>NC_074718.1:42347198-42712198 GCF_947242115.1 Biomphalaria glabrata | reverse complement strand
ACACACACCAACACACACAAATACACACACACATACACACACACAAACACAAAAACGCACACACACAAACCACACAAACACACACACACACACAAACACACACACAAATACACACATACATACACACACACAAATACACACACAAACACACACAAATACACACACAAACACACATACACAAACACACACACACCAACACACACAAATACACACACACATACACACACACAAACACAAAAACGCACACACACAAACCACACAAACACACACACAAACACACACTCACTCACAACGTCACAATCGTCTCTCGAGACGTAAAATGGCGTCCCGCTGTTGATCAGGTGTCTTTACAAATACAACAGTGTAAAGTGAGTCAGTGGAAGGTTGTTACAGAAAGCATTGTGAAAACGCCGAAGAAAGTTAATATAAACATACGTACTAGATGAAGTTTTGATTAAGGGCCTTTCTTTGGGTCTCAAATCTGTGTCCGGCGGCCTTTGTGAAAGCTCTCCAACTCTTTTTGAATAGGCCCTCTGCTAACGGCTACTGTCCCCTCTAGGCCAATGAAAGCGGAATGTCACAGAAGACTCAAGAAAACGTAACTCTTAATTGACGATACCAGCGTTGACTTGAAATCACTAAATTACAATAATGTTTCATGTTACAAACTTTATTATGTTTTATATAAAAAGAGCCTGCATTCCCCTTGAATCCTAGACCAATTAAAACATTCTCTGATAACAAACGAAAATGCCATTGAAGCATTTATCAAAATAAAAAAAAAGGAGGAGTGAAATAGTACTGAGCAATATGAAGAATTCCGTCGGAACGTGGAAAATAATTACGGGGAGAAAAAAATTGTTAAATAGACCTCCGATGGGCAACGGCTTTGTCTGCACGAGATGCGGAAAAAATATGTAGGTCGCAAGTGGGTTTGCGTAGTCATGTGAACCATCGCACTCATTCTTTTCAGAATCGAAGACATTGCCATTATTATTAGATGCCATTATTCTTTAGTTCGTACTAGCCTTCCATTACAAATCAGAGCAGTCTAAAATGAATGACAAACAAATAGCTCCACCAGAATAATGAACTCACATTATCACCTAATGCCATTACCATTCAGACTTCTAAGCACGACTTATTGAAAAGACCAAAACAAAGTCTTCAATGACTGCCTTTGAGTTGAACGACCACAAGAAAATGAAAGGTTATCAGATACAAAGAAGACCACAACAAAATGAAAGGTTATCAGATACAAAGAAGACCACAACAAAATGAAAGGTTATCAGATACAAAGAAGACCACAACAAAATGAAAGGTTATCAGATACAAAAAAGACCACAACAAAATGAAAGGTTATCAGATACAAAGAAGACCACAAGGAAACGAAAGGTTATCAGATACAAAGAAGACCAGAACAAAATGAAAGGTTATCAGATACAAAGAAGACCACAACAAAATGAAAGGTTATCAGATACAAAGAAGACCACAACAAAATGAAAGGTTATCAGATACAAAGAAGACCACAACAAAATGAAAGGTTATCAGATACAAAGAAGACCACATCAAAATGAAAGGTTATCAGATACAAAGAAGACCACAAGAAAACGAAAGGTTATCAGATACAAAGAAGACCACATCAAAATGAAAGGTTATCAGATACAAAGAAGACCACATCAAAATGAAAGGTTATCAGATACAAAGAAGACCACATCAAAATGAAAGGTTATCAGATACAAAGAAGACCACAAGAAAACGAAAGGTTATCAGATACAAAGAAGACCACATCAAAATGAAAGGTTATCAGATACAAAGAAGACCACATCAAAATGAAAGGTTATCAGATACAAAGAAGACCACAAGAAAACGAAAGGTTATCAGATACAAAGAAGACCACATCAAAATGAAAGGTTATCAGATACAAAGAAGACCACAAGAAAACGAAAGGTTATCAGATACAAAGAAGACCACATCAAAATGAAAGGTTATCAGATACAAAGAAGACCACATCAAAATGAAAGGTTATCAGATACAAAGAAGACCACATCAAAATGAAAGGTTATCAGATACAAAGAAGACCACATCAAAATGAAAGGTTATCAGATACAAAGAAGACCACAACACAATGAAAGGTTATCAGATACAAAGAAGACCACAACCAAATGAAAGGTTATCAGATACAAAGAAGACCACAAGAAAATGAAAGGTTATCAGATACAAAGAAGACCACAACCAAAATGTAAGGTTATCAGATACAAAGAAGACCACAAGAAAATGAAAGGTTATCAGATACAAAGAAGACCACATCAAAATGAAAGGTTATCAGATACAAAGAAGAACACAAGAAAATGAAAGGTTATCAGATACAAAGAAGACCACATCAAAACGAAAGGTTATCAGATACAAAGAAGACCAGAACAAAATGAAAGGTTATCAGATACAAAGAAGACCACAAGAAAAGGAAAGGTTATCAGATACAAAGAAGACCAAGTGGTATGGAAGATAGAACCTCCTAGAGCTACATAAAGGAGAAAAAATCAATCCCTTTTTTATGCCGTTTTATTTGTACAAAACTTCTATCAACTCACTCGGTCTGTCTGTCTGGTCAAAAGTTTGTACACGTTATTTCTCCCAAATGCAATCTCGGATCAAGCTGAAATTTGGCACAGTTATTTCTTTCAGCTGACAACACAAGAATCAATTTAAAAAAATAATTAATTAGATAATTAGGTATTGGTAATTAATTATTTTGTTTGGTATCCCAAACTAGGGTATGATATTGTAGCCTACTTGACTGAAGTGGTGGTATAACCCTTTATAGTTCGCCAATTCTAAATTGAAACAAGCAATCTATAACTATAGAATCTTCTCTAGTCATAAGTACCTCACTAGCGGAGTGGTTGGCACGTCGGCCTGAGGCGGCGTGAGCCACGAGTTCGAATTCAGGTCTCATCACCCCCCCCCCCCTTTTGTTTTTTTATAAATGCTTTTAAAAACCAATTAAGGTAACATCAACGCATATATCCTTTTCTCCCCCCCCCTCCCCCCAATTTTCCCATCTGGGTTCAGTTAAGGATAGCATTATCATAGCTCATTGAGAAAGCTAAAAGCATGAAATAGCACTAAAAAAAAACAATTGGTAAAAATATTTTTAATAGGACTGATTTATTGGTCTGGGTCCATTACAAATGAAATTACATGACTCATCCAAAGTAATTGATATTTTGAATAAGTTTGGGGATTTTAAGAAAGTATTTTTATGTTTTTCTTCTTTTGTTTATTAAAGACAAATTGAATAGTTGTTTGTCCATCTCAGGTCAGTGTTCAGGCGCGGAGAAAATGTGTTTCCCACTAAAGCTTCTTTGTTCGGTCAAGGCAACTAGACTAGATAATGTCACCCCGAGAGAACTTCATCTTGATTTGGCCAATTTAAGACAGAGGTGTAATGATCCTGTTTTTGTTACGGCATGGGGTAGTTTCGTTCTGTACAAGGGAAGTAACAAAGTTAGTGGAATTATACTAAACTTTACTCTCTGAAATAGAAAAGAGGAGGTAATTTAGACACTAAAAATAAATATCTTTGTGGGATTGTTTGTAAAATGTTTTACATGTTTCGGATGTTCCTTCAGAGTTGAAGATAGTTTACTTCCTAGTCCAAACCTCCCGCAGGACGACGGGGGATGGCAGCGGGCAGGGTTTGAACCCTCGACCGTCGATAAATCCGAACGACAGTCCAGCGAGCTAACCGCACGACCAGGCAGCCATCCGCAGGACGACGGGGGATGGGAGCGGGCAAGGTTTGAACCCTCGACCGTCGATAAATCCGAACGACAGTCCAGCGCGCAAACCGCACGACCAGGCAGCCATCTAGTTCGATGCTAGTTGCACTAAGGATATTGTATTTTAGTTCGATGCTAGTTGCACTTAGGATATTGGACTTTAGTTAGATGCTAGTTGCACTAAGGATATTGAACTTTAGTTCGATGCTAGTTGCACTAAGGATATTGGACTTTAGTTAGATGCTAGTTGCACTAAGGATATTGGACTTTAGTTCGATGCTAGTTGCACTTAGGATATTGGACTTTAGTTAGATGCTAGTTGCACTAAGGATATTGGACTTTAGTTCGATGCTAGTTGCACTAAGGATATTGGACTTTAGTTAGATGCTAGTTGCACTAAGGATATTGGACTTTAGTTAGATGCTAGTTGCACTAAGGATATTGGACTTTAGTTCGATGCTAGTTGCACTAAGGATATTGGACTTTAGTTAGATGCTAGTTGCACTAAGGATATTGGACTTTAGTTAGATGCTAGTTGC
This sequence comes from Biomphalaria glabrata, assembly GCF_947242115.1. Lineage (NCBI taxonomy): Eukaryota > Metazoa > Mollusca > Gastropoda > Planorbidae > Biomphalaria > Biomphalaria glabrata. The sequence goes on along the minus strand of NC_074718.1, from coordinate 42,707,877 downwards.
ACTAAGGATATTGGACTTTAGTTACATGCTGGTTGCTCTAAGGATATTGGCTAGCTGCACTAAGGATATTGGACTTTAGTTAGTTGCTAGTTGCACTAAGGATATTGGACTTTAGTTAGTTGCTAGTTGCACTAAGGATATTGGACTTTAGTTACATGCTGGTTGCACTAAGGATATTGGCTAGCTGCACTAAGGATATTGGACTTTAGTTTGATTCTAGTTGGACTAAGGATATTGGACTCTAGTTCTAGTAGTACTAAGTTCAGACTAAATCTCAATCTGATAACAAACCGCTACTACAGAGCAGAGATCTCTTGGGGGTATTTATTCTGTTAGTGGCATGTTGTTAACTAATTGAAAATTCATGCGAAATCTTTAGACTTTAAAAAGCCGCTCTAATATTTATTCATTGTAATAGTCGACATGAAACTTTCATGGGTTTTAGTTTCTTTGAAAGCCCATCTTCATTTTCTGTTACCTCCCTTTGTAGACAAAGCAGACGTGAAAGTGGAGGGAAATACAATTTAGAGTCTAAGGGAGAGAATCCAATCACCAACAGGAAATCAGACTGCACGCACATGAAATGAAACTTTGGATTTTTAAAAAAAATATATTTTATAAAAATGAATGCCATTTCGGACGACTTATATTATTAAACAAAAGGGACTGAATTTAAAAAGATGTCATCTTTGAACTGGTACAAACTCAACTCAAGAAAACAAGAAACTGGAACAGACACAAAATAGAGCCGTGAGATTCATAACAAACGAATATTAATATTTGACTAGAGTAACACCTTTAGTAAATTCACTAAATTTAGAAAGCCTTAAGGAGAGAAGACTCAAAAGTAAAGTAGCAATTATACATAAAACACTGAACCATAATCTTCAAATACAAAAGCATAATTTAATAAAATACTCTGAAAGACACAAAGACAGTGTAATGATAATTGTTCCACATGCTAGGACAAATTTGTACAAATACTCCTTCTTCCCTAGTGCTATTAGAGCATGGAATGGGTTGCCTGAGCTAGCCAGGAAAACCAGTGACTTGGCGGAGTTTAGGTCATTGGTTAATATGTATGACTAAATGCATGACGCGTAGGACGTAATCATAATCTTCTTTTTTTTAAGTAACGTCTGTATTATATAAGATAAGAACAGGTACCATCAGAAAAGGCTTTACAAATTAAATGCAATCTATATTTTAGATTCTTTGTGTTGTAGTTGCTTATGAAGGAATACCATACGCATAAAATAACTTTTTCATGATATGCGTGTATAGGCTGCTAGTTTCTAATATATATATATATATATATACTAAGAAGGGCGGAATTAATGTTTCTCATTTGCCAAACAGTTCGCTACGTCTGCCTCTAGGGTCTAGTGTTAACGTTGACTTCTTCTGCTTTTAACTCTTTCTCTCCGTAATTGTTTACCACATTCTGGTGGAATCAACGCTGGTATCGTCAGCTCGGAGAGAGAGTTAACCAATCACAGTTTGAATTCCACAACTATCTTCCTCCCCTAACCCCCCCCCTCCCAATCTGCTCTATAAACAAACATGTTTGCTTTCTTAGATCTAGATACATGGACATTATGTCGTCAAAGTATTGACCGCTGTCCCATATTCACCCTCCTCCCCCCCCCCTCCCTCCCTCTCTAAATCCCTAACTTCAATTTCTGTATCGCCTTCTTTTATTAGATTCATGGGAGCATTACAGGAATGACTACAAACACTTTGTGAAACATTACAATCATGTCGATGTGTTTGTTCTATATTCGTGTCCACTGAGGGATAGCTCAAAGAGCACTGACTTTAGAAGGACAGTTGACACTGTAGTTGACATTTATTCCCAAACATATAGTGTACATTAGGGAACGAATTCTCGGCAAAAACTAAAAAAAATCAGATCAATATATAATAATGCCTGATCATGTGGTATTCATCTTGGGACTGTCACCATGATGGATCCTACTTGCTGCCGTACCAAGTCGTCCGGATAGGGGTTAAAGGTCATAATATAATAATAATATTCTTCATTTCTGACTGGGCTACCAAAACTTGGGCATTAAGGCATCCTATTCAAATTTTTTGACCTATGAGTGCGGGGAGCAGATAGTGTAAGGGTGTCATGTGGCCAGCACAACGACAACAGCCTTTGTTTCCAAAATGGATTTCAGACTAGAGCTGGGTGGATTCAAAGTAACAAATGTGCCCCAAAGAAAACGCTTTAAAGACCAAGCTTAGACGCCAACTTGCCTTAGCTGATATAGAAGAGAGCACCTGGTTGAAGGCGACTTCAGAACGAGACAGTTGGCGAGGTGACTTACAAAGGCCGCGGGATGCACATTTGAGACCACAAGAAACTTCGCTGCCGCGGACAGACGCAGACGACCAAAAGAAAATCTAAATCAGTGATTCCCAAAGTGGTCTGTATAGACGCCCAGGGGTCTACGAAGACTTCCAAGAGGTCTACAAAAGTGAAAAAATAAATTGGAGGTCTTTGATGACATGTCCATGGATAGTCTACGGATAGTGGATTTCATTTCAGCAAGTCATGACTTTAATTTTCACACCCCCATTAATATAACTATTTCAAACACTTATAAATGATTTGTACCTTACTTATAAATATTTATTCTCCTATTCAAAACTAAAATAGTGGTATTTAATTACAATACTAATCTAAATAGTTAATTTTGTCTACATGTCAGTAATATTTAACAAAAAAATCTTGATTTTACAGCGTTGATTATTTATTTCCTTGTTAAATGAGCGGTTGTCTAATTGCCTTTTTATGACCATAAGAATCCAATTAAACTGGAGCATTATATGAGACGATGCCACCCTGATAAAAAGATAAAGGTGAGAAAAAATTTAGAAAACTTAAAAGATAAAGTTCAGAATAGACCCACAAAATCTCTCATCAAAATCATATAGAAAAGATGGTGGTTCGTGAGTGTCTTAGATATCTTTACCTATAGCCAAATACGGAAAACACTGTAGATAAAACATTAATTTTACCATCCCTTGAAGTAGTTTTAAAAACTGTTTTACACAAACCTTCAAGTGATATTATGAAACGAATATCTTTAAGCAACACTACAGTTCAAGGGCACATCGGTGGGATGAGCATTAAAGCTGCAAACTGCCTAATGGTCTTCAGCTCCATATTTTTCCCCAGGGCTGACCCACGAAACCTTTCCCATGTTTGGGTGTATAGCTGCAAAGCAGCAGAGGTTTGAATTCTATTCTCCTTCGGCTAGGTGGGCTGCAAGCCAAGGCTAATGAGTCCCTCCTGCCCGAAGCTTACTGGTTTAGGCGCCGGTAACTCACCTTTGCCCTTTCTCCTGTAAGTGAAAACAGTTCCGCGAGCCCAATATTTGAGCCAAACGTGAAAGATCAAGAAATACACGAGAAACTGTTCTTTGCGAAAACTTTTACAATAATATAGAAGGCAAATGAATAAATTAATATTTAATGTTTGAAGGACTAGACCTAATTCATAGAACAACAGATTCCTATATGAAACAATGTCCGTAGAAACGGATGTTGAACATGCAAAAAAAACATTTCCAATGTGTTTGGTGATTCCAGTAATACATATTAATTGTTATTTTAATTGGTTTAAATCTGTAAAAAAGATAGATCTCTCTAACTTATGATGTAGCTTTACATTACTTTTAACTCTCCGACTCACTGCAGTTAGAAATTAGTTTAAAAAATTAGTTTATGAATGTGCAAAAATGCAATATAAGTTAAGCAGGGGGTCTACCGAAAACCAGAAAACATGGCAAGAGGTCTACGTCCACGAGACAAAAAAAAGTTTGGGAACCACTGATCTAAATCGACCACCGCGGACAATGGTTATGCCTGCGCTGGATGTGGCAAAATTTGTAGGTCACGGATAGGGCTGCGTACCCAAGGAAATACTGCATTCTTCGTTATCTTTAGACTCGAAGACAACTGCAAATATATTTATATGTGTACGACTATATGAATTTGTTACTTATAAAACAAGATAGATATTTTGGCATGAAAATGAATGTAACTAAATGATGGTGTTACATAATTAGGAAAATAATTTTACTCACCAAAATATGAACAATGATGTACGGATAAATTGTATTTCGTGAATACAATGACTAAGAGTAACGTAGTGTAGTTGGAGTGAGAATGGTGAGGAAGCTGGCGATGCACAATGACAGACTATGCTCCCTTCTTTCAAAGAAAGGCAATAAATCATAGACTCATTACGGCTTCAGAGGACTTGGCTAGGAATATTCAGGAAGTCTGGGACTAGGATAACTCATGGCGGTCTTCCATGTGGAACGTAGATCTTCCAATAAAAATAGAGTGTTCTGGGGAGGGGGGTCAAGAGGGACTGAGGAGAAATTATAAGAGTGGGGGGGTGGGGAGTAGACTTAGCAGACGTCAATGTTTGTTCCTCTAGCTAGTGTCCTTGAGGGGGGAGAGGTTGTTGGCTCGAGTTAGTCGTTGGAGTAGAAACATTGGCAGGCTTTAGACAATACGTTTTATATTCCGAATAACGATAGATGTATAAAGAGAGAACGAAAGAGAAAAAAGAGAGAACGAGAGAAAAAGATAGCAGTGAAAGAGAGAGCAGAGAAAGAGAGAGAGCGGGAAAGAGGAGAAAGAGAAAAAGGGACGGGGGAAGAGATCAGGGAAAAAGAGAGAGCGAGAACGTGAAAGAGAGAACGTGAAAGACAGATGGGAAAGATAAAAAGAGTGAGAGAAAAAGAGAGTGAGTTAGAGAGAGAAAAAAGAGAGAGGGTAAGAGAAAGTTTGGAAATAGAGAAAGAGAAAGAGTTACAGAGTGGATAATGAGAGAACGGAGAAAGAAAAGAGAGTGCATGGAAATAGAGAAGGAGAGAGAAAGAGAGAAGGGAAGAGAAAGAAAGAGAAAGAAATAAAAGAGAGAGAGAGAGAGAGATAAAGAAATATGTAGGTTTAATCTCTTTGCATATTTCCAATCGTGTAACAAATAATCTCTCGATGCTCTGGCAGCCAGTTCAATGCAAGTATCCTAAACAAAGATCTATTAAAGATCTCGACCTCTTCAAATAGTCTCTACAAGATACAAATAGAGAAAGAGAGCTCCAGATCTAGAAGAACTACTAGACATACCGTAGACTGACACTGATGGATCTAGAAGAACTTCTAGGCATACCGTAGACTGACACTGATGGATCTAGAAGAAATACTAGGCATACCATAGACTGACACAGATGGATCTAGAAGAACTACTAGACATACCGTAGACTGACACTGATGGATCTAGAAGAAATACTAGGCATACCGTAGACTGACACTGATGGATCTAGAAGAACTTCTAGGCATACCGTAGACTGACACTGATGGATCTAGAAGAAATACTAGGCATACCATAGACTGACACAGATGGATCTAGAATCTAGAAGAACTACTAGACATACCGTAGACTGACACTGATGGATCTAGAAGAACTACTAGGCATACCGTAGACTGACACTGATGGATCTAGAAGAAATACTAGACATACCATAGACTGACACAGACGGCAGGGATAGAAGAAAAATAGAAAGACAGTTTGGCGCTTAAAACAAAAACTTTGTGAACGCATTAAAATGTACTTGATTTTTCCTTAATTCGTTTCCTGTTTACTTTCTCAAGACGCCCAAGTTTTTCAACAAAAATATTTTTTTATGTTTAGTTTTTCTTTCCTTGTGATATTAATTTAGTTTTTATCTTTCTTTTGGGCCTCATTTTCAATATGTTTGGGTTTTTTTTTTGTGGTCCTCCAACGATCAATATTTGTAACTAGTCTTCTCACGCAACACTTTCAGCAAAATGGGGCTGGGTTTTTTTTTCTCCCCATCTCTCTTTTAACATTGACAATATTTTGATGTTGGCTCCTCCCGATTTCTGGGTTTTTTAATTAATCACAACTTGCAGTATTTTATGTTCTGTCTCATCTTCTTAGAGATTGCTTTGCATGCCATCATCTTGTGACATGTCTTTTCACCTCCCTCTACACACACACGGAGGCGCTGTGGCTGAGCGGTTAAGCGCTTGGCTTCCGAACCGGGGTTCGAATCCTGGTGAAGACTGGGATTTTTAATTTCGGGATCTTCGGGCGCCTCTGAGTCCACCCAGCTCTAATGGGTACCTGACATTAGTTGGGGAAAAGTAAAGGTGGTTGGTCTTTGTGCTGGCCACATGACACCCTTGTTAACCGTAGGCCACAGAAAAAGATGACCTTTACATCATCTGACTTATAGACCACAAGGTCTGAAAGTGGAAACTACACACACACACATTTCAAATTACCACACACCCATGCATACACTATATCCCTCACACACGCACTTTCTAATACACACAGACACACATACTGAAATACCCACACACAAGAGTTTAGAAACATTAGGGCAACGTAGACTGGCGTAAAAAGAATCAGACCTTGCAATCTATAGCGCAAACTATGTAAAGGTCATCTGTGCTTTGGCCAACGATTAACGATCAGGATGTCATGTGGCCAGCACATCGACCAACCACCTTTACTTTCCCCAACTTAAGTCAGGTACCCATTAGAGCTGGGTGGACTCAAGGGAGCCCTAAAAATCCCGAAATTATAAATTTCAGATTTAACCAAGAGACCCAGGACCCCAGGTAACCAGGTTAGAAAGCAAAGCGCTTGATTATTAAGCCTCAGCAATGCCCCATCTTATTGTGACAACTAAAAATTAGGACAGTTATAGGATAATGACAACACAAATTATCATGTAATATGTGTATGTGATGTTAAATTACCATGTAATATGTGTCTATGATGTTAAAATTTTTCGTGTAATTTGAAATTGGGATGTTAAATTAAGTTGTAACATGTAGCTGTGGTGTTAAATTGAGTTGTAATATGTAGCTGTGATGTGTTGTTAAATGTTCTAGAAGTACAAAGCCGGATGTTATAGTGATACAAAATAGACTTTTATTGGAAATAAAGATTCTTAGCTTCTATTTACACGTGTCTATCAGAGGGTAGATTAAGTTAGCTCTCTGGAGCTACAACCCCACAGACCTAAACCATTTACACCAGGGTTTCCCAATCTGTCTTCCGCGGAACCCTAATGTTCCGCGAGGTCCTAATAGGTGTTCCACGAACTACTGGAATAATTAACTTGTAGGCCTCCACATGAATTCATCTTTCTAAAAAAAAAAAAGCAAAGTGTTCCGCTAAATACTCAGAATTTGCGAAGTGATTTTTTTTAAGGAAAAAGTTTGGTAACCACTGATTGACACATGTCCTACATCCATCGAACATTGTCCAGTAGAACTAGATCCAAGACAAAAGGGCTGTTATTGAATGTTTGCCTCAATTATATCTTTGATTGTCCCCCTTCGTATTATGTGATCATCATTCCCCCCCCCCCGGCCACCCCAATCCCCTTCCTGTAGATTTCTCCCTGTAAATATATCGACCAGAAAGAAATCACTTTATATCGTCTGCTACTGTGACACCGCGACTTTATTGATTTCTACTTTCCTCTATCATCTCTGACACCCAGAGCGAGACACAATAGGTCAGATAGGTTTAGACACATTGACATATAACACGCCTGAATAATTGTGATACTTTGACCTATTACACATCAAAAGAATTAAGACACACTGACACAGGAAATATAATACTTGGGACACAATAAACACATTCACACTACAGGACATATTCCCACTACAGGACACATTCACACTACAGGACACATTCACACTACAGGACACTTTCACACTACTGGGCACATTCACACTACAGGACACACTCACACTACAGGACACATTCACACTACAGGACACATTCACACTACAGGACACATTCACACTACAGGACACATTCACACTACAGGACACATTCACACTACAGGACACATTCACACTACAGGACACGTTTACACTACAGGAAACATTCACACTACAGGACACATTCACACTACATGACACATACACACTACAGGACACATTCACACTACAGGACACATTCACACTACAGGACACATTCTGGACATAATACTTTGTAAATAGACACACTAAACGGAAGTAGGTATTCGAACAATAAAGACACATATAGATTGTACATAAACACAGAGACAGTGTTACACATTCAAAAACAGAAGATTTTACATAGGCAAAGTTCAATAACTACGATGATCCCGAGTTCAAACCCTGCCCACTGCCTCCCTCTCCCCCCCCCTCCAACCACACCGTGGTGTGGGAAGAAATCTGAATGAACAAACAAAACATGTCATAAGAAACCAAACTACACAAACGTAGGAATATGTTTGTAAGATGTTTCGGATGTTCCTTCTGATTTGAAGCTAATCTACTCCCTAGTACAAACCTCCCGCAGGACGACGAGGGATGGCAGCGGGCAGGATATAAACCCGGAACCAATCGAGACGAACGAACGACAGTCGAGCTCTCATACCTCACGACGCCCTTAGCTGCCATGAAATCTGGTATATGCCAGTGACTGCCAGGTGTACAACTCTTAGAAAGTCGAGACTTATCTGAGACCAAAAAAGAAGCTAATGTCCTAGACAGATGACGTGACGGAAAGAGAACTTAAAAGTGATCCCTGCGAGACAATGACTTTGTCTCCTTTGATTGTAGCAAAACATGTAGGTCACAGCTGGGTCTGCTTTCCCACGAAACAAACTGCACTCTTCCTTATTCATCCGACTCCCAAGTCGAGGCCTTCTATTACTATTATTTTCTGCTCTAACAGACAGCAATAAGCCAGCACTATATATGTGCGTACATCAATCTCCATTGTATTGCCTTTCAATTTACTCTGTTTTATGGGCACGTGTGGAGGAGAGGGGGGGGGTGGAGGGCGCCTTTCTTTCAAACAGCTCAGACGTGCATGATTGAGACAATCACTCAAACAACTGAGATATGGGGGGTACGTGGGGGGGGGGGGGGGGCGGAGGGGAGACAGGTGACATCTGAAAGGAGGGATGGACTTTGGAGCGGATTTCTCGATGTCTGGAGCTTATTAGAAAAAAAAAATTCGTCTGAGCATTTCCTAAAATCACCGGAGCTTAGACTACTAGGAAAATATTTTTGGGGGAAGGAAGGTTAGAGCCGAAGAGGAATCTCTGTTTGTGGTAAAGTCAAATCCTTGGTCTCTTTATAGTCTTGATTGGAAACATGTAATAACAACACACCAAGACTGTAGACATAACAATGTTATGTTGAGGAGCTAAAAATGGAAAGCTTTAATGTAACACCTTGGGTGGGGGGGTGTAGGCTACTCAGGAGGAGGGGAGAGGGAAATTCGAGAAATTAATTAGAGTGCTGTGTCTACAGCAATGAATACTTGGTCCGACTCCCTCGAAGCCTCTGTTACGCCTCTCGAAGCCTGTATTACGCCTATAGCAGATACATCTTATGTGACGTGTATCAAAACTCATGTAAATTGCATGTCAGGTACATTGAATATCATGAGCACTAAATTTCAGGTGCATTAAATGTCCGGTACGTTAAATAGCATGCGCACTAAATGTCAGGTGCATTAAATGTCAGGTGCATTAAATGTCAGGTACATTAAATGTCAGGTACATAAAATGTCAGGTACATAAAATGTCAGGTACATATTTCTTGTCATTTGTTTCTTTATTTGTATGTTCATAAAACTCTAAATATAAATATTCAAAATAAAGGGAAATAAAAAAATAAAAAAACCTAGACAGAAATAATTTACACCCAAGAAAACACCAGTTATTTGCAGACGACTTCCTTTGGGCAGAGAGGCTCAGAGATTCAACACTGGACATCAATACGAGTTTAGCAGCTACGATTATAGTCAGGGCTTCAGTGGTACAATGATTAATGGTGATTCGTTGTCGTCTGCTAAAATATTTATCAAAAAAATGTGGCAACGGACAAAAGTTATTGGAATCTCGCGCTAGCGAAATACTTCGAGTGACACTCGGTCAGCTATATTATTTAATTAAAAAAGTCTTATAAATAAAAAAAAAGGAAAGTTATTTAGATTTTGTTTTTTAATCAAATTTAATAACACACCATTAAACTTAGCTAGAGAGAACTGGTAAATCGAGTATAAGTTAACTTACTAACGAGGATTCAGTGTTTGTTAGCGATGGTCTTGTACCATTTGAGATTTAAAAAAGAGAACTATTTTACAAGATAGGTGTGGACAGCGAAAACAACATTTAAGTCGGCCACCGGTTGACAATGATTTTGTCCGTGTTGGGTGTGCAAGATATGTAGGTCGCAGCTAGGTCTTTGAGCTCAGTGTAAGGCTCGTTTCAATCAAAAGATATTTTAGTTGTTGCTGTCATGCGGACTATGACAAGGGCAGCCTGTCAGAAATGTAAATAGCCCATATGCTGAAATCGGTTGCCGCTATTATGGGGAGTGAAGATGATCCATGAACAAGTAATAGAAAAATAAAAATACTTTTTAAAAACAAAACTTATCTAAGAGAAAGAAACGCTAATTACTACCATTTATTGAAAATTTCAGGGTTTACCTCCATTTCTGCTTTATATAACAAAATTAAATAAGCAGTAGGCCCACTAAAGGGTTAACCAATTGGTTAATTTTTGGATTAGGGGGGCGATGGCTGAGTGGTTAAACTCCTGGCCTCCTGGGTTCGAATCTCAGTGAAGACTAGGAATTTAGGAATTTTTAGGGCGCCCCTGAGTCCATATAACTCTGATGGGTACCTGAGTTAAGTTGGGGAAAGTAAAGGTGGTTGGTCGGTGTGCTGGCCATAGCAACAGATAACATTTTTTTAACATCATCTGTTTAATACATATGTTTTATATGTTTTTCTTGGTACTTTGTAATTAACATATTGTAATAACTGAAGGGAGGCACATCAACGAGGTAGCGATGTTTATTCACGGATACATGTAGGGCATCTGCATTGAGCACAGCATCTTCATATCGGTTCTAGACTTAGGCGGAAATCTCTCTCTCATGCCAACATCCTTCCTAGTCTAGTCACTAATAGTGCGCACCTTCTGTACTATCTTGGATGGCGGTGTGCATGGCGGTGGTTATAACAATATCTATTAAAAATAGAAGATAATAGAATTTTAAAATAGATGACTGCAGATTTCCTTACTGGTCGTCTCAAAGGAATTATTCCTCCTATCCTGCACCACAGCACACAACTGTTTCAGTGTGTTGGAGAATTATTCAAGAGAGATAACTCCAAAAAAGAAAGTAGCGCTTCATTAAAGCGAAGACAACCCCCTCTCTTTTCCCCAAACAAGTTTTCTTTACTAGTAGCACGTGACGTGGGTTTCATTAATGAAAAAAAAAATCAATTTAGATGTGACGATTAGAGGATCATGGGAAGGAATTCAGAAATCACACCAAATAAAACCACTGCGCTATGTCCTTACAGGCTTACATGAAAACAGACCAACTTCTCTTTCTAATACGTAATACCATCCTACTACCGAATGAACACAAGTTTATAGTGATAAGTACATTTACTCTCATTTCTGGAATGTGACAATATTTGAGACAACAAAAGAAAAATATAAATGTTTAAATGCCTATGTTCGCATAAGTGTGTACACACATAGATGTGTATGCATGTTTGATAGAAGTTAATATAAAGAACTGGGGTAATGTAGCTAAGCACAAAGGAAACAACCATAAGCAATGTAGACAAAGTGGATAAAAATGTGACTACGATGTTTAAAATATTTTAATACCATTTAAGTTTCTACTTTCACTCTTTGATTGTTTCTATTTAATTACCTATTGTTGACATTCTCACCACATATATCTTAAGAACCTTAATTTTCAAAATATTCATTATATGCTATTGGAAAAAAATAACGCCATATACAAAGCAATTTAAAACGTTAAAATATTATGACAACCTAAATGTAACTATATGCATTGCTATGTTTTGCAATCATTGTACTTTAAAATGTAACTAGTTAATGTGTACGCTTACTAATAAAATATGCATATTTTTGTTAATAAAAAGAAAAAAACAGCCCAATAAAGAGGCCAATAGCCCAAAAAAGAGGCAATGCCCAAAAAAGAGGCAAAGGCCCAAGGATTCCTAGGATGTAAACAGCTCGACAACTGAAGTCAAAAGCTAAAAAGCTGAGGTAGTCAAATCCTGCCCACGGAGCCCTAAGTGAAAAAAACATATAATAAGTTACAACAAAATATGTTGAAGGGTTGTTTATTGAGATTACAATTTAGTCTGTGGTATCATTGTGAAAAGAAACGAATGACCTGGAGGATGTGGATGAGATTTCATAAAAGTATTTATATCCGGCTGAATGTTTGTAAGTAGCAACTACTCATCTCCACGAGCACGAGATTCACATTCTGAAAAGTGTGTAGGGGATCCATGGGAGCAGGGTCGGACTGGGTGTCAAAATCGGCCCCGGGCCTCTCTATTTCGTCTGGCCCATAAATTGTATATTATATGATGGACATCCAATTCTAGGTCAAAATGTCCTCAAAATCATTCTGTCGAGTTTGATAATGTATCGATAGCTGTACACATGCATACAGTGACTATAAGTACTTCACTCAGAGGGCGCCTTTTGTAAGAGAATACTAGAAAACCTTCCACAATTTAATACGTGCCGTAGTGACATCCTTGCTGCTCTTATCTTATAAAACAGACGTGATTTTTTTTTAAAAAGATGATAACTGTGGTTCTACCGGCCTATTTAGGTACCGGCCCACCGGGCATTTGCCCGAATGCCAATATAGCCAGTCCGCCCCTGCATTGGAGGATCTCTGTACTCGCTGACTAAATCAACTAAACTAATTCAAACAGCACTAAAAAGAAAAATGTAGATCTTTTGTCCTTTCGCTACATTCACACAAGGGTTAAACAAACGATTACAATTACTGAAACCAAAATTAATATTTCTTTTAATTAAAGAGAATAAAACATCAAAATAGATTTAGAAAGGGGACAGGAAATGTGGCATTTAGTTAGGGTCTTCGGAAAATGTTTTTTTTTCTCTAGGCCTGAAAATGACGGTATGAAGGAATGTATGCGGTGTGTCTAATACCGTGCATAGCTTGCTTAGATTAAAGGTTGACTAAAAAAATTAATGATTAAAAAAATAACCAAAAGATGGAGGGGGGGGGGGGTACGGTCGAAATATAATTTAGATTGAATTGAGAAGCCGAAGAAAGTCATAGAGAGTACGCAGTACCCTAACCCTAACTAACTAACCACATGCTAGGACAAATTTGTACAAATACTCCTTCTTCCCTCGCGCTGTTAGAGCATAGAATGGGTTGCCTGAGCTAGCCAGGAAAACCAGTGACTTTGCAGAATTTAAGTCATTGGTTAATATGCATGACGCGTAGGACGTAGTCATCTTCTTTTTTTTGAAGTAACGTCTGTACTATATAACATAAGATAAGATAAGATAAACACTTTTTATTGTTGGCAGGGGAGGGGGGATAAGTAAAAGTGATACTAGAATTCAACGGGCCCAGAGTCTGAGTGCTTGTATATGTCGGGGGCGCATTATGAAGCGGGTCTTTCCAATCTAGTCAAAAGTCTATGTCGGAAGAATTACGATGCGTAGTTTAAAAAAAAAGGAATTCCAGAGAGTGAAGAGAGAGAGAGAGAGAGAGAGGAGGCTTTGAAATTTCATTGTAACAGATATACACTTAATCAGCAGCTAAAAAATATATAAGGATGATTTTTGATCGTCACTATGAAGCTGGGAACAAATCTACGGGCGTAGCCGGTGTGTACTGCTTGTCTTATTATTATAAGTCTTTGATATAAACTATGTTTAATCCGTGGTACTTTGATGTAAAATATTTCCTTGTATTTTGTGTTATGTCTTGGTTCTAAAACCCATCCACTAAAAATCATGATTGTATCCTAGCAGAGAATTATTTCTTTATGTAAATACGTACAATGTAATTTTTAAAATGTATAGTACATAGTGCTGGACTGACCTAAATGCAACTACAGCTTAGGGCCAACGCTAGCCAGGCAGCCCCTAAAAATGGATACATCAATTTACAGGGACATTTTCATTTTGAAGAATGACCAAAACATAAATTTCCATATAAAGGGCCCCATATCTCTGATCATTCATTGGCCTCCTTCAGTCGTAGAACGACTATGGTTCATCTCAGCGCACACTTCCTCATGTGGCTGTGGAGCCCTATTTTGGAGAGACACTCCCGTCCACAGATAGCGCAGGTCAAGGTGGCTCCCGATTCGGTGGCAGATGAGCTGGCCGTTTTTCGGATTGTGCGTTTTTCTTCCTGGGCTGAGACCCACGTACTTTCACTGTCCATAGCTTTCTTGGTCACCGTCTCTCTCCACCTGTTGCGGTCCAGAGCTATGACTTTCGGGATGCGCTTGTCCTCCATCCGGCGAACATGTCCAAGCCAGCGCAAACGGCGCTGTCTGAGGGCTGTAATCTCTGATAGCTTAGTGATGGCTTAGACATGGGCACATCTTTCAATAACTCCAAGAAACGCCGGGGGTTAGTTAAGAACTGAAATATACATTTAATAAAAGCCGCCAAAATAAACTGTAACTGTATACAGCGTCATCAGATGTGGAACTATTAAATATACAACAAACTATTTGAAAAAAACTGCATTCTTCTACGATTAGTCTGAAACTCTGACAATGACCATCTCTCAAGGGCTATAACTCTACTTTACTTTAACTAACAGACCAATGAAATCAAAACAAATAAACTTAGAATTTGTCCTAACTTATAATCAAGATTCTACTAATTAATAATTAACAATACTATATACAAATACAATCATCACGCTTATGGTCTTTAATAGTCAGAATCCGGTCCTGATCACAAAGTATATTTATAGTAGAACTATGGTCATGGGATGAAGGTCATGTGATCATAACAATTTCTAAGACGGGTTTGAACCTATGCATCAATTATATCTGTCTTCGTTAATATTCTCTGAGAACCTCTTAATTATCCCAAGCTAAAGGAGCATACAAATGGAAACTGGTCTCTAGCAGGCTATTCAATCATTACCATGCCAAGGATAAACAACCATTGAATTCAAGTGCACATAATCCAACCAGTGTAACAGCCCGAATCGTAAGGGGAAATAATTACAGATTTTAAAAAATCAGAGATCAAGTTTCAGCATTTCGTAGTAAAAACTTGAATAGGATTATACCATTAATAGCCAGTGTTCATCTCAGTTGTAATCGCATTGGACTAACTGACCAGATCTGAGAAGTTTAAAGATCTAATTGTATCTGCGGAATTTTTTTTTGTCTCTAAGGATATGTGCGGAGTTTATGTATAGTTTTTTATAAGCGCAAGAATAATACGAGACAGACTAAAAGAAACGTTACATTTATCTTATCTGATCTTATGTAATACAGACGTTACTTCAAAAAAGAAGATGATTACGTCCTACGCGTCATGCATTTAGTCATGCATATTAACCTATGACTTAAATTCTGCCAAGTCACTGGTTTTCCTGACTAGCTCAGGCAACCCATTCCATGCTCTAAAAGCACTTGCAACTGCTAGACTAACTAATAGTAACGTTACAGATGTCATCGTATCTAATTGGCGTAAAAGAGTATAAATTACCATACAGACACGATGTCATGATAAAACAATCTAATCTATAGATCAGGGGTGGGCAAATTACGGACCGCGGGCAGCATCCGCCAGAGTATTTTATGCAGCCCACGGAAACCTACAGAAAATCAGTTGTGCCCACAGATTAAACGTATAAGAAATGGAAATATATTAAATTAAATAATTTTAAATATCTATATAAATTTATTAAAACTTGTTCTTATTGGCAATATTTTCCAAGTATACAGTCATAGAGACAGACTCAAGCCAGTATTTATTGAATGCTATGAAGAACTGAGTTGAAAGTGTTGGATTTGCTTAGAACAAGATGGCAAATGTAACAACTAATTGAGCCCGTGCTTTGACTGAGAAAAACTGTTGTTGTTTTTTTTTAAATAAATTAAAGAACAATAAAATCCCAACCATAATCTCTACAAGGGCAACTTTGTGCGAGGATGCATTGAATATCAAGCTTATTATTGGCCCTGTTGTCTCAGTGATCAAACTTATCAGAGCTAGGGGACTCCACCACATGCAGTGCCAAGAGGTATATAAAAATATGGAAGCTAAACATTCCGGTTTTGTTGGTACCACAGCAGTATAGATTAGGTCAACATGGGCATGGTATTGAGAAGACTATAGGATGTTAAGGAGGGACGGTGACTTTGTTACTAATACAGGGTGCGTCAAAAAAATGTATACACACTTTGAACTATCATAGACAATTTATTTCCCGTTCTACAATGCTAAATTTCTGGACATGGAAAGCTTAATGTCTAATTAGAAAAATAAATGTGAAGGTGGTTCTGTACCACACACAGTGGCGGAGCGGCAAGGAAGTAACTGCAACATGGCGGACGTGCGTTTGAGTTTTGAAGAGCGGAAGCAGATAATTAAGTGGTACTGGAAGTTTGAGAATGTAGCTGCGGTTTGAAGACAGTGGAGATGAGAGTATGCTACAGAACCACCTTCAAGGTGAACAATTACACGTCTACGAGACAAATTCGAAATTCATGGAACAGTGTGTGATGTGCATAAAGGTCGATCAGGGTGACCTCGTACAGCTTCAAGTGATGAGCCCACAACTGCGGTCTTGGAACTGTTTCAGCGTTCACCTCTAAAATCGTCAAGGCAAGCGGCACGTGAGAGTGATGTAAGTGCTAGTAGTCTGCTACGCATTCTGAGTACAGGCAAGTTTCGTGTGTACATTCCAAGGTTGGTGCAACAGCTAAATCTGAGTGGACACTTTGGTACGATGTACGGAATCAATGTTGGCTCCTACTCAGCAATGTATTGATGTTGAAGGTAACCAGTTTGAACATTACTCACATAAATCACATTTATTTTTCCAATTAGACATTAAGCTTTCCATGTGCTGAAATTTAGCTTTGAAGAACGGGAAATAAATTGTCTATCACAGTTCAAAGTGTGTATACATTTTTCTGACGCACCCTATATTTCTAATGAAGAGTGGAAGACTGACTTCATGTTTTTCATTGTCAATATTGCAATGGGTTGCGTGCACATGAAATGTATGTGCATTTCTTCAAACAAAGCTTTCCCATTTCTGCAAGCAAGTGAAAACAGTTTTATCATTTTTCCTTTGCTGAAAGGTGAATTTATTTCTATTAAAATGATGAAAAATACAAGACTTGATTGGATTCTTTGATTGTGAAATTTTAAAGCAAATGTTAAAACGCCAAGACCTTGGAACCAATTTTCAATACCATCAGCTCATCATTAAGTGCTGAAGCTGATTCAGCTCCAAAGGAAAAATCTCGAAGCAAATTATGACCTGAAAGAGAAGTTCCAGTCAGTTGTTCCGTGGAAATTTTATGGGTGCCAGAAGCTGTATTTCCACATTAAAAAAAAACAAATCTTTCATGTTTAACTTTCACCTCATTCGGGTAAACACACGTCTGTGAACAAGAATGTTTTGGTTTTAAAAAAAAACAACACGTATTAAAACAGGTCGATGCTGACTGCCTGCCATTTAACAGCAGTCACTAGGATAACAACTAGTAAGCTAGTTCCACAGTTTCGGAACATGAACGAATGTAAACAGTTTAATACTTCACATTTAAGCACAACTGTACAACGGAGTTGTGATGTAAACAGACAACATCAACAACTGTAAAATATTCGTAAAATTAGATTCAGAAACTGTTAACTCCTATTGTAATTCCTCAATTGGTAGTGTAACAAAAATGTAAATGTTTAATACAGTTCACATGTAAATTAAAAGACATCTTGCATATTTTTCTAAGTTGTTAATATACATTAAATATAGATATGCGGCCCCCTATTCTTAATTTTTTTTTAATGCGGCCCTCGATAGGAAAAGGTTGCCCCTTCCTGCTATAGATCTTTTTTTTTTTTTTTTTTTTAAATTCTTCTACAGGGCCGGGCTTGGATAGTTAGAGGCCCTAGGCGAAGTGAACTTGGTGGCGGCAAAGAAAGAAACTGCTAAAAAATAAAATTACGCAATTTACTAATAACCTGCCAGTGTCTAGATCTAAATCGACAAATAAATGAAATTCATCTATCGCAATAGAAGTAGTAGGTCCAGAGTTAAACTAGTAAGCATAGAGTCAAAGTGCTCTACTAGGTTTCAATCTGAGATCTGATCCAAGTCTCGTTATTTTTAATCTAACGTGTGTGTGTGTGTGCTGTGCGAGTATTTGAACGCGGGACCCCCGGTTCGTAAGCCAACCCGCACAACCACCGAGCCTCCTTAATGATCATTTCACGTTGAAACAACAACAACACCGTATCAACGTTTTCTTTAGTTTGCACACCGGATGTACCAAAAAGCTGGCTCACAGTGGTTTGTTTCTTTTGTGACAATCTCCAATATAGGCCATGGGCGAGAGATAGACAAAGAAAGTCTCAAGAAGATCGATAGGGAGAAGTTTTTAGGGAGGGCGGTAGAGAGACATGTGTTGGTGTTTGTTTGGAAGCTAAAGTCACAAATCACCAATCACACTGTAGATGTGTTTGTGTTTGTTTGTAAGTTAAAGTCCCAGATCACCAATCACACTGTAGATAGAGAGACATGTGTTTGTGTTTGTTAGTATGTTAAAGTCCCAGATCACCAATCACACTGTAGATAGAGAGACATGTGTTTGTGTTTGTTTGGAAGCTAAAGTCATAAATCACCAATCACACTGTAGATGTGTTTGTGTTTGTTTGTAAGTTAAAGTCCCAGATCACCAATCACACTGTAGATAGATAGACATGTGTTTGTGTTTGTTTGGAAGCTAAAGTCAAAAATCACCAATCACACTGTAGATAGAGAGACATTTGTTTGTGTTTGTTTGTAAATTAAAGTCCCAAATCACCAATCACACTGTAGATAGACATGTGTTTGTGTTTGTTTGTAAGTTAAAGTCCCAAATCATCAATCACACTGTAGATAGACATGTGTTTGTGTTTGTTTGGAAGCTAAAGTCTCAGATCATCAATCACACTGTAGATAGAGAGACATGTGTTTGTGTTTGTTTGGAAGTTAAAGTCCCAGATCACCAATCACACTGTAGATAGACATGTGTTTGTGTTTGTTTGTAAGTTAAAGTCCCAGATCACCAATCACACTGTAGATAGAGAGACATGTGTTTGTGTTTGTTTGTAAGCTAAAGTCCCAGATCACCAATCACACTGTAGATAGAGAGACATGTGTTTGTGCTTGTTTGAAAGCTAAAGTCCCAGATCACCAATCACACTGTAGATAGAGAGACATGTGTTTGTGTTTGTTTGGAAACTTAAGTCCCAGATCACCAATCACACTGTAGATAGATAGACATGTGTTTGTGTTTGTTTGGAAGCTAAAGTCAAAAATCACCAATCACACTGTAGATAGAGAGACATTTGTTTGTGTTTGTTTGTAAATTAAAGTCCCAAATCACCAATCACACTGTAGATAGACATGTGTTTGTGTTTGTTTGTAAGTTAAAGTCCCAGATCACCAATCACACTGTAGATAGAGAGACATGTGTTTGTGTTTGTTTGTAAGCTAAAGTCCCAGATCACCAATCACACTGTAGATAGAGAGACATGTGTTTGTGCTTGTTTGAAAGCTAAAGTCCCAGATCACCAATCACACTGTAGATAGAGAGACATGTGTTTGTGTTTGTTTGTAAGTTAAAGTCCCAGATCACCAATCACACTGTAGATAGAGAGACTTGTGTTTGTTTGGAAGCTAAAGTCCCAAATCACCAATCACACTGTAGATAGAGAGACATGTGTTTGTTTGGAAGCTAAAGTCCCAGATCACCAATCACACTGTAGATAGAGAGACATGTGTTTGTGTTTGTTAGGACGTTAAAGTCCCAGATCACCAATCACACTGTTCTTTGCTCCATACATTGTCTGCAACAGAAATAGCAAAAAGGATTTGAATTTATTTGATGCCTCTAGGGCGCCCCACTTTGATCCCGCTCCCCCGCTGTTCCCCATTTCGTTCTGGTGTGGCATAACACTAGATATGCAATTTGGAGAGCTTTCAGTTTGCCAGTCAGCTCATAGAGTCCAGTAATGTCCCTTGAGAGACATTCAGACAATAGGACAAATTAGGTTTAAACCGAGACACTGGGACAAATCAAGTTTTCTAAGAATTCAACGTGCCAGAGTATCAACGGCTTCTATCTGGGTTTTTTTTTTTTAAAGAAAAGAATTATAGGGATTTCCTGTTGTGCTATAAATAGATTGATTGGTTTTGGATAGTGGATTAATGGTCTATTTAATTCACATTTCATAGATCCAGCTAGATGTAACTATTTGGAGAGTTTGTATTTATATCATACTTTCAACTCCATTCATAGAACAGAATCACTAACAAAAACAAACAGTTCTACTGATAAGACAATGTATGTTTCAATAACAATACATGTTCTAATAGTTCTAGTATATTGAATAGACATTTTCTGATAGTTGATAGGGTGCGCAAAGGTGCACGCGTTCAATATAATAACGTATCATTCTCCGCCATGACACTAATGGTTGTTGTTTGTTTATTGCTGACTGTGAACCTAGATCTTTAGTAACATGGTGGTAGCTGTGTATTAATGGTCTGAGGTAATCATTAATCAGTATATAAAGGTTTATTGTTTGCAATACTAAATAGGCAACAATTCAAGGCTACGCCGTGCAATGGCAGCTAGACATTTCCTTCCTGTACCCGAGCCGCTCGAGGTAGAAGGTAACATGGCCGCTAGTTGGCAAAAGTTTCACCGGAGCTGGCGAAACTATGAGTTAGCCACTAAATTGTCGGATAAATCAGAGGTCAGAGTGGCCACCTTTCTGACAATTATAGGAACAAAAGCGATGGACATATATGAAGGTCTTGAAATTGAGAAGGGAAAAGAAAGAAAGATGGAAGAAATAGTGAACAAATTTGAAAGTTCTACTCTATTGACTAGTCGTGCTCTAATAGTAATATTTTAATGAAATGAAAAAAAAAGTTACAGATATTAAAAAAAGATTCCATCTTCAATTTGTATCATTTTTTTTTCTTATATTTCCCAATGCTATCATCAACAGATTATAACAGTGGCATAGTCAGAGGAGAATTGGGGGCAGCAGGAAGAAATAGAAAATCCACCTGGTCCCCCACTTGAGGAGGGGGGGCAAATGATTGTTCGTTTTTGTATGTTAAATATTAAGTATTATGCAAAGTACAGAAACTCCCAAAGAGGTCAAGCTTCCCGGGCTCACATATAATTGCGAATTTCTGGCTACGCCCTGCATTATACAAAATAATTATGGTAATTTTGTAGCATCGGATTCAAAATATATTTATAACGAAGTCTATGATGCTTTAAAGATGTGTCTATAAAAGTCAAGATTCTAAAGATGGTATCAAGTAAGAGCGCTATTTCTATCACCAAAGTAAACATCCCAAACTGTATAACTTACGAAACAAATCTGGACTTTCAATTTTTTAAAATGCTTCTCCTGTTGGGGCAAACCAATCAAAAGCTTTTAAATATCACTTGCATCTTTTAATTAAATTTACATTACATGAACACTCTATTCATAACAAAACATTAAAAACCAAACAAAAGAAGCTGTGTTCAAATACCCTAAATGTCATGCTTGTAGACTTAAAAAAAATACCTGAATGCTTGATAACCATTTTTTTGACACATTAATTTTTTTTTTGATCACGTCATTCTGTGATGTTTTTTTTTTGTTTTTTTAAGTAAAAAACTAATTTTAAAAGGACACAATTATGCAATTAACACGTGATAACGAACTGCACCCAAGCACGTGACTTGGTGTTGTGTGTGTGTGTTTGTGTGTGTGTGTTTTGTGTGTGTGTGTGTGTGTGTTTGTGTGTGTGTGTGTTTTTACTTCACAATGTCTTTCATCATTACTTCTTTTTTTTTCTCTTGGTACTAGTGCGTGAAGATGTGTGTGTGTGTGTGGGTGTGTGTATGCGAGACAGAGACAGAGAGACAGAGAGAGAGACAGAGAGAGAGAGACAGAGAGAGACAGAGAGAGAGACAGACAGAGAGAGAGACAGAGAGAGACAGAGAGAGAGACAGAGAGAGACAGAGAGAGAGACAGAGAGAGAGACAGAGAGAGAGACAGAGAGAGAAACAGAAAGAGACAGAGAGAGACAGAGAGAGAGACAGACAGAGAGAGAGACAGAGAGAGAGAGACAGAGAGAGAGACAGAGAGAGACAGAGAGAGACAGACAGAGAGAGAGACAGACAGAGAGAGAGACAGACAGAGAGAGAGACAGACAGAGAGAGAGACAGACAGGGAGAGAGAGAGACAGAGAGAGAGACAGAGAGAGAGACAGAGAGAGAGAGGACAGAGAGAGGACAGAGAGAGAGACAGAGAGAGAGACAGACAGAGAGAGACAGACAGACAGAGAGAGAGAGACACAGAGAGAGACAGAGAGAGAGGAGAGAGAGACAGAGAGAGACAGAGAGAGACAGAGAGAGACAGAGAGAGAGACAGACAGAGAGAGAGAAACAGCGACACAGAGAGAGACAGAGAGAGAGAAACAGCGACAGAGAGAGAGAGACAGAGAGAGAGACAGAGAGAGAGACAGAGAGAGAGAGACAGAGAGAGAGAGAGAGAGAGAGTTTGTCGGGCTTAGACAATACCATGTTTTATCATGCTAAGGGAGATGGAATAATGAATAATGAAATGCGTAGAACGTAATTATCCTCTTTTCTTTTTCTTGATGTGACGTCTTTAACATATAAGATAAGATAAACTCTTAAAAAAATAAGTACACTATTAAATGTGTAACTTGAGCTATAAACTCTTATTATAACATTTCATTACTGGCAAACTTGTATTACACAGCTCAAAGTCTGGGTAGCATTTTGGTCTCTCGGGTGTACAGACTTTAGGAAATCTTGTGTATTTGGGTGTAAAAGGCTTAGGATAAGTGGGTTTTTTGTTTGTTTGTTTTTTTTTACACTTTTTGGGGACTGGGAATCAATTCTCTCAACTCGTTTCTAGTTGGCTCCCTTGACCAACAGCTCATCACTGTAATTCAAAGTTATCCAATTAACTCGAAAACATTTTAAAGATATTTTAAGCAAAAAACAAAGCTTATATTATAGAGTTATCTCTTGTTTCTAAAGTCTCGACCTATTTTTCAGGTCCTTGTTCACGAAGGTTTAGACGACGACCTATAAAGGGGATTAATTAAGCTTATACTAAATAATTTATTGCCGATAGTTAATTAACTTTTTTAAAATTATTATTATTGATTCTTGTGTTGTCAGGTAAAAGAAATAATTGTGCAAAATTTCAGCTTGATCCGAGATTGGGTTTGGGAGAAATCAAGTGTACAAACTTTTTACCAGACAGACAGATAGACAGACAGACAGATAGACAGACAGATAGACAGACAGATAGACAGACAGATAGACAGACAGATAGACAGACAGATAGACAGACAGATAGACAGACAGAAAGAAAGACAGAAAGAAAGACAGACAGATAGACTCAAGGAAAAGCAATAGCCGAAGACCGTCTCAAAGGCGGCCTTAGTATTACTCGGGGCTCTGCCCTAGGCGGGTGTCATATCAGGGCCGCGAATATTGCACAGTGAAAAAGTATTCTCTATAACGCTGTCGCCCCAGTCGCCACCCTTTAAGTCCGGCTCTGATAGGCGTGGACGGCATAAGGAGAAAAGACGGCCACCAGTAGACGGGATCGTCTGCTTAGTTTGTGGACAAATCTGTAGATTAGCAACAGAGGATTCCAGCTACCCGTCGCCTCAGCGTGGCGCCTCTGTGGAAACGTCTAGTAGATATGTTTAGCGGACCAGGCCCTTGCGGGACTCCCTGGGTGAGCTTTTTTTTTTCTCTCACTCGGGATAGGGTTGGAACAAATGGCCCGCACCCCAGTCCAAAAGGTCCGCCACAGCGTTCCATAAAGAGGGCCGTCGTCAGTGACCGGATTAGCTGGAGCGGCGGTTCCCGCAGGGAACAGTGGCGTTAACATTATAGGAATATGAGACAAGCTCCCCATGGTAAGTGCTGCTCCCGGTCCGTTCCGGGCGCGGTGCGCCGTGTACGTCGTACGGTCCGCTTTCCGCCCAGTCACCATTATGGCCGCTACTACTGGGGGCCTTCAGACAGGACACGGGATGGGGAATCCCATGTCCAAACCTGGTTGCTGGATAAAGGCCTTTCTAACAATCAACGGGATTACGGCGCCCCTGCAGGCCCCGATTCCCTACTGGACTTCATTGAAGGTGCATTAGCAGGTACTGCATAGTCACGTGAAATACTGCAATCAATGTTAGGACCAGCAAATAATTTTTTAAAATGTTAAACTTTTTTTTTAACCAGATTTAACATTTCTTTATTATCTCTCTCAATTTTTATAGAAATTTGTTTTGCACTATGAAAAGAAAAAAAAGTAACAATGTACAGTTAAAGCTTTGCTGCATGGATAGGTTTCATGTCAGTGCTATGACCAGGCAGCCTTTGCAGACCACCTATGCATCCATCCTCATCTTCAAAACGATTTTAAATGTTATACATTTGATTAGTGTATGTATTCATTTATAGTGTGCACTCTGTATCCTCTTAATATTGTGTAGGTAGTATTGCATTTGTGATTGATTTTTGTGTTATGAATATAGTAATATATAGAAGAGAAGCATTGTAAAGTTTTAATATACAATTAAATTAGATTTTCAAAATACCCAAACGTTAGCGTCAGAGTAATTAAATAATCTCATTTTTTTATCTTTATTAATTTTTTATTGATCTTTAATATATTTTTTTTTAAATATGTAGACATACTGCTGAGCAAAGATATATATTTTGTTTTTATGAACAAATTATATTTTGTTATCTCCCCTAACTATTGTTTCTTTAAATCTATACATGCAACTAAAGAACGTTTCCAGAGCTTGCTAAAGCCTAAAACAGCGGTTCTCAACCTTTTATGCCCGGCGACCCCTTTCTTCAATCCCCCACTCTGCCGCGACCCCCCTTTCCCCCCACACACACATACAGCAATAGAAGAGTAGACAATAACAATCCATATTTTCGATGGTCTTAGGCGACCCCTGGCAAATCGTCAATCGACCCCTAAGGGGGTCGCGACCCACTGGTTGAGAACCCCTGGCCTAAAATGTAATTCATTAGATCAGTTCGAGTTTAATTTGTCTTTAGTTTTCAGTATCGGGTAAATCTCTTGAAGGGTCGATCTATATTTTGAACTCATTGTGTAATATACTACCACACTAGTGCTGGCGTTAACTGAATTGCACACAAAACAAACCGACCATACCACGTGGTACAGATTCTCCATTTTGGCGTTTAAAGAGAATTCTGGGATGCAAATCTCCACGATGGAGCACAGGACTCCAGGAGAGTAGCACAAGATGAGGACGATAGCCACCATGATAACCATTCCGACCACCTTATTGTCCCTGCTGGTCAGCGCCTCGTGCTGCTCCCTGTCCGAGGTGGCGCCCAGCCTCCACTTGGTCTTCTTCTTCAGAGCGACCACCAGGACAGCTGTGAAGATGACCACGAAGAGAAAGGAGAGAACGGACAGGTAAAAGTGACCTACGTTCATGACTAGTCCGATGGTGGCTGAGTTCCCGTAGCGAGCGACTCCCAGCTTGGTCCTGTTGACGCTCGGGCTATAGATCCAGTCCATGTAGTCTGCTGCGTAAAGGGGCACGAAGACAGAGAGGTTGATGAGGTAGCAGAACACCAGGATGACCGCTGTCCTCTTAAAGGTGACGATGCGTCGGATCTTCAAAGGCATCAACACGGAAAGGCATCTCTCCATGGTGATGTACATGGTAATCCAACCAGTAATTCGCGTCATGGCGACGTTAGGGCAGCCACCGGTCAGGACCTGAATCTGCATGAAATCGACAGGCCAGTCAACAAGCTCCAGGTAAGGGTTGAGGCAGAAGTTGTGCCAGACTTGAAAGACGAGCCCGACGAGGTCAGAGAACGACATGGCGCAGAGGCTCAGGTTGACGGACTTCTGGAGTCCCTGCTTGACGAACACTCGAATGTTGGTGCAGTTTCCCACAATCCCAAATATGCAAATGCACATGTCGATGACCACGTGATTAACAAGGAAGACGATCTTTCTGACACTGTCGCTGACGTACTGGTCATCTCTACTGGACAGTTTGTAGCCTGATATAGTATCCCCACTCTCATTGAAGACAGGTGATTCTGACATGTTCCACATAACTAAATTATCGAAATGACAGATGATCGCCCTAATACCATTAAATAATAATTTACTATAAGAGTTTTGTCTTTAATAATTGAAAACGTATTTAGGGTTAAATTTAAACTCAGTTATTTTTTATTTAAAAGGAGTTTAAGATTACAGAAAAAAAGGTCTAAATTTGTTTAAAGAGGAATTACTTTCAACACGTATGCCCTCCAATTCAATGCCAACGATTGATTCAGTAAATATTATAGAATCTCGGTATTTATATTTAAACATAAAGACAATCTGTAGATAAGATATCAGTAACTTTAAATAATTTCTTTATGATTTCTGAGACAGAGTATACCATATATCCGATTTCGCATGAATGTAGTTATATTTGCAAACAAAAAAACTATTTTTAAATCAGAGATATTTTAAATATGTTAAGTTCGACTGATCTCATGTAATAGGCATAAAAGTCTGATATTTAAAAAGTCACTATTATAAAATTTAAAGTATAGACTACTAAATAATAGATAGTTTAGTCATACTTTTGATAATTACGCTAACCACTTTATAATTACCCTGTGTTGTGTCTAGGATTAGAGGTTAGGGTTATTATGGACAAGTAAAGTTAGCTCAATTGACTTCTTTTAATGATAGTTAAATGCAAACATTGAAATCGCTAATTGATATATTTAAAAAGGTTATATTAGAGACTGGGATTCGTGGTTAGCGTCAGTTAATGTGGTCGCCCTGAGACATATCAATACGTAATGAAAAGATGTCTCAAAATGTGTCTCGTATTTGTGTTTTGGAAATGGGGTGGAAAAAAAGGGGGGGGAGTCAATAATATGACGGAGTTTTATAATAGCTGAACTCACTTGTTAAACAAATGATAGCTGTTAATAAATAGCGTTCAATGGTATCGTGATAGCCTCAGGCCTGAATGTAGTGTCGGTTTGAAGGGTGGGGGTCATAATTGCAAGTGGGACAGAGGTTAGAATTAGGTCCAGGGCCGGATTTAAGAAAGTGGAAGCCTAGGGGAAGTATTTTTGTGGAGGTGCCTACACTTATTCGAAAGTTAATAAAGATTCACATACGAAACAAAATATTATATCTAAAAGCCTGCTATATTTTAGTAGAAAGAAAAAAAAAGAGTTCGTGTAAATTTAATGTCACTTTCCTTTTAAACAATATTATTTATAGGCAAATTTTAAAATGTTTGTAAAATGTTTTACTTAATTAGGATGTTCCTTCAGAGTTGAAGATAATTACTTCCTAGTCCAAACCTCCCGCAGGACGACGAGGGATGGGAGCGGGCAGGGTTTGAGCCAGGGATCATCGATAAGTCCGAACGACAGTCCAGCGTGCAAACAGCACGACCAGGCAGCCATCCAATTTGAGTTCTTAAATGTGTATTTGTTTTTTAAAAGTTTGTGGAGGGTAAGGCCATTGATTGACGAAATAGTCGTAAATCCGGAGCTGTATTTACCTAATCCGAGCATGCTACATCGTACACTTCTTTGTCACCATATCTTTGCCACGACATCTTTATCACCATATCTTTGCCACGACATCTTTGTCACGACATCTTTGCCGCGACATCTTTGCCACGACATCTTTGCCACGACATCTTTGCCGCGACATCTTTGTCACGACATCTTTGCCACGACATCTTTGCCGCGACATCTTTGCCACGACATCTTTGCCACGACATCGTTGCCACGACATCTTTGCCACGACATCTTTGCCACGACATCTTTGTCACGACATCTTTGCCACGACATCTTTGTCACGACATCTTTGTCACGACATCTTTGTCACGACATCTTTGCCACGACATCTTTGTCACCATATCTTTGCCACGACATCTTTGTCACGACATCTTTGCCACGACATCTTTGTCACCATATCTTTGCCACGACATCTTTGTCACGACATCTTTGTCACGACATCTTTGTCACGACATCTTTGCCACGACATCTTTGTCACCATATCTTTGCCACGACATCTTTGTCACGACATCTTTGCCACGACATCTTTGTCACCATATCTTTGCCACGACATCTTTGTCACGACATCTTTGTCACGACATCTTTGTCACGACATCTTTGCCACGACATCTTTGTCACGACATCTTTGTCACGACATCTTTGCCACGACATCTTTGTCACCATATCTTTGCCACGACATCTTTGTCACGACATCTTTGTCACGACATCTTTGTCACGACATCTTTGCCACGACATCTTTGTCACGACATCTTTGTCGCGACATCTTTGCCACGACATCTTTGTCACGACATCTTTTCCAGCCGTAAAAATGCGAAAATAAGATTTGGTGACAAAGAAAAAAAAAAGATTTTTCTAACCCATCGAAATTCGTATTTCTCTTTTGTGTAGGCTCCTTTCTTGGGGAGTCCCTGAGGCTGTAGCCCCGTTTGCCCTCCATTAAATCCGGCCCTGGCTAGGACTGCGTATCTTAGAAGTTTAGAACAAGGATTTCGTCAAGATAATGAGTGTTTTTGGTGTCGGTGGAGCGTTTCAATCAGCAGTGTTTGAAACTGTCATGACAGATAACTCGTGCTTATTTCCTTGGTCTCGTCAAACAAGAGTTCTGGTTTATGTCACCACTACCACCCTAACCCCAGCTTACCGTATGTTTTCGACCATCTTGTGTGTAGGTCCCATGGTTATGATGTGCGTAAATCAGATATGACGTCCTAGTTGTCAGTGGCGGAGTGTGCCACAGAGATCACATCTGAACCCAAACACTTCCGATTTCACCCCAGATGTCCAACGTTTATTTTCTTTAAATTAACATCAGTGTTAATATTGAGAAAGTCCAGCCTGGAGCTTCTTTGTTCTGGACCTGACAACTTTTTTATAGTTTCACTCTTTATGAATAAATGTCGTTGAAATTTAAAATTTAACCTCAAAATGAAAACTAATTATATTTAAGATAAGATGTTTCTGACACTTTATAACAGGGGTTCTCAACCTGTGGCGCGCGACCCATTTAGGGGTCGATTGACGATTTACCAGGCGTCGCCTTAAACCATTGAAAATATAGATTGTTTTTGTCTATTCTTCTATTGCTGTGTGGATGGGGGTCGCCGCAGAGTGGGGATTGTAAAAAGGGGTCGCCGAGCTTAAAAGGTTGAGAACCGCTGATTTATAAGATAAATATGTCACGTTGACAAACATGGGATTTGACTTGAAAACAAAAACTATGAAAGTCATCAGTTGCTATATTAAAAGTAAAAAAAAAGTCAAGTTTCCCTTTCAGACCTTGCGATCTACGGGGCAGATGATGTTAAGGTCATCTGTTTCTTGGGCCAACGGTTAACCAGAAGGGTTTCATGTGGCAAGCATAAACACTAACCGCCTTTGCTTTCCCCAACTAAAGTCAGGTATCCATTACAGTTGGGTGGACTCAGGGGCGCCCTAAAAATCCCAAAATTCAAATTTCCAATCTTCACCAAAATTTGAACCCAGGACCTGCAGGTGTGGAAGTCAAGCGCTTAACCACTCAGCCACCGCGCCCCAGAGTTGTTATATTACTTAGTTATTTTTTTCGAAAATGTTTTCCTTTTTTTTTTTTAAATTCATATTATGCTTAACACTAACACACAAGACAAACAAATCGACAGAACATAGAACACTATCAAGCAGTCAAAGTTATCGAGAAAGTGTATAGAGATCATGGTCATTTACACTGGTCATTGAAATATAAACGCCGCAGCTCATCCATTATAAATTCATCGTCGCAAATACAGGAGCATAAGCGAGTAGTCAGAACTAGATCTGTTTTTAGTAGTTATAGCAATGAATGAGGGTCAGAGTATTCATACTACACTTAAATCCGATATTGTTCATGGTTCATGGTTCATAGTTCATGGTTTATGGTTCATGGTTCATAGTTCATGGTTTATTATTCATGGTTCATAGTTCATGGCTTATAGTTCATAGTTCATGGTTCATAGTTCATGGTTTATTATTCATGGTTCATAGTTCATGGTTTATAGTTCATAGTTCATAGTTTATGGTTTATGGTTTATGGTTCATGGTTCATAGTTCATGGTTTATGGTTCATGGTTTGTGGTTCATGGTTTATGGTTCATAGTTCATGGTTCATGGTTCATGGTTTGTGGTTCGTGGTTATGGTTCATGGTTCATGGTTCATGGTTCGTGGTTCATGGTTCATGGTTCATGCTTCATGATTCATAGTTCATGGTTCATAGTTCATGGTTCATAGTTGTACTTGCAAATTTTTTTAAGTCAACGTCTATAGTTACTGTTTCAGCCTAAAATTCAGCGCCACACTTAACAGTTGTTTGGTACTTGGGACTTACAGACGACATGCAGTAATTTAGTCAGGTCTTCTTATTAACTAGGTGGACTTTCGTTTTAAAATCACTATTTTATGTGACAATGAAAAGTGACAACAACATATTGTATTAATATTTCCGTTGTTTTCTTTGATATATGTGTATGGCTGTATGTCAGTATCTCTTCATACTTATTGGACTGAATGTGACCTATTGTATGTATGACTCCACTAGACCTTTGTCATGGATGACCCCTCAATGTTTTCATTCTGAGAGAATGACCAGTGTGTAGTGTAGATGTGTAGGTCAAGTTTGAGGTGTGTTTTTTTTTTGTTGAGTTTTTTGGTCACTAAATGTGACCTATTATATGTATGACTCCACTTGACCTTTGTCATGGATGACCCCTTAATGTTTTCATTCTGAGAGAATGACCAGTGTGTAGTGTAGATGTGTAGGTCAAGCAGCTATGCACTGTTACAAATGGCCATAGTGTTGGCTGGTGTATGTTGTTCTTATTTATAATGTAAGATGTTTCTAGCCCTTGTTACTTGGCTTTCTATCCACTTTTAGTGGGCAAATTAACAGTCTTCCCTTTTAGAAAGGTTATATTGACTTACTCTGTCTGTCTGTC
Organism: Biomphalaria glabrata; assembly: GCF_947242115.1. Taxonomy (NCBI): domain Eukaryota; kingdom Metazoa; phylum Mollusca; class Gastropoda; family Planorbidae; genus Biomphalaria; species Biomphalaria glabrata. The sequence goes on along the minus strand of NC_074718.1, from coordinate 42,676,613 downwards.
TGTGTGTCTGTCTGGCCAAAACTTGGACACGTTATTTCTCCAACTCCCAATCTCGGATCTAGCTAAAATTTCGCACAATTATTTCTTTTACCCAACAACACAACAATCAATAAAACAAAATAACCAATTAGTTAATTAAATATTTTTATTAAATTATTTTGTTTGGTATCTCAAACAAGGGAAAGAAATAGTGGTGGTATGAGCTGAAATTTAACTACATAACAGATCCAAAATAATTGATACACTTAATATAAGCTTTGATTTTTTTATTTTATTTTTTTATTTCGCATTTTTTTTATTTTAAGAGCTTGTCCATGATATTTTAGAAGCTATAGCTGATTAAGTAGAATTACACTGTATAGTCAGACTGTGACAAGTGTATTATGTATTATCTCAAAGGCCAGCGCCGATGTGACTTGAGAACAGTTTTACGTGTAGCGATGATTAGAGATACGTCAAGTGTTTGACAGAATGGTGAAAGAGTCTAGATCTAGTGCCTTTGTTAAGACTGAAGTTGATGCTGTGTTACCCAGTAGACTCCAATAGGAGGTCAGCCAATTGAAGTATTCTACTTTGTAAATTACATTATATGGATCTACAATTTTATATGATGCTTTATTTCATCTTATTATTTTATTTTCATGTAAATAAACAGCTTAATTTTATGTACATAAAATCACATGTCAGTTTATTATTGCATTTTTTTGTTTGTTTTTCCTTTGACTGCACTAGAGGTGAAACACTGCACTGATCTTTAATCTTATGAATCGAAGGCATACTCCTTCTCCCCTTGTGCTATTAGAGCATGGAATGGGTTGCATAAGCCAGGCAAGAAAACCAGTGACTTGGCAGAATTTAAGTCATTGGTTTACATGCATAACTAGATGCATGACGCGTAGGACGTAATCATCTTCTTTTTTGAATTAACGTCTGTTTTATATAAGATAAGATTTATTTGTTATGTGCCTGACGTTAAAGTAAGATAGAATTAATCTTATACTATATCTTACATTCTTTAACTCTAATATATTTATTTCAATCAAAGTGTTCATCTACAGCTGTAATTACATAGTAAATTCAAGCAGTCAATAAATATCTATTCATTGACACATTTCATTATGAAGCTTTAATAAATCACTTTTTAGATTCCTTCACCTTCACCTTTTAGATTACATGGGGTCAAGGCCGGTTCTCACTTACCTGTCATTTAAATACCCCCCACTTATCTTCCCCTTTCTCTTTAGGACGAGTAAACATGTTCGACTCTTAGTTCTCTGGTGTGGAGATTCTAACGCTATTAGCATCACTCGTTCACGTTTTACTATCTCATATCTCCTTATTTGCTTAGAGTCTGAACTCCAGTGTTATTCTGTTTGCGTGGCGCGTCATGTCTTTCAGAACGAATAGAGCAATCTCGCTAGCCGCACAATGCCTCCCCCCCCCCACCACCCCACTACATTAGGGCTTTGCTCGCGCCAGTTTTAATTACCTGTGAATGAAGTACTCACCACTTGACCAGCTCCGTCTTGTCCCTACAAGCATTACGCTCTGAGGGTGTTGACACAGGGCGGCTAACTCCCTTAACTCCACGAAAGCTGTAGACATTAGCAGACTATTGGTCAACAACCCCCCCCCACCCCCTTTTCCCTTCCCTGTTTTCCAGTTTTTTTGATGATCTTTAAAGGTGGTGGTCACATGAAGGTTCCACAACTAGCAAACAAGACCACCCCTCCTTGTTCCCTCACTCCACCCCCCCCCCCCCCATTTTCCCAATCAACACTGTGTTCAGCTAAAGCCAAGAGATTTATCGTTCCTGCTGAGAAACTCCAGGCCAATTAAAGGCGCAGACTACGAGTCGAAAGATGAAGAAAGAGTACCGTCTTTTGGTGTGACTAAAAAGAACACCTTTCAGACCTTGAGATCTATGGGGCAGTTAATGTAACTATCACCTGTTTCTATCGGAGACGATTAACGAGGGTGTCATGTGGCCAGCACAACGACCAACCGTCTTTACTTTCCCCAACTTAAGTTAGAGGTCTCCTAAAAATCCGGAAAAAAAAATCCTGGTCTTCGAACTCGTGATGTCTTGGTTGGGAAGCGAAGCGCTTTACCACTCAGCCAGCACACCCCTTTATGTGACTACGTAATCAAACAATTTTGTTACATTTATCGCAGACAAATCTTTGAACGCCGGGTCATGGGGTTGGAGGTGTCTACGTTGTATTTTTATAGTCTGCAATCGTCGTACTAGGTAATTTTTTTTTAGGGGTCTCAAATGTGTTTTTATCATTCAGATAGCTTCGCTAGGACTATGGTATCAAATCTTTGGCATGAAGAGCTAGATTTTCAAGTTTTGGCTCGCGCCGTTTACCTTGATGTAGCAGAAGCCAACTAGCCTAGAAACGGATACAGATCCTGATTTCATTGAAAGCATACGACAACAGATGCTGGACATTTAGGCGCAGCCTTTTACGCGCAGTCGTTTTGACGCTATGGTCATTTTGGCGCCTAAATTTTGGCGCAGAGGTAATTTTGGCGATGGATATTTCGACACTATTCTTGTTCATTTTATTATATCTTTAGAATATTGATACATATCTGGTTTTTTTTTTATGTGTGTGGCTTGTTATCAGCTTCCTTGTATGTATGTATGGTCCTGTAGCTTCAATAGTAAACCACGAAATACTACTGTGTATTAAAAGGGATAAAGTAAATAAACAAATATAGAATTGATCCTACACGGTAGAATATTCAGTAGTGAAACATACAGTCGACATTTACCGCATTTTATGTCGACTGAAACATACTGCTCGGTAACCATTGGCCAAAGTAAGAGATTACTTTAATATCATCTGCCCTGTAGACCGCAAGGTCTGAAAGTGGAATTTTTCTTTTTTTTAACATAGATTACTTAGTAAAGATAGTTAGTAAAGATAGTTAGTAAAGATAGTTAGTAAAGATACTTAGTAAAGATACTTAGTAAAGATAGCTCGTTCTCTTTATGAATGGATACATCCTAAATGACCAGTTTAACTACTTGGGCAGTACGGTGTCTAACGATGCGTCACTGTCAATAGAAATAGACAGACGTCTCTCTGAGGTCAACGGTGCTTTTGTCCGCTCCGAGACTCTGGCAGAAATCAACGTTTAGAAAGCAGTGGTTCTCACCATACTTTTGTGTAGCTCTGAGACCTGGGGGCTCTTGCGAAGGAATCGAAGGCTCCTCGAACGCATCACTCTATAAAGGGCATAGGCTTGCAAGACCAGATTACAAATACATATGTTCTGCTGGAGGCTGATATAAACAGTATAGAAGCACTAATTAGCATTCGATAGTTGCGATGGCTCGGACAGTTGCTCCAAATGGTGTCGACCGCATGTGAAAGGCGACTGTCACGTACACTGTATCTATATTTAGCCAAGGTTACCAGAACTTCACCCACCTCGGGAATTTTACATCACGCAGCAGAATTATGTTTTGGGATGAATGTGATTGGTTGGAGGTATGAATTATTGTACTTTGAGCTGCATTTATTGGTTGGCCATGCAGCGAAGAGATGTTGGTCACGTGGTAACGCCCAAGCTTTGTAAGCCGAGAGATATTACCGCCAGCCTTGTGCGGAACGTGTTAGAGAGAAGATGTACTAGAGTCTAGTGTTAGAACTCAAAGTAAGAAGACATAATTATATTATTGTGTGAATCATTTATTCTATTCAAGAACATTCAACCATTGTAATTATTTGTGAATAGCTTTTCCTAGTTTCGAATTAAAGTATTTGTTTTAGACGAAGAGAAGTTTCTTCATTGAATATATAATAGCATACTTAGATCGTCTTGTCAACTAGTAACTTCTAGATGATCCTCTTATCAACTGGCAATTTCTAGATGATCATCTTATCAACTAGCAACTTCTAGATGATCATCTTATCAACTGACGACTTCTGAATCCTCGGCGACCACGATCATTGATAGTGCGATATAGATCAAGATAATCTTCAACGTGACATCTATCATAGTACCATCTTAGATTGTGACATCAGCACTATTGATGATTCGTGACAGCGACCTTTTTTTCACGAGCTGAAAGGAGGACGCCGTAAGTGCTATAAAATTCAACCCAGGCGCCATGTTGCACTAACTGGCAGGATTTCGGTCCGCGGGGAATATTCTACCCGAAATGCGTTGACGTGTAGGATAACTATTTGTTGTTTCTCTTATAGATTAAAGACGTTACTTCAGAAAATCAGATCATTACGTCCTCAGCCTATAATGTTGATGTCGTGAACTGCTGGTGACGTGTAATTTAAGGATGACTCTGTGAGAGTCAGTAGAGGGCTGAAAGTAATGGTTAAAAGAACTAAGAAATAACACTGCTGTTGTTATACAGATATTCAATTAAATCTATTGGACATTTTTCCCATCAACTAGACAATGTCAAGGACGATGTAGCCAACTATATCCGAGAGAGAGAGACATAAAGGAGAGAATGATAGAGAGAGAGAGAGAGAGAGGAAAGAAAGAGAGACATAAAGGAGAGAAAGGGGGAGAGAAGAGAAAGAGAGAGAGAGTTAAACGAAGAGTGTGTGCTTGAGGAATAAGAAAGAGTATGAGAAAGAGAGAGAGAAGAGAGAGAGAGAGAGAGATCCTGAAACTGAATGATCGAAACAGCATGTGATATGGGATAAGACTAAGACTGCTTTATTGATCCTTACGGAAATTTGTTGTGATTACAAGGACTCGTTTCTCATATAAAGACAACACAACAGAAAAATACACATAAATACAACAGACAACATAAAGAGTTCATTCAGCGACTACACACAGGTATCTTGGTGCATTTCATGTTCCCTGATCAATGAGTGGCGGTGATAGAGTCTGACCGAGTGAGGTACGAACGAGTTTTTGTACCGCTCCGTTCTTGTTTTGATTGACAGCAGTCGCCCACTTCGCGACGACCTGGCGTAGTTCTGATGGAGCGGATGGCCGTTGTCTTCCAAGATTTTTTCGATTTTTCTTAGGCACGTTTGTTCAAAAAGTTCCTTTAAATGTGGTAATGTTGTGAGTGTAATTTTTGATGCTTTTTTAATGATGTTTTCTAGACGTTGCAACAGTTTAGATGAGGCGTTGCCTTGCCAACAACTTATTCCGTATGTTATACAGAGAGAGAGAGAGAGAATGCGTGAATGTGACGGAAGGGTGACAACTGTATTTCCTGTAACAAATGCAATGCTTGTTCCCCAGCGTGTTGCCCGATCAAACCAACTGAAGGCAGTATCAAAGTAATTTCTATGGTCCTTGTTTAGCTCTGAATAAAACCAACTATACACTGAGTCTTTGCTTTCCATGGTTCTGTGGTAACACTGAATGCGACTAGACTGCTTAGGCATAATAAATCATTATTTAAATATCTCTTAAACTGCAAACATACACAACAGATCTATTCAGTCAGTGGTGTCCAGGCTTTGGTGCGCGGAGAATATTCGGACCGCAATGCGTTGCAACCTGGCCTCTCTAAGCTTCTGCTTACAGTGATTTATGGAGTGATTTTTAAAGTGATTTATGAAATCATTTATGAAATCATTTATGAAATCATTTATGAAGTCATTTATAATGTGATTTAAGCAGTCATTTATGATGTCACTTATGAAGTGATTTATGAAATCATGTATAAAGTCATTTATGAAATCATGTATGAAGTCATTTATGAAGTCATTTATAATGTGATTTAAGCAGTCATTTATGATGTCACTTATGAATTGATTTATGAAATCATGTATAAAGTCATTTATGAAATCATGTATGAAGTCATTTATGAAGTCATTTATAATGTGATTTAAGCAGTCATTTATGATGTCACTTATGAAGTGATTTATGAAATCATGTATAAAGTCATTTATGAAATCATGTATAAAGTCATTTATGAAGTCATTTATAATGTGATTTAAGCAGTCATTTATGATGTCACTTATGAAGTGATTTATGAAATCATGTATAAAGTCATTTATGAAATCATGTATGAAGTCATTTATGAAGTCATTTATAATGTGATTTAAGCAGTCATTTATGATGTCACTTATGAAGTGATTTATGAAATCATGTATAAAGTCATTTATGAAATCATGTATAAAGTCATTTATGAAGTCATTTATAATGTGATTTAAGCAGTCATTTATGATGTCACTTATGAAGTGATTTATGAAATCATGTATGAAGTCATTTATGAAGTCATTTATAATGTGATTAAAGCAGTCATTTATGATGTCACTTATTTATGAAGTGATTTTTGAAGTGATTTATGAAGTCATGTATGAAGTCATTTATGATGTCACTTATAAAGTGATTTATGAAATCATGTATGAAATCATGTATGAAGTCATTTATGAAGTCATTTATAATGTGATTTAAGAAGTCATTTATGATGTCACTTACGAAGTAATTTATGATGAAGAGGAGGCCATGGGCCGCCATGATTTTTACAGTTATGCGACACTCGCGCTTGTTTGGGAAATAAAATGACCCCCCCTCCCCCCACCCTACCCTGCTGAAAAAAGAAGGCGTTCACAGTGTATGGCGTGTCATGACTGTCTGACATATTTTCAGTCTCTTGGACTTAAATCTTCTTAACATTGACTGACGAGGACTTTGTATTTATTGATAAGCTTTGATGAGTTGACAGGTTTTTCTAAAAGCCTCATTTTTTTTTTTAAACGAAGGCTCAATGACAACACATAATTAACACTGAAGTGTTTAAAATGTAAAATGTAAATGTAAAATGTAAAAGGCCTATGTGTGTTGGAAACAAGAGTAGGACAAATTAGCGAGAGTACAAAAGTGGTTTACTTTACTTTTTTATAGAGGTATTATGGCAGTACAGAAATTATTTAGAATATATTGTTTCCTCTAGATTGTACACTGTGGTGTTGCTGAAGATTAACGTGACTGATGTTAAAAAACTTGTGGCGTATTCATTTTGGTCAAAACTAAAATTTAGTCGGAAAAAGTAAAAATATTAATCAAATTCACGATGTGTCTTTGTCTCTCCAGGAGAGTAAATTCCGTTTTTCTTTCTAACTCTTTATTTTCTCTATTTCGTAGCTTTATGTTTTTTTCCCCTTTTCTCTCTCTCTCTCTTTCTCAATCTCTCCCCCCCCCCTCCCTCTCTCTATATTTCTCCGTCTCTTCCTTCAGTAATTATTCTCACTTTATTTTTCCTCGTCTTCTTCTTTATCTTTCTTTACTTCTTTCTTCTTCCTCGCTCTCTCTCTCCCTTCCCCCACACACACACTCTCCCTCTTTCTCTCTCCCTCTCTCCTCTCTCTCGCTCTCTTTCTTTCAGTATCTTGAGTTCACAGAACTAACATATCAACCTTAAACTCTGAGACCTAAGCCTGGTATGCCCACAGTTTACTTTGACTCACCGAGATCCTCTGATGTCATGCGAGAAAACGACCTTACATGTAATTAATTATTCCATTGTTCGGTCCCTTTGAACCTCTCCTCCTATCAATGTCCCATTCATCTATTCAACTGCCTTATTTCACGTAAACGTCACCTAGGTAACACGCTAACAAACTTGTCTCGGCGACCTGCGCAGTAAGCCAGAAACACACACTTCCTGTCAGACAGCGACATCCCGACGGAAGTGAACCGTGCAGAGTGTTTTGAATATCAATACATTCATTTTCAAAATGTGTTGGCGTGCAAACAACTCAGGTGTTGTGTGTGTGTGTTGTGTGCGTGTTGTGTGTGTGTGTATCTATCTGAGTGTGAGCTAAAGAGCAGCTAGGCCGGACACCTATATTGATTAATAACCTATCGATCAGTTGTCTCATCATTAACATTTGTAACATTCTTTGAACCACGAAGACTGTTGACTATTTTACTGTATCATTTAGTAGATGAGTTTGAGGCGTGGCACTGTTTGTCATGGTTGACTGGCTTTGGCAGCAGACGGACGACTTCCAGACAGGTAGTGATGTTGCCGCTATGTTACTTTTGAAAAAACTGACAAGACTTTTAAACATTAGAAATTCTTAAAGCAAAAATATAGTTTAACAGTCTGGTTTAACTTGAGTTGTACGAGTGTCCCCAGCTCCGCGAGCTAAGGGGGGACTTGCCTGTGCAGTCACTCGACTTGTATGGTAGCTACGAGGCACTACGCCGAACGGCTAAGTTTCTTGCCAGAGCACTACGGGAGGACTAGTCCTTCCTGCTCTGATTTTTCAACAGGAGTTCATCTCAGGTTTAATTTGAGAAATTAATAAGGCCAAATAATAGATCTAGTCAGTTATACAGCATTGTTTATTATGTGAGACTCATAAAGTCAAATTATAAATCAGATCGTAATTATTCGGCTTCTTAGCCTGATTAAACCTTTGAGAATCATAAAGTCAAATCATGGATTTACTCGGTTAAACAGCCTGGTTTAGAATGTGAATTCATAAAGTCAAATTATAGACATAGACGGTTTAACAGCCTGGTTTAACATGTGAATCAGATCTAGACGGTTTAACAGCCTGGTTTAACATGTGAATCAGATCTAGACGGTTTAACAGCCTGGTTTAACATGTGAATCAGATCTAGACGGTTTAACAGCCTGGTTTAACATGTGAATCATAAAGTCTCTTGATATTTCATTTTTTTTTAAAATCACTCCCTTCTACACTCATCATGAGTAAGTAAAGTAAAAAGTTCCTCTTTTAGACCTTGCGATCTATAGTACAGATGATGTAAAGGTCATTTATTTCTATGGCCCACAGTTAACGCGAGTGTCATGTAGCCAGCACAACGACCAATCGCCTTTACTTATACCCACTTAATGTCAGGTACTCATTAGAGTTGGTTGGACTCAGAGACCAAAGATTAATGAGGAATGCAAAAATTGCCGTGGCTACGCAGACCCAGCTGCGACCTTCCTATTTTGCCACAACCAGCCTTTAAAAAATTAAAAATCCCAGTCTTCGAACACCGGACTCCCGTTCGGAACACAAAGGCTCCTCCTAAAAATGCAAACATTTACCTCCGTCAACCGTGAAAGTTATACCTACATTTCAAAACATTCTTCTTATTGTTGCTATAAAGACCTACAAATGCTTTGAATCAATGATGAAAAAAAAAGGTCAGTCTTTTGAACTCTGAACTCCATCGAGGTCTGGGCTGCTATTAATCTTAACCAAACCTTAATCCCTCTTCATCAATCATAGCCATAATGAAAAGTCTGTGGCCCCTGAACAGACATGGGAAATGTGGAAATAACCATACATTATGTGTTTCGACCAAAGTTTTGTCTTAGAGGCTTTTCTCCGCTTCTAGTAATTGCGTCATCACGCCCAATGCGCTGTCGTCTGTATCGATTGGAAGAGGCTGTTTTTTTTTTCTTTTTTGTTTAATGGACAATGTCAAGGTGATTCCTGAGAGGTTAGAGATAAAGGAGTCTTGTTTCTATTTTTAAACAAAATGTCAATGAGTGTGACAATCCAAATAAAACATGTTTTAGTAATGATTTAGTAATTGTGCAAAGGCGGAGAATGGTATCAGACGAATGGAGGGATGATACACTATTAAACACTCAAAAACAAAGATTTATATATGCATATTTTTCGTATTTTCTACACTATTATAGCAGGTAATTTAAATGTCATCTTTTTATAAAACCGACGGTTTACGAGGGAGTCACGTGGCCAGCTCAACAGCCAACCGCCTTTAAGTTCCCCAACCATTATCAGGTACCAATTAGAACTGGTTTGACTCAAAGGCGTTCTAAAAATCTCGATGTCCAAAATCTCAATCTTCAACGAGATTTGAACCCGAGACTAATCGGTTCGGAAGCCAGGATCTAATACTTTAATAATATAATAATAATCATTATTTATGAAGTAAAGTAGAGGGCACAATCAATTAAATCTTTTTTTTTTTTTTTCAAAATCACATGGTGGTGAAATTTAGTGTATCCAGGTGCCCATGCCCTTAAAATTGCAAGTCTTCTTAATTAGTATTCTTAACTTTTTCAAGTGCCTTGTTTTTAAACCTGTGGTGTGCAACATGCTGAAATGGTAAAGGGGAGAGAATTTAGAAAGTACTTTCAATAAAGGCAACTTGCATGTCAACCCATATATAAAAATTGATGAAGTAACAACATCCTAGTTTTAAAAGAGGAACATTTCAAGATATTGAAATGTAATGTTATACAGACATGTGATTCTATTGGTCTAAACTGCCCACAGGTTGTGACGTTGCAGGTTAGTTTTCAGGCCTTCTATGAGGATTGGTCTCGGATATATTGAAAACTCTTTTTATAAAGAAGGCGTAACATTGTAGGGTATGAACCTACGACCAAACGAGATGATCGAGACAGCCGAACGACAGACCAGAGCGACTACAGCACGACCAGGCATCTATACTTAAATAATATGGTCATAACAAACTGTCACAAGTTATACCCGCTGACATGTCAATGCTGACATTATAAGGAGCTCAAACTACACATGCTTGACAACTCATACACAATTAATACCATCGTTTTTATCTGGGGCTGCTTAAAAAGCGAAAAAGATAAGGTGAAAATTGCATTGTTGATAGCGGGAGGCTCGCTGGCAGAGTGGTTAAGCGCAAGGTTTCCAAACTCGGCTTCGAACCCTTGTTGAAGACTGGAATTTTTAATTTCGAGATCTTTAGGGTGCTTCTGAGTCCACCCAGTTCTAATGGATACCTGAAATTAGTTGGCGAAAATTAAAAGCGGTTGGTCATTGTGCTAGCCATATGAGACCCTCGTTAATCGTTGGGCCACAGAAACAGATGACCTTTACATCACCTGCCCTATAGATCGCAAAGTCTGAAAGGGAAACTTTAGCTTTAACATCGACAAGAAAGAAATTTGGCTCACGAGATACTTAAAATATTCAGTGCACTCATTTCATATAATAAAGACACGCGACATTTGTCACGTGATATGTGTCAAGTACAAATGTCCACATCTGTTTTTAAAATATTGTTAAAGCATTAGGGGCTGGGGAAAGTTAACAAAGAATCCAAATATTTGCATGCGCAAACAAGATTTTTTACAAATAAATATCCTCCGAGTCAAACCGTGATGGACAGGCTACAAGCAGACGGCAACTAATGTGCACGCGTCTTAAAAAGCCGGAAGTTGCACAGGCAAGTCATGTGACAGCCTTTCGGAACCAGTAAGAGGTTAGAAAAGAGGTTCTAGGGTTTTAAAGGTTGGGGGCCTCGGGAAAAGGAAACATAAAGTCACATATAGAATATTTATTTCTGTCTATGTCGACAAGTTTTAAGATGTTTGTTACCAACACATATTACCCAGATTTCCATGATCAAATGTGGGCGTATATTTATTTATTTTTACAAATCTCATATTAACTCTGTCTTTCTCTCTGGTAAAAAGGTTTGTACATGTTATTTCTCCCATACCAATTCTCAGATGAAGTTGAAACTCTTAACATTTATTATTGTGTAATATACAAAACATAGATCAATTAGTATTCGTAATTAATTAGTTTCATATCGAATACGAGAAATAACTCATACATTACTGAGAGATGTAGTTGTCAGTGCAAAGTTCTTTCCCTTACATAATTTTGTGTTTAAGATTTTTTCAATAAATTTTCCTTGTTATTTTATTTGCTTTTCATTTACTTTCAAATAGTTACTCTTGATTCTATTCTAATGATACATTTGTACACAATACAAAACAATCTAATAGAGACTTCAGACGACCTGATAGAATGTTTTAAACTATTTTTAAGCCTAAACTTCATCGGTTCAAACGTTTTGACTCACAATCAGTGTCGATTCAGTAACTATTAAACACAATAGAATTTAAGGTAAGAACTCAAATTGAGTGTAAAATTGTGAAAATTATTGACATTTCCGTGTATTAAATGAGGAATATAATTTGTTTTTATTTATAATTCAAAATAAAAAGATACAGAATAAGTTTTGAAATAAATGAATAATTAGCAGCTGCGTCTAAATTTTAATTCATATCCATTAGGACTATACCAGTAGATCTAAACGTTATTGCCCCCCCCCCCATTTTTCCATATTTTTCTGTAAACACATCCATATTGTCTTAACCAAACTCACTCTCCCCCCCCCCCCATCCCCAATTTCTGTAATACTATCAATGGTTTTAAGAACATACAGGGGAACAAAAGAATGGGACGATATGGCAATAATTATCACCTCAAACGTGTCGTTAGGGCTAGACACCATTACAATAAACCTGACGGCAACCGGTTCTTTGTAAGAAAGCAATTTTAGCGGCTGGTATACTGACTCTAGCTTAAAACACGGGTAAATGGTTTGAAGTTAATATAACGTTTGGTAAAATGTTCAGGAAATAATGAGGGAATTTTATAAAATTAAATTAAATTTTTACAAAGCTTATATCAACTCAGTCCGTCGGTCTGTCCTAGACTTTTCGTTATTGAAGACCTCAACACTGACCTGCCACGTCGCAATCTTGTGGGCAGCAGTGACCAATGGCTCGTCGCCTGGAAAATCGTCAATCGACCCTCAAGGGGGGGGGGGTCGCGACCCACAGGTTGAGAACCCCCTGCTTTATGAGCATCAATTCTGCTACGATGTTTCTATTAGTGTTTAGTGCTGACCTCAGACGGTTGCTGAAGTAACGTTTTAATCCTTTATATAGATTCTTCTGTCTCTTCATGACAATGGGCACCCTGATGTGTCACTGGCTTTGGTTTTGTCTTGAGACAGGGGCAGAATCTGACGTGGCTAATCAAGTCAATTTCGGAGCGAGATATTTTGCAACTATTGCCTCACGTATTGTTTGAGCCGAGGCGCATTTCTGAGCCTCAGACAAAAGGGTCAAGGGTGGCCTATATATCATGGAGACAACCTCGAGGAAAAATCAGGAGTGAAACCCCTTAGGCGTCGGGAAATCAACACACCGGCAGCTTATGCAACTGAGTGGGTGTCAAATGTAATAAGCAGCTTTCCTTTGGATCACATCAGCATGGTTCGATACTTACGAACTTGAAATCAGTTAAGACTTTTACTGGAGCTTTTTAAAAAGCGTAACTCACAAGAAATTTAGAATTTAATGAAACAATTCTTTTTTGACTAGCTGGAAATATAACAAATTAGAAAACACGTGACAACTTGATTACATTCACCGGTCTGACCTGATCTAGAAAACTAAAGTATTTTTTTGAAATTATATTTTAAGCCAAAATTTCAGTTCACGGTTTGCATCTAGGGATCACAGAAAATTGTTAAGTTGGCATCAAGGGACGAAACGAAATGGAAAATGTTAATCATGCTTCTCTTTGCTATTACTGTCATTTTTTTAAATGATTTTTTTTCTTTTTTTTTTAATTATAATGAATGGAAACATTAATTAACATAAAACATTATAAAAATGTTAATGCATCTTGTTCTAGCCCTACATTTTTAAACTTTAAACTTTTTTTTTGTCAACCATTCTCATTTGTCACCACTAATACAGCTTCGAGGCGCAGGCCCTCTCATTAAAAGGGGAATAACCTCGAAAATAGAATGTAGCAATATCTAAGAGGAGTTATTCAACTTGTGGGGCAACTGTCAAATATATTAACATTCTTATAATAATAATAATCTTTATTTTCCGTAAGAAAATTTGTGCATTACACCAAACAAAACATTGTAATAGAAAAAAAAACACAAAATGTACATTCACACCAGACTCACTCATAATTTACATGTGAAAAGTTTATATCAGATTGCTCTTATTTAATAATTGTGATTTCCAGGGGAACAAAAGAGGTATTGAGTCTGTTTGTCTTTGCTATCGGTGTCTTATATCTCTTTTGTGATGGTAAAATCTCAAGATCCTGACCCAAATGGTGATAGTTTTATTTCTAGAATCTTTTTAGCTTTTTTATGGATGTTTGTCTCAAACAGCTGCCCAAATGGGATTCGTTTTTGTTTCTAAAACTTCCCTAAAGCCCAAGCCTGACGAGAAACATCAGTGTGTATCACTCAATAAACATCTCTGTGACTCTGTGAGTCGTTGATTGTGGAATTTGTTTGCCATTGCTTTTAATGGAAAAGAAACCTTGTAATCATATTTTAAAAGCATTATTTGAGAACACCTAGACCTAGATTTAGTCTTAATTTTAAACAGATATATATTAAAAGGACAAATGAGAAAAGAGGAACCAAGGGATACTCTGCGTATATGGGCATTCGGGCAAATTTACCCAATTGGGCTGGTGGGGCCAGCTAAAGGGCCTCATGAATGCCACTATATAAAGTATTAAATTGATAAATGTTTTATAGTATTCTGTTGAACAAGCAGCCCTCTGAGTGTCATGTTTAAAAAAAAAACTTTTAACAGACTCTACAGTGTAATGATAATTTAATCTACACCCGTAGACAGTGCTACTAGTAGGCTTCATCCTTTAAGGGCCTACACACTTAGTTATTAAAAAGCAGCATAAGGCCCATATTTCTTATAAAGATACAGAGTTTATTACATGCATGCGTAAAGTTATCGATACAGCTGCGAGGCGCTCAACTCAAGATAACATTAAGAAACTGGAACAGACACAAAATAGAGCAGTGAGACTCATTACAAACGAATATTCACATTTGACTAGATTAACATCTTAAGTAAAATCACTAAATTTAGAAAGCCTTCAGGACAGAAGGCTCAAAAGTAAAGTAGCAACTATACATAAAACACTGAACCATAATCTTCAAATACAAAAACAAAATTTAATAAAATACTCTGAAAGACACAAAGATAAAGGCACATTCCTCGTCCCATATGCTAGGACAAATTTTTACAAATACTCCTTCTTCCCGAGTGCTATTAGAGCATGGAATGGGTTGCCTGAGCTAGCCAGGAAAACCATTGACTTGGCAGAATTTAAGTCATTGGTTAATATGCATGACTAAATGTATGACGCGTAGGACGTAATCATCTTCTTTTTTGAAGTAACGTCTGTATTATATAAGATAAGATAAGATACATTATCAAACTTAACAAAATGATTTTTAGGACACGTGGAACTAGAATTGGATGCCCATCATATGATATACAAGTTATGGGCCGAATGGTAAATAAATGCCCGGGCCGATTTTGACACCCAGTCGGCCTTTGGAGGTGACCAATAAGACATTTAGACTTCCTGAAACCTCGGGACAACCAATCTTCACCAGTTGACACCGAAAGCTCCTGAAAGCCGGATAGTTTGCTCAGGTACACAAAACTGAAAAGATAAAGCCGGTAACAGTTTGATCTAAATAATGTCATAGGTTCTTAGATCTCTATGTGGATCGAGTCATGTTAGTAGAGCTCTCATAGAATATAAACAACAGGACTGTTATAAAGCATAGACGTAATGCCCTTAACCTGTACATTGATGACTCATCATTATATTAATTAATCTAATGACCATCATAACTAAATGAATACTCTATATCTGCGATTCTAAATTGTAGGGTGCGACGTCCTCTCAATGGAGTCGAGACGTCCTCTCAATGGAGTCGAGACGACCTGACAAAAAAGCTGGGGGTGGGGGGGGGGGGGGGATGTAGCAGGTTAATTAATTTTTTAAGGAAGAAAAAAAAAGTTGTATTTTCATTATAATTATCAATTTCATGCTTGAAAATTAAAACAAAGTAAAATGGCATAACTAACAAAGGTTAAAAAATTTTAAGGAAAAGAGGTTTCATCTTCATCATCATCATCATCGTCTCGCTTCAATAAGTAGAACGACTATGGTTCATCTCGAACACTTTTTCATGTGACTGTTAACCCTTCTTTTGGAGAGACACACGCAGGTCAAGGTGCTTTCGCTTTGGGGGTAGAGGAGCTGGTCATTTTTCGTATGGAAACAGTTTTCTTAAAGAGCTGAGGCCTATGTTTTCTTGCCCATGTTTTCTCGCTGTCCATAGCTTTCTTGGTCACCATCTCTGTTCAAATAGTCCGGGCTATGTCTTTTCAATGTTCTGTATCAATGTTCACTGATTTTAAATCCAGTTCTATTACATCAACGTAATCGTCTAAAAAGAACTTCATGAAATGTAGAAAGTTTCCCTAGAGGAGACTGCAACAACATCGGCACGAAGCATTTTATAAAGACATTTTTAAAAGTTTCGTCTAAAAGGGACTCTTCTTAACTCTCTTTGGCCAGAATGGTCGAAATTTTCACGACTGTCGAAATATGACCTCGTTGAGTTAACGACTTTTGTGGGACAAAAAAAAAAGGTCAGCTACAAGACGTGTCGGTTAACAAGAGGATGACCTTTCTACTAATACGTCACTTCCGTTTTAAATCTTTTTTTTTTTTTTGGCATGCGATCTTCTTACTACGAGTAAAGACTAAGACTAAGACTAAGACTAAGACTAAGACTAATTCTAAGACTAACACTAAGACTAAGACTAAGACTAATTCTAAGACTAAGACTAAGACTAAGACTGCTTAATTGATCCTTACGGAAATTTGTTGTGATTACAAGGACTCGTTTCTCATATAAAGACAACACAACAGAAAAATACACATAAAAAAGGCTTTGTAGACGTCAGGAGAAAGAATTTGTGAAAGCCAAGCGTTTCGTTTCGTTTAGTGGGAGGGACTCCAACTGTAAATAGTATTGCAATGGGCGGCAGATTCCCCTCCCATACAGCAAGGGGATCTAGGAAAGCGCTGTAAAAGTTGGACAAACACTGCTCTATATAGGCAAAACAATTATAATAAACAGCTAACATTCACTTTCTGTATAGAAACACTAGATAGACAAGATTATATAATATAATTGTGTATACACTTTTAAATCATATAATCATTATATAATTACGCTATATGAATTTAAAATGATACTTTATCGCTGTTTATTATACGAATTTTTTGCATCGCCCTTTGGAGGTAAAAGAGGCAGATATACTTTAGTAGTTGTAAGTTTTGTTTATATCTTGGCTTAAAGGATCATGACTTTGATGATTATTGTCCATTCGCAAGTTTCGCCGATGTGCACTAACAAAAAGGAATGTAAATTAATTATTTTAAAAAGTAGGCTATGAATATTACTAAGACTAATTCTAATTCTAAGACTAGGACTAATTCTAAGACTAATTCTAATTCTAAGACTAATTCTACTTCTAAGACTAAGACTAAGACTAAAACTAAGACTAAGACTAAGACTAATTCTAAGACTAATTCTAAGACTAATTCTAAGATTAATTCTAAGACTAATTCTAAGACTAATTCTAATTCTAAGACTAATTCTAAGACTAAGACTAATTCTAAGACTAAGACTAAGACTAATTCTAATTCTAAGACTAATTCTAATTCTAAGACTAATTCTAATTCTAAGACTAATTCTAATTCTAAGACTAATTCTAATTCTAAGACTAAGACTAATTCTAATTCTAAGACTAATTCTAAGACTAAGACTAAGACTAATTCTAATTCTAATTCAAAGACTAAGACTAAGACTAACACTAAGACTAATACTAAGACTAATTCTAATTCTAAGACTAAGACTAATTCTAAGACTAATTCTAAGACTAAGACTAAGACTAATTCTAAGACTAAGACTAATTCTAAGACTAAAACTAAGATTAAGACTAAGACTAAGACTAATTCTAAGACTAATTCTAAGACTAATTCTAAGACTAAGACTAATTCTAAGACAAATTCTAAGACTAAGACTAATACTAAGACTAAGTCTAAAACTAAGACTAAGACTAAGACTAATTCTAAGACTAATTCAAAGACAAAGACTAATTCTAAGACTAATTCTAAGACTAAGACTAATTCTAATTCTAAGACTAAGACTAATTCTAAGACTAATTCTAAAACTAAGACTAATTCTAAGACTAAGACTAAGACTAAGAATAAGACTAAGACTAATTCTAAGACTAATTCTAAGACTAAGACTAATTCTAAGACTAATTCTAAGACTAAGACTAAGACTAAGAATAAGACTAAGACTAATTCTAAGACTAACTCTAAGACTAATTCTAAGACTAATTCTAAGACTAAGACTAATTCTAAGACTAATTCTAATTCTAAGACTAAGACTAATTCTAATTCTAAGACTAAGACTAATTCTAAGACTAATTAGAATTCTAAGACTAAGACTAAGACTAAGACTAATTCTAAGACTAATTCTAAGACTAAGACTAAGACTAATTCTAATTCTAATTCAAAGACTAAGACTAAGACTAATACTAAGACTAATTCTAATTCTAAGACTAAGACTAATTCTAAGACTAAGGCTAAGACTAATTCTAAGACTAAGACTAATTCTAAGACTAAAACTAAGATTAAGACTAAGACTAAGACTAATTCTAAGACTAATTCTAAGACTAATTCTAAGACTAAGACTAATTCTAAGACTAATTCTAAGACTAAGACTAAGACTAAGACTAAGTCTAAAACTAAGACTAAGACTAAGACTAATTCTAAGACTAATTCTAAGACTAATTCTAAGACTAATTCAAAGACTAAGACAAATTCTAAGACTAATTCTAAGACTAAGACTAATTCTAATTCTAAGACTAAGACTAATTCTAAGACTAATTCTAAGACTAATTCTAAGACTAATTCTAAGACTAATTCTAAGACTAAGACTAATTCTAAGACTAATTCTAATTCTAAGACTAATTCTAATTCTAAGACTAAGACTAATTCTAATTCTAAGACTAAGACTAATTCTAATCCTAAGACTAATTCTAATTCTAATTTTAAGACTAATTCTAATTCTAAGACTAAGACTAAGACTAAGACTAAGACTAATTCTAAGACTAAGACTAAGACTAAGACTAATTCTAATTCTAAGACTAAGACTAATACTAATACTAATTCTAAGACTAAGACTAAAACTAAGACTAATTATAAGACTAAGACTAAAACTAATTCTAATTATGAGACCAAGACTAAGACTTATTCTAATTCTAAGACTAAGACTAATTCTAAGACTAAGACTAATTCTAAGACTAATTCTAATACTAAGACTAAGACTAATACTAAGACTAATTCTAAGACTAAGACTAAGACTAATTCTAATTCTAAGACTAAGACTAAGACTAATTCTAAGACTAAGACTAAGACTAATTCTAATTCTAAGACTAATTCTAATTCTAAGACTAAGACTAATTCTAAGACTAAGACTAAGAATAAGAATAAGACTAAGACTAATTGTAATTCTAAGATTAAGACTAATTCTAAGACTAAGACTAAGACTAATTCTAATTCTAAGACTAATACTAAGACTAATTCTAATTCTAAGACTAAGACTAATTCTAATTCTAAGACTAATACTAAGACTAATTCTAATTCTAAGACTAAGACTAATTCTAAGACTAATACTTAGACTAAGACTAATTCTAAGACTAATTCTAAGACTAATTCTAAGACTAATTCTAAGACTAATTCTAAGACTAATTCTAAGACTAAGACTAAGACTAATTCTAATTCTAAAACTAAGACTAATTCTAAGACTAATTCTAAGACTAATTCTAAGACTAATTCTAATTCTAAGACTAATTCTAAGACTAAGACTAAGACTAAGACTAATTCTAAGACTAATTCTAAGACTAATTCTAAGACTAATTCTAATTCTAAGACTAATTCTAAGACTAAGACTAAGACTAAGACTAAGACTAATTCTAAGACTAATTCTAAGACTTAGACTAGGACTAATTCTAAGATTAATTCTAAGACTAATTCTAAGACTAATTCTAATTCTAAGACTAATTCTAAGACTAAGACTAATTCTAAGACAAATTCTAAGACTAAGACTAATTCTAATTCTAAGACTAATTCTAATTCTAAGACTAATTCTAATTCTAAGACTAATTCTAATTCTAAGACTAAGACTAAGACTAATTCTAAGACTTATTCTAAGACTAAGACTAGGACTAATTCTAAGACTAAGACTAAGACTAAGAATAAGACTAAGACTAATTGTAATTCTAAGACTAAGTCTAATTCTTAGACTATGACTAATTCTAAGACTAATTCTAAGACTAATTCTAAGACTAAGACTAAGACTAGGACTAATTCTAATTCTAAGACTAAGTCTAAGACTAAGACTAATTCTAAGACTAATTCTAAGACTAAGTCTAGGACTAATTCTAAGACTAAGACTAAGACTAAGAATAAGACTAAGACTAATTGTAATTCTAAGACTAAGACTAATTCTAAGACTAAGACTAATTCTAATTCTAAGACTAATACTAAGACTAATTCTAATTCTAAGACTAAGACTAATTCTAAGACTAATTCTTAGACTAAGACTAATTCTAAGACTAATTCTAAGACTAAGACTAGGACTAATTCTAATTCTAAGACTAAGACTAAATCTAAGACTAATTCTAAGACTAATTCTAAGACTAATTTTAAGACTAAGACTAAGACTAAGACTAAGACTAAGATTAATTTTAATTTTAAGACTAAGACTAATTCTAAGACTAATTCTAAGACTAAGACTAATTCTAAGACTAATTCTAAGACTAAGACTAATTCTAATTCTAAGACTAAGATTAATTCTATGACTAATTCTAAGACTAATTCTAACACTAAGACTAAGACTAAGACTAATACTAAGACTAATTCTAATTCTAAGACTTATTCTAAGACTAAGACTAAGACTAAGACTAATTGTAATTCTAAGACTAAGACTAAGACTAATTCTAAGACTAAGACTAAGACTAATTCTAATTCTGAGACTAAGACTAAGACTAATTCTAATTCTAATTCTAAGACTAAGACTAATACTAAGACTAATTCTAATTCTAAGACTAAGACTAATATTAAGACTAAGACTAAGACTAATTCTAATTCTAAGACTAAGACTAATTCTAAGACTAAGACTAAGACTAATTCTAATTCTAATTCTAAGACTAAGACTAATTCTAAGACTAAGACTAAGACTTATTCTAATTCTAAGACTAAGACTAAGACTAATTCTAATTCTAAGACTAAGACTAATTCTAAGACTAATTCTAAGACTAATTCTAAGACTAATTCTAAGACTAAGACCAAGACTAATTCTAAGACTAAGACCTAAGACTAAGACTAATTCTAAGACTAAGACTAATTCTAAGACTAAGACTAAGATTGCTTTCTTGATCCTTACGGAAATTTGTTGTGATTACAAGGACTCTTTTCTCATATAAAGACAATACAACAGAAAAAATACACATAAAAAAGGCTTTTTAGACAGGAGAAAGAATTTGTGAAGCTCAAAACTCTGGAAATGCTAACTGTTGGAGCTCAGCCTCGGACCACGCTGGGGGTGGAGGTGGCGCTGGCAGCGCTTTCCTAGATCCCCTAGCTGTATGGGAGGGGAATCTGCCGCCCTTCCAATACTATCTACACAAAGAACATATTTGTGGTACCCAAAATATGTACACACATTATTTACGAAACAAAGTGCCCTAAATACTCCGTATAGAAGCAGCCTTAAATTACTTAAATTTGGATTCTTAACATATTGTAAACATAGGCACAATAGAACCGGATAATTGTGTTATAATTATGCATCTCTATGTGGCTTTTTTTTTTCTTTAATTCCGAAAAGCCTCTAACCCTATTGTGAAAGCAAGGAATTTCGTTTCGTTTAGTGGGAGGGACTCCAACTGTAAAAGTTGGACAAACACTGCTCTATATAGCCAAAACAATTATAATTAACAGCTAACATTCACTTTCTGTATAGAAACACTAGATAGACAAGATTATATAATATAATGGTGTATACACTTATAAATCATATAATCATTATATAATTACGCTATATGAATTTAAAATGATACGTAGTTACTGTTTATTATAACAATTTTTTGCAATGCCTTAGGAGGTAAAAGCGGCAGATATACTTTGGTAGTTATAAGTTTTGTTTATATCTTGGCTAAAATGATCATGACTTTGACGATCATTGTCAATTAGATGGTTTTTATTATGTAGATATAAAAAACGAGTTATCAATTAATTTTTTTAAAAAAAAGTAGGCTATGAATATTATTAAGTTGCAAAAATTTGCATATTTGTTTTTTAAATTTAATTTCATTAATATACGGTTGCTATTTCGATAATTTGTTTATAATCGAGTGTAGTAAAATGCATATAAGAACATTTTATAACTAATACAGTCAAAGTTAACTATCAGCGAATATTGAAATTATAAAGAAGGTAAACGCAAGGAAGAGGACTCGAATCCAAGGGAGACAAGTACCTGCACGAAAACTTATATCGAAGGTGTATTTAGAAAATACAAACTAGATACAGAGAGTCAGAGAGAGAGAGAGAGAGAGAGAGAGAGACAGAGAGAGAGAGAGAGAGAGAGAGAGAGAGAGAGACAGAGAGAGACAGAGAGAGACAGAGAGACAGAGAGAGAGAGACAGAGAGAGAGAGAGAGAGAGAGAGAGAGACAGAGAGAGAGAGAGACAGAGAGACAGAGAGAGAGAGAGAGAGATAGAGAGACAGAGAGAGAGAGAGAGACAGAGAGAGAGAGACAGAGAGACAGAGAGAGAGACAGAGAGAGAGAGAGAGAGAGAGACAGAGAGAGATAGAGAGAGAGAGAGAGACAGAGAGAGATAGAGAGACAGAGAGAGAGAGAGAGACAGAGAGAGAGAGACAGAGAGACAGAGAGAGAGAGAGAGACAGAGAGAGAGAGACAGAGAGAGAGAGAGAGAGAGAGAGACAGAGAGAGACAGAGAGAGACAGAGAGAGACAGAGAGAGAGACAGAGAGAGACAGAGAGAGAGAGACAGAGAGAGAGAGAGAGAGACAGAGAGAGAGAGACAGAGAGAGAGACAGAGAGAGAGAGAGACAGAGAGAGAGAGAGAGACAGAGAGAGAGAGAGAGACAGAGAGAGACAAAGAGAGAGAGAGAGACAAAGAGAGAGACAGAGAGGTCATCATGAAGTCTTACCATTTACCATCAATATTAAAGATCTGATGCTTATCGCATAATTTTTCGTATTGATTTATTACTGGTGTACAAATCTATCGAGCAGATGGTTTAAAGGTCATCTGTTTCTATGGCTTACGGTTAACGAGGGTGTTTATGTGGCCATCACAACCACCAACAGCCTTTTCGTTTCCCTAACTAAAGTAAGGTGCCCAACACAGTTTGGTGGACTCAGACGAGTACCTAATTCCCAAAAATTAAAGATCCCAGTCTTCATCGAGATTCGAGCCCGGATCACTAGGTTTGGAAGTCAAGCGTTTTACCACTCAGCCACCCAGCGTCCATTCATTATGCCTACGATAAAATCTTCGGAGCCAAAAGGAACGTTACCAATAACAAAAAAAAAAAAATAATAAAATATGCAAATCTTAACCCTAAACCCACAATTCCTAGTGACATATGTGACACCAGTCGAACGATAGCTTGATTTGGGACACATTTAATGTCTTCGACGACGTTGACGAGATGGTGTCTATTTATGTCCAGCTAAATGTTTGTGAGTAGCGAAGACAAACAGACACAAACCCTCTTTTGTTCCCCTGGCAATCAAATCATTAAATAAGAACCATCTGGTATAAACTTTGTCACATGTAAATTATGAGTGAGTCTGGTGTGTGAATGTACGCTTTGGTTTCTTATAGTTAGGGCCTATAATGTTTTTTGTTTGGTGTAATGCACAAATTGTAAGACAAATTTCCTTACGGATAATAAAGATTATTATTATTATTATTATTATTATTATTAGTCTATTACTACTATTAGATCTATAGACATAATAGTCTATATTTAATTATTTTAGTCTTAAGCAGAGTCTAACTCTCAGTAGTCTTAGTCTTAGATCTAAATGTAAATTTAAAATTATAAGTCAATAATATATAATAGAATATAATAGATCTATTAGTTTAGAGATTCAACTATTCTTCTAGAATTAGAGTCTAGATTAGATCTAGATTACTATCTAGATTACTTATTAGGCCTATACTAAGACCTAAGATGCATAGATGATAGATCTATAATATTAATGACTATAATAGGCCTACTAATAATAGTCGTCACTATACTAGATCTAATACTAAATTAACTAAATCAAGACTAGATCTACATCTACTTCTATTATAAACTAGTATTTCTTAAATTATTTTTAGATTAAAATATTAATTATTTGATCTAGGTCTAGTAGCTAGATCTAATTCTAGATCCAGATTATATTTCTGATCATTTCGTTTGTAGAAGATATTAGATCCAGAATATTCTAGAATCTAGAGTTAGTTAGCGAGTCAGCATGCAGTTTTATCATTACTTCTAAAAAGGTAACTTATATTAGAACTTGGACAATTACTCCTAATTTCTTTCTGGTGTGTGAATGTACGCTTTGGTTTCTTATAGTTATAATGTTTTTTGTTTGGTGTAATGCACAAATTGTAAGACAAATTTCCATACGGACAATAAATATTATTATTATTATTATTATTATTATGTTAGAAATGAACGAGTAGTCATTCTCTGGCGCTGCCTGGGTCGAGTTTCGCTAAAGAGAAACAAAATTCATCGTAGTCCCTTTAACAGTTTCCACTGAGGAATTTTCTGGTGATGTGGCAGGTCTGCAGCAGTACCGCCCTCTGACAGGCAACGAAGATGTTCCTAGGAATGTTAAGGGCCTTGAAGGTGTCTGTGAGGTCAGTTGTTATTATCCCCTCGGTTGATATAACAATGGGGTATTGTCTACAATTGTATTATTATTATGTTATTATTATTATCATCAAAAATGCCACAAGCACACATTGTGAGTGGGTTCCTTTGATTTGTGACGAGCTTCATAATGGCGGTGAACGCACGTTCTACCAATTAAGAAGTTGGAACAAACAGTCAACAACTGGTGCGCAATGACCCGTAATGATACATATAAAATTAGAATCACTTTTTTGTAACCAGAATTCGTGGTAACCTTGTCCAAACATTTGATTTAGTTCTTCGTGTGTGTATATTTCAACTGTATTAGTATAGATTCATCTGTGTTTGGGATCTGAGTGTCTCAAAGCGCGAAAATTGCAGTCGGGAATATCTGAGCAAAGAATGTCTAAGTCTTAATAATAATAATAATAATAATAATAAGGCTTGTCTTCGAGTCCGAAGATTAGTAAGGAGTGCAGTATTTCCCTTGGCTGCTCAGCCCCAGCTGTGACCATATATTTTGCCACATCCAGGGCAAGCATAACCATTGTCCGCAGGTGGTCGATTTAGATTTTTTTTTTTGCCGTCTGCGTTTGTCCTCGGCAGCAGATTTTCTTTTGGTCTCAAATGTGTATCCCGCGGCCTTCGTGAGTGACCTCCAGCTGTCTCGTTCTGAGGCCGCAAGCAACCAGGTGCTCTCTTCTATGTCAGCCAAGGAAAGTTGACGCCTAAGCAGGTCTTTGAAGCGTTTCCGTGGGGCGCCTCTGTTACGTCTTAGTAATAGACAGTAGCGAGTGGTGAGTTGACTATTAGTCAAATTATCCGACAGAATAAACAGGCTTTTAGCGAACACGTTATTTTCAGTGTGTACAATTTTCATCTTTCTGTGGACCCCTTATTGTCGTCTCAAGGATACCTGGTGGTTCCTGGACCAAAATTTGAGAAACACTGAAACAGACCTAAGACCATGTCACGTAGTTGCCTTAAATACTACACACTACCTAATCAACGGAGTATAAATTATTTGTCGCCTTATAGTATCAATAAGAAGAGTGAATTCGAAAAATTTCGTTCTACTAGTGACTGCTTTTAGAATTGAGTTTTTAACATAGAACCAAGGGGCACTCACTTTTAGTCTAACTTCTTTTTTTTCTATTGACTAAAGAGTTACATAACTGTGTGAAAGACGCTTGGAACTCTCGGCCTTGGAACCTCCCCTCCAGTGGCCGGTCTGAACAGCTTTCTGTGATGGATCCAGGCTAATGTCATTGGTTACATCCCTATTACCGATAGATCATATTCCAATGCGATCCGATTAGACATATACAAAAATGTATAAATATTTCTAACATAGAAAGTTATCGGCTTTCAGGTGTATACCGTCACAAAACAAAAGGCAGGAGACCCAAAGGCAGACCCCGAATGCGATGGATTGATGATGTAGAAGCAGATCTAATACAGCTTGGGGTTAGGGCGTGGAGACGAAAGGCCTAGGAAAGATTTGAATGGAAGGATGTGCTGAAGCAAGTCAGAACCCTCCATGGGCTGCAGCGCCAATCGGATAGATGGACCAAAATTCAATCCAGGGAGATAATAAAAATCCGTCCTATATTAAAAATGGATATTTAAGCCAGTAATTGAATAAACGTATGACAGGAGGAGTATTATCTGATCTTATTATCTTATCTTATATGTTACAGACGTTACATCAAAAAAAAAAAAAAAGATAACTATGAATTTGTTCTAGCGTATGGAATAAGAAATGTGCCTTTATCTTTGTGTCTTTCTGAGCATTTCATTAGGTTTTTGTTTTTCTTTTTGTAAGTTATGGTTTAGTGTTTTATGTATTATAGCACGAGAGCTGCCTGACAATGGATGGCTGCCTGGTCTTGCGGTTTGCGCGCTGGACTGTCGTTTGGATTTATCGATGGTCCCGGGTTCAAACCCTGCCCGCTCCCATCCCCCGTCGTCCTACTGGAGGTTTGGACTAGGAAGTAAACTATTTTCAACTCTGAAGGAACATCTGAAACATGCAAAACATTTTTACAACGAGGTAACTCTGTTGCTAGTCTGTTGTTAGTTGTTAGTCTGTTGTTAGTTGTTAATCTGTTATTAGTTGTTAGTCTGTTGTTAATTACAACCATCAATCCACCTCATTCCCCTCCCCCAGTCTCTGTTAGGTGTTCTCTCAACAAATCAAAAGGACTCACATTACAAAGGGAAAGAGTCAGTTATAATTAAGTCTGCTTCCTGCACGCGACTGGAGTATACATCTAACTCTTTATAAATAGAACTTGTCATTTATCATATTAATATATGTATCCTGTACTGTTTGGATTTACGTGAAAAAAAAATTCAATGTTCACTAATGTGTAATAATTCAGGAATGGTGCAAAAGTAACTATAGAATTGAGATGTAGGCCCTCGAAATGTGTCGTAATTCAGGAATGGTGACATACAAAGTAAAAATATATACTGTTTATGGATGTTGCGTTTATTTATTGATAAAAATCACTGTAAATGTGTGTTTTTTGTTTGTTTTTTTGTTGTTGTTGTTTGTTGTTGTTTGTTTTTTTGTTGTTTGTTTTTTTGTTTGTTTTTGTTGTTTGTTTTTTTGTTGTTTGTTTTTTAGTTTGTATTTTTTTTTTGTTTTTTTGTTTTTGTTTGTTTTTTTTGTTTTTGGTTGTTTGTTTTTTGTTTGATTTTTTTTTTGTTGTTTGTTTTTTGTTGTTGCTTGTTTTTTTTTTGTTTTTTTTTGTTGTTTGTTTTTTTGTTGTTTCTTTTTTTGTTGTTTGTATTGTTTGTTTTTTATGTTGTTTTTTTTTTTTGTTGTTTGTTTGTTTTTTTGTTGTTTGTTTTTTGTTGTTGCTTGTTTTTTGTTTGTTTTTTTTGTTGTTTTTTTTTGTTGTTTGTTTGTTGTTTTTTTTGTTTGTTTTTTGTTGTTGCTTGTTTTTTTTTTTTGTTGTTTCTTTTTTTGTTGTTTGTTTTTTGTTTGTTTTTTTTGTTGTTTTTTTTTTGTTGTTTGTTTGTTTTTTTGTTGTTTGTTTGTTTTTTTGTTGTTTGTTTTTTGTTTGTTTTTTTGTTGTTTTTTTTTGTTGTTTGTTTGTTGTTTTTTTTTGTTTGTTTTTTGTTGTTGCTTGTTTTTTTTTTGTTTTTTTGTTGTTTGTTTTTTTGTTGTTTCTTTTTTTGTTGTTTGTTTTTTGTTTGTTTTTTTTTGTTGTTTTTTTTTGTTGTTTGTTTGTTTTTTTGTTGTTTGTTTTTTGTTGTTGCTTGTTTTTTTTTTTTGTTGTTTCTTTTTTTGTTGTTTGTTTTTTGTTGTTGCTTGTTTTTTTTTTTTGTTGTTTCTTTTTTTGTTGTTTGTTTTTTGTTTGTTTTTTTTGTTGTTTTTTTTTGTTGTTTTTTTTTGTTGTTTGTTTGTTTTTTTGTTGTTTGTTTTTTGTTTGTTTTTTTGTTGTTTGTTTTTTGTTTGTTTGTTTTTTTTTTTTGTTTTTTTTGTTGTTTTTTTACTTTTACAATTTTGTGATCTAGGTTGGAGTAACAAGTAAAAGTTTGAGAAACACTGATCTAATGTTAAACAGTTTTGGTTAAGCTTAAGGTCATTAGTAACCGATAAGATGACATATTCAGTTGATGATAAGTCTGTTTCTAATAATCATACATTTAAATATACAATAACTATTGATAAAACAACATTAACAACGAAATATTAAAAGTAGATTCTACAATCATTTTACACTTGTATAAAACATTCAATGAGTGTTGTTATTTTTTTATTTACAAACCAACGATAGTTTTTATTGCATTTGGAAAAAAAAGGGGTGGGGGGGGGTTATTGGTTAAAAAAAAAGGGGAGAAAAGGATGACAACCAGAGCTAACCGCACCGGGTGACACCGACCCTAGTGACGCCACTGAATCTCATATACCTAATTATACATCAACATTTTGTTATCAGTTGCCTTTTTTTATTTGAAAAAAAAAAAAAAAAGAATTTTAATTTCATTTTTATAAACTGCGTCAAATAATTTCATATTGTGTTTTAAAAACAAAAGATTGTCTCCCTTAATTTGACAGTTTGTCATAGCTTTTTAATAATACTGAACATAATTACATGAGTCTGTGTGGATATAAAAAATGGCTAATGCATTTAAAGTGCTTCTTTCAAAGGAGGAGAGTTACTGAAGGTCGTCCGATGAAATCTTTAAATCAGCCTTGTTTTTTTACCGTACTTCTCTAGAAAGTGCAACCTTGATAGAAACTTTTACAAAACTAAATTCACATCCAATTGACGCACTAAGTATCATACTTAAAGACCGCATCACAAACGAAGAGATTAGAGACAGGGTTACTACAACCACGATGACCTGCTCACTTTTGTTTGAAAAAAAAACGGAAACTCTATGGCCATATTACAAGGTCTTCGAGGCTTGCAAAGACCTTCCTTCAGGGAACAGTACCAGGAAAAAGAAGAAGAGACAGACAGAGAAAGCGATGGGAAGACAACATAAAAGAATGGACGGGCCTGCAAATGAAAGAGGTTCTATACAAGGCAAAAGACAGAGAGGAATGGAGAAAGACGGTTGACAAATCTTGTGTGGTGCCCCAACTGTCCAACAGACTAAGGTGAAGGTGAAGTATGGATATTAAACATTATTTCTGGAGTAGCAGCAGAGCAGCGTCAGAAGTAAAGACCAGAGTGACATATGAAGGCAGAGAGAAACAACGACAGACGAAGACTTTTGTAATACCATTAATAACAGACTTACAGCTGTCTGACCTCGGACCTTAGTGACCCGTAAGGGGGATAATTTATAAAAAGACTGGCTGGCTGGACAAGAGTTGCTGATAGCCTGGTTTTTAAGTCTCGTTGTTTGAATTCAAATAATGTGTTAGGAATATGCGGACCTAGGAACTATGTACAGGCTTGAAGGTTATTGATAAATTTAGTTCCTGGTAGTCGCTCATACAATGAGTTTAAGTTTGTTCATTATGTTGCTTTGTAGTGAGCGGGTAAAACAGAGAAAATGAACATACTATTATCACAACTTTGTTGGTTGTTTCTTCCTAGACGGTTGCTGAAAACAAAACGTCAATGGCAAGAAACACATCTCTGCAGATCGTCCTTTAAGTATAAGTGTCAAGGAAAAACGTCCTTATAAAACTTATCATAATACAATTTATTGCGCGGGTAAGATAAGATAAGATAATTTTTATTGGTCCAATCAAATGGAAATTCAGTTTGTCTACAACTGACCCCTTCTGTAACAATAACAATATAGATGTAAATACGAACAACATTCACACGCGAATCACATACACCCTCACAACCAGCGCTTTTTTATTATCGGCCCCCGAAAGGGGAAAAGACGCTATTAGTTTTGTGTGAAATGAGTGTCCGTCTGTCCTTCCGTCCGGCACCTTCACGGAGGTCACGGTCCGTCCCGTTTAGATCTCGTAAACTAGAAAAAATAGTGAAAATCTGACATCACAATATATGACACCATTCTAAGTCCTGGTCAACGGCTACTTTTTTCTTTTTTAAAAGTGAAAAATCTAATTTTTTAAATCACTTATTCAAGCAGTTTTTTCATAAAAATACATCATTTTACAACTATTACACTATTAATAGCAGTATGTATCTCTAAGTTATACAGATCTTTGCAATATTTCGCCCACCTTCTAAACACATCTGATTCTTTAGTCAGAATAGTTCCATCGTTGCTTTCAAAAATGTTGGTTCTAGCTTGTCTTGTGTTAGTTAAAGCTTTTAATGTTTCGTAGAATTATTTTGTGTCATTGCTAACTTTCAAGTTTCTATCGATAATAGTGTACTGGTCAGTGGTCAGTGTGGTGTAGCTAGTGATTTGGGGCTTGACTTTTTTTATGGGCTTCTGCATTTTGACATTCGACATCATAACATGAGATAATGTACTTTAGAGCTATATAAGTCTAAATTCAAATTGCACAGTATATAAGTGAAATTGAAAAAAAAAGATTATTAAGACTCTTTTATTGAATAATACCGTTGTTTATCGGGGAAATAATGCACAAGTGACAAATCTCAATTCATATCGCCTCACGTCAGGATTTCTGTGCAGCTAATATTTTTGACTCCACGTGAAAAGCAATATTACTTGGAAGTGGCTTAATATTTAAAATTTGAACATTCATTTGGGGTCCCCCCTCAAAGGGGGAGGGTGGGGGACTTTCGAATTTGGGCCCCCTCTCATTTTCATTCGTATTTCTTTGTTGGTCGAACTGTTTTCTTCTGCTAGAAAGGATTTAACTTTCTTTTTAGCGGCCCCCGAAAGGGGAAAAGACGCTATTAGTTTTGATTTTGTGCGAAATGTCTGTCCGTCTGACCGTCTGTCCGTCCGTCCCGTTCAGATCTCGTAAACTAGAAAAGATATTGAAAATCCGACATCACAATATTTTAGACCATTCAAAGTTCTGATGCAACGGCTACTTTTTTTTTCTGAAAGCGAAAAATCTAATTTTTAAAATCATTTATGCAAGCAGTTTTTTTAAAGAGAAAAAGCTAATTAGTATGCATTATAAGTTAAACCTAATTTAAAATGAATAGTAATCTTATAAACGTCATTTTTCTGAAAAATTTTTTTATTGCGGATTTTTTTTTTTTTTTTTTTTTTTTGAGGATTCGAATAAGAGATTGAGCCTTTTCAAAACAATTAGATCAATTATAAGACATCAGTTAGGCCAGGGGAGGCGCGGTGGCTGAGCGGTAAAGCGTTTGGCTTCCGAACCGGGGGTCCCGGGTTCGAATCCTGGTGAAGACTGTGATTTTAAACTTTGGAATCTTTGGGCGCCTCTGAGTCCACTCAGCTCTAATGAGTACCTGACATTAGTTGGGGAAAAGTATAGGCGATTGGTCGTTGTGCTGGCTACATGACACCCTCCCTAACCGTAGGCCACAAAAACAGATGAACTTTACATCATCTGTCCTATAGACCACAAGGTCTAAAAAGGGAACTAGTTAGGCCAGGTTCACATCTAACTTTACATTCACTTACACCTATCCTTTGATCTGCGGGACCGTTGGGGCACTACACAAGATCTGTTAACCTTCTTTCTCCATTCTTATCTCTCATTTGTCTTTGATATAATTTCATTTGGATGTTCTTTCTGAAAATATTGAAGCCTGCCTGGGTGGACCTCTTCGGGGGCCGATTTTGAGTTTGTGTTTCCACACAAACTGTCTTTTGTAACCTTGTTTCTTTCTTTAGTTCTCTTCTTGCATGACATAATTTCAGACCAATGGCTTCATTTTTCATTGGGAAGAAAAACATGGAATCTTAAATTATTCTACACCCAAGAAAAGAAACTTGACAGGTAAACATAGAACGATAAGTACAATCAGCCACCCAGCAAGATAATAACAACAGACTCAATAGAAAAGCAGAGGAGTTCCTTTCCGAGGGTGTCATTGTAATAATCGAAAAGTACAGCTAGGTATCTTTTGGCGATTACTGAGAAAAAGCAGGTTTCAGAGTAGGTAGAAGCACTGGTGAGTAAATATTTAGCATCAGACTGTTACATTAAAAAATACCTTTAACACTAAAAAAACAACTGAACTACAAAATTCAGAAGACAATAACATCATTACAAACAACAAACAGTAAACAAACAACAAACAGTAAACAAACAACAAACAGTAAACAAACAACAAACAGTAAACAAACAACAAACAGTAAACAAACAACAAACGGTAAATAAAAAAAAAAAGAAGCACACAAAACAGTGAAGATCCACCGAAAGGGAAGTAACCCAGAACGTTAAAGAAACAAAGACCAAGTAGAAAACATGGGAATATTTTATGGTTTAATGCAATTATCAGAAATTATAATTAGTCTACAGTAAACTAGCTTTGGAGTTAATTTGTTGAAGTATTTAATACAAGCTATCTCATTCGTTTTTAGCAAAGACTTTAGAAGCAGAATCGGCTCAAATTTAACTTTAAAAATCCGTTATTGGGGCGTTTTCATGGTAGCCCAAACTTTTTAAAAAGTTGTTTATATATATATATATATATATATTAGATTATATATATATATATATTTCCATACCAAATATGAATACATTTGGATTAAAATAAAGAAAGTACCCAGAGTGGATAATGATATCCAGTGAGAAAGATTAAATCTTTGTATAAAATGGAAAAGTGTAACATTATTAAGTATACCAAGAGTAAATACATTTGGATTTAATATACAAGAAATAGCCCCCAGGTGGTCCTAACCCACCTCCCAATGACATAAAATAATGTCTTTGTTATTATTTAAAAAGAATAACTTATAGTTCTATTTTTAAGAATTGTGTGCATATTCTTTCCTTGGTTTCAAAATATTTTTTTTTAATTATTGCGAATGAAAAAAAAAATTAGATTTTCTAATATACTTCTACAACATTATGTAATTAGAAATTCTTTATTTTTTCCATTCGCAATCTTTTAATGTAAAATAATGTGTAATATTTTATTTATTCATTTCTTTATCATAGTATAAGTTTATAGTATAGTTTAAACACACATTTTTTCCCCTTCAAAACTGTTTAATAACACTGAACAGAATTGCAGGAATCTGTGTGGATTTAAAAACGGCCCATACATTCAACGTTCTGTGTATTTGATTCTGGAAAAAAAAGGGGGGGGGGGCGGTTTGATTGTCACAGACATCTTTTGTATAGATGTATAGTTGCTTGACATACAGCCTTACAATATTTTGATATATAGCTTTATAGCTGTTTTGCTTTATAGCTTGATATATAGTTTAATAGTTGGTCTTGCTAAACTCCTGTGGAATGTAGAACCTAGAAATAGGGGACATAACCTACATGGGTAAGATATGGATAGACTGTATGATGCAGTGTGTAGATGGTGGAAGTATTGTGAATTTACTAATAAACAATAAAGCAGAACGTCGCTTATCCAGATAGAGAACGGGGTCTGTCCGGATAGTCGATCGTCCTGATAACCGAATTAGGAATATTATAAACGGCTTCACCAAAACTATAAAGAAAATTTATATCGAGGTATTGTACGTAAACATAAAATTGTAGTCGTATCCTACGTCAAACAGATAGGAACAGCGTTTAATGAAGTAGTCTACCTATATTGAGAGAAATAATTGCTGATCTTTAGCTGCACCAACGTGGAACATCATACAAGAACACTTAGATACCGTACTGTAAAACAAACAAACAAAAAAAGGCAGCTCGGATATTTGACCTCCGGATAATTGACGTCCGGATAAACGACGTTCTAATGTAAGAAGAATAAGAAAAGGGTTTATGTTATTTTCAAAGTCACCCGCCACCCCAACCACCTTCCTCAACCATGATGTGCCGACACTGAAAAAAAAAAAGGCTGATTACAGCACTTACCTTGGTGTAGACTGTCGCTGGCTTCCTCATTCCGTTGTCGGTGCCATCGAGCTGTAGTCTGGGGGTCTGGAGAGAGAAGGCGAACCCGTTGTTTGTGGTCGACCTGGCTGAGTGATTCGTTGCATCGTTTCTGAGGCTGGACGAATTCTGCAATGACGGAGAAAAAAGACAGTCCAGTTTCTCTTCAGACTTGCACAAGAAAGACACGCTGGGTCTGGGGGCGCACGTTCCGTCGGTCTGGCCCCCCAGAGACGCCAAGCCGCTACGAAGAGGTATCCTTTCTCCGTCAGCGGGTTGTGGCGTCCGGCAAAATCGTCTGGGCAAGCTGGCATCACGCATTGTCGTGTCACCATTGCCCCCACCTATAACGGTGGGTGCCGAACAGCGCCTTGGCTTAGCCCCACTTGACCGCCGCCTTATTTTACGCATAGTTGGTTTTCGAGCGATCATTCTCCAAGCCCCTTACTTTAACTTATGTCTTAAAGAAACCAGGTATCATATAGTCCAAGATGATAATTATAGCTATTTGAAATAAACAGAAATCTCAAAAACAAAACAAACAAACAAAATCCGATGGATAAAGTGCTACCACTATTTCAAAAATGTAAAACAATCAAAATGTCCTAAAGATAAACAAATGCTTTGATAACTAGTGAAAACTTATTCATAGTTTACAAACTAATTTTATATCAAGAATTTTTACTTTATATAAATAGTATTTTTTACAACTTTAATGTTTGTTGTAAATTAAAAATCAAAAATTCTATTAAAAAAAAAAAAAAAATATAATTATACTATTAGGTTAATCACTTTTCAATTGTTTATGAATTAAGACTTGTGAATTATGAGAACTTAGAAATAAAAATATATATATATATATAAATAAAAAAAAGCCCACAAAAGAGGCAAGGAAAAGAGGCCTAAGGCCCAAGGATTCCTATGATGATAAAGCTAAAATTGAATAGCGCAAATTCTGAGGTTTCCTTTCTAAAAAAAAAACAAAAAAAAAACGACTTTGTATTCTAATAAGTCTAAGATTGAAATATAAAATTATCACAATTAAGTGATTTGTCCAAATGCATAGCAACACGGATTCATGTTAACATCATCAGTACTAAGTAAATGATGCAAAGTTAGCAAACTAATTGTATATCAAGAATTTTTACTTTAGTTAGTTATTATTTTACTACAGTACGAACGGAGCAATAGTGTCTAAAATTCTTATAAAAAAATAGCTAGACGTCTATATTCTAATAAGTCTTATGACAATAAAGCAATTAAAGAAAATCATCAAAAAAAAATTGTCCAAGTGTAGGCCTATAGTAGGCTATAGCAACGCGGATTCATGTAAACATTAGGTTTAATTATCATCAGTACTAAGCAAACGACGCAAAGTTGGCGTCACCAGACAGCCTCAAGAAATCGAAGCCGAGGCGACCATTTCGTTACGTCACGGTAAGTCCTTGGTCCCTGTAACATATTAAGCAACTCAATCGCCGTATCCTAGGGGCTAGTCCCCCCCACCCTCTTTTTTTTTTTTTTTTTTTTGCTATCCTCCCTCCCCCCTCCCCTCCCTGTCCGCTAACTCTCTAGATAACTGGCTCATTTGCCACTAACTCTGGAATTAAAAAGACTATTTAAAAAAAAAAAATATAGAAGAAGAAGGAGAAAAAGGGTGGTTGGTGGGT
Organism: Biomphalaria glabrata; assembly: GCF_947242115.1. NCBI lineage: Eukaryota > Metazoa > Mollusca > Gastropoda > Planorbidae > Biomphalaria > Biomphalaria glabrata. Next base: position 42,640,909 of record NC_074718.1, on the reverse strand, counting down.
GGCTGCCTGGGGGGTTGGGGGGGGGGTTGGGATGAGAGAGTGGCTGTACCAATCTTCTGGGCATCAGCTTTGTCTGGCGTAAAGGAAAAAATATTTACCCGACCTGACGTCACCGGCCTAATGGTTTCTGCTTAACACGTAATAGAAGCCGATAGAGGGTGAGTATATTTACAACGGCACAAAGAAAATGAAGGAAATTCAAGATTGCCCAGGTACTACGTCACTGGGCAGAACACAGGATATAACACGGTACTGGATATATCACTGGATGAAGCATAATTTATATATCGCTGTATACAACACAGTACTGGATATATCACTGAATGCAGCATAATTTATATATCGATGGGTACCACAAAGTCCTGGATATATCACTGAATGCAGCATAATTTATATATCGCTGTATACAACACAGCACTGGATATATCACTGAATGAAGCATAATTTATATATCGCTGTATACAACACAGCACTGGATATATCTCTGAATGAAGCATAATTTATAAACTGAATGCTGCACAATTTATATATCACTGGATTTAACACATCAATGTAAACATTACTGAATACAATATTACATATTCACATGTAGTATTATATTGCATTGATGTCACACATATTCCATTAGACACAAGCTTCGAATATATTACTAAATACAGCTGGGAAAATCAGTGGATTGAACCCATTATGGACTATGGCACCAATTATAAGCGTTATAACCAGATATCTAGGTCGGCTGAAACTAAAACTAGATGAAATATGACCAGCCTGCCAACTCTATACTATGGATTTATTGTTGACTATAATTTAAATCATATTTATTAAGAGCTAGATAGTCAAGCTAATAAAAGAGACAGAAATACGAAAAATACAGGGGGAGGGGGGGGGAAGATGGATGAATAAAAAGAAACAGAAGAATGAAACAGAAGAGATAAACAGAAGAAAGAAAAAGGAAAAAGAAACAAAAGAAAGAAACAAAAGAAAGAAACAGAAGAAAGAAACAAAAGAAAGAAACAAAAGAAAGAAACAGAAAAAAGGAACAAAAGAAAGAAACAAAAGAAAGAAACAGAAGAAAGAAACAAAAGAAAGAAACAGAAGAAAGAAACTAAAGAAAGAAACAGAAGAAAGGAACAAAAGAAAGAAACAAAAGAAAGAAACAAAAGAAAGAAACAGAAGAAAGAAACAAAAGAAAGAAACAGAAGAAAGAAACAAAAGAAAGAAACAGAAGAAAGAAACAAAAGAAAGGAACAAAAGAAAGAAACAAAAGAAAGAAACAGAAGAAAGAAACAGAAGAAAGAAACAAAAGAAAGAAACAAAAGAAAGAAACAGAAGAAAGAAACAGAAGAAAGAAACAAAAGAAAGAAACAGAAGAAAGAAACAGAAGAAAGAAACAGAAGAAAGAAATAAAAGAAAGAAACAAAAGAAAGAAACAGACACAAGGAACAAAAGAAAGGAACAAAAGAAAGAAACAGAAGAAAGAAACAGAAGAAAGAAACAAAAGAAAGAAACAAAAGAAAGAAACAGAAGAAAGGAACTAAAGAAAGAAACAAAAGAAAGAAACAGAAGAAAGAAACAGAAGAAAGAAACAAAAGAAAGAAACAAGAGAAAGAAACAGAAGAAAGGAACAAAAGAAAGAAACAGAAGAAGGAACAGAAGAAAGAAGCAAAAGAAAGAAACAGAAGAAAGAAACAGAAGAATGGAACAGAAGAAAGGAACAAAAGAAAGAAACAAAAGAAAGAAACATAAGAAAGAAACAGAAGAAAGGAACAAAAGAAAGAAACAGAAGAAAGAAACAAAAGCAAGAAAAAGAAGAAAGAAACAGAAGAAAGAAACAAAAGAAAGAAACAAGAGAAAGAAACAGAAGAAAGGAACAAAAGAAAGAAACAGAAGAAAGAAACAAAAAAAAGAAACAGAAGAAAGGAACAAAAGAAAGAAACAGAAGAAAGAAACAAAAGAAAGAAACAGAAGAAAGGAACAGAAGAAAGAAGCAAAAGAAAGAAACAGAAGAAAGAAACAGAAGAATGAAACAGAAGAAAGGAACAAAAGAAAGAAACAAAAGAAAGAAACAGAAGAAAGAAACAGAAGAAAGGAACAAAAGAAAGAAACAAAAGAAAGAAACAGAAGAATTAAACAGAAGAAAGAAACAAAAGAAAGAAACAGAAGAAAGAAACAGAAGAAAGAAACAAAAGAAAGAAACAAAAGAAAGAAACAGAAGAAAGGAACAAAAGAAAGAAACAGAAGAAAGGAACAGAAGAAAGAAGCAAAAGAAAGAATTAGAAGAAAGAAACAGAAGAATGAAACAGAAGAAAGGAACAAAAGAAAGAAACAGAAAAAAGGAACAAAAGAAAGAAACAAAAGAAAGAAACAGAAGAAAGAAACAAAAGAAAGAAACAAGAGAAAGAAACAGAAGAAAGGAACAAAAGAAAGAAACAGAAGAAAGAAACAGAAGAAAGAAACAGAAGAAAGAAACAAAAGAAAGAAACAGAAGAAAGGAACAAAAGAAAGAAACAAAAGAAAGAAACAGAAAAAAGGAAGAAAAGAAAGAAACAAAAGAAAGAAACAGAAGAAAGAAACAGAAGAAAGAAACAAAAGAAAGAAACAGTACAAAGAAACAGAAGAAAGCAAGAAAGAATTATCAACTATCACATGTTACAATTTCGCTTTAAACAAAAACAAAAATTAAATGTCACGTCTAGAAATGTAAATCCACTGTAGACGATACACGAATAGAAGTCCAGCTATAGTGAATTGAAAATAGTTCACTGAATGACGATACTGTTCCTTAAATCCAGAGTGAATCAAATAGTGAATGTGTTCCGTCACGTTTAGCGAAAGCAAGTCCCTTCGATAGAGTGACAGAATCCCGCGAAAACAAAAAAATCTGCCTGGGTCTCACGTCTGCCTTGACCTCATTCACGCAGGATGATCAGCTGACTCGGACACGAAAGTTCTAAGACAGTTTATCACCTCGTCCACCAGAGCCGTGGACCATTACCTTCCGCCCCAACGCCCGCCCTGTGTGTGAGCACGTGTGAGCCAGCATGTGTGGAAGTGTGTGTGGGAGGGACTGTGTGTCAGCGGCGAGCCGACACTGCCATGCTGTCATGTCCATCTACTTGTAATCAAGGTGAGCCTTGAACAGGCAATTGACGTACTTGCAGTAATATAAGACACTTACAGTACACAAGCACCTGATAACGGTAGGCCCTACAGTGGTACTCTCTACTGTGCAAGCCAAATTTGTATTTTTAAATATTGGCTACCGACCATATTTCGATATATCTTTTTTTTTTTTGGCTACTAGCCATATTTTGATATTACCTATTTCACCTTCACTTATACTTTAGTCTGTTACACCTTCGGGGTACCACAGGTGATCTGTCGACCGCATTTCTCCATACCTCTTATTTCTTTTACTTTGACTACCAATAATATTTTGGTATTACATTTTATTTTTGTTTTCAAGCCAAATAACGATATTAAAATTTATGACAAGCCAAATTACGATATTAAAATTTATGACAAGCCAAATTACGATATTAAAATTTATGACAAGCCAAATTACGATATTAAAATTTATGACAAGCCAAATGACGATATTAAAATTTATGACAAGCCAAATTACGATATTAAAATTTATGACAAGCCAAATTACGATATTAAAATTTATGACAAGCCAAATTACGATATTAAAATTTATGACAAGCCAAATTACGATATTAAAATTTATGACAAGCCAAATTACGATATTAAAATTTATGACAAGCCAAATTACGATATTAGAATTTATGACAAGCCAAATGACGATATTAAAATTTATGACAAGCCAAATTACGATATTAAAATTTATGACAAGCCAAATTACGATATTAGAATTTATGACAAGCCAAATGACGATATTAAAATGTATGACAAGCCAAATTACGATATTAAAATTTATGACTCCTAACCATAGTTTAATATAGACTAGTTATCTGCAAGATGTATTTTGATATTTACATTTTGACTAGAAGCCATGGTGTGATATTTGCTATACAGAAACAAGCCATATCTGATATTTTTGGCTTTTATCAATATTCAATATTGTGATTTACTATTTGACTACAAACAACTTTTCAAAACTGTAAGTCACATGCTGATACCAAGCTAAAGGATTTATTTTGATCTTACCTACCACTTATATTTCAAACAAACAAGGTATGCAACATATGATAGCAGCACTAAGGTACAAGGTGTCAGTGAGAAGAAGCTGAAGAATGTATGGCGAAACATAGATATGCCCCGACGAGAGGTCACTGAACCCGACCAGGCGCCATCGCTTAGCAGCGACCAGATTTTTTTTGGAGATCCGGGGTGGTCTAAACAGATGTGACGCTGCTACCTAGTGGCCGCGATGCTATGCCGCCTGGTCGCGGTCAGTGGTTCGACTCTTTCTCGGGGCTGGTCCACGTTTTTGCAATATTCTCTTCATCTTATCTTATCTTATCTTATAAAATATAGACGTTACTTCAAAATAGATCATTACGTCCTACGAGTGCTCCTAATTCAGTCAAATCAAGCAAATTAATCAATGACTTAAATTCTGCCTGCCTGACTCAGGAAACCTACTCTCAATAACCTTGGTATCTTAGTGCTGCTATCATTATTGTCATGTTTATTCATACATGGTTTCAGCATTATAGAGACATAAATATTTTGGTTATAAGCCATATTTTTTTACTATAAATTTAATGGAAGAGAGGTTTGATAATAACTTTTAATTACAAGCAATATTAAATCTCTGCGTGTGTATTGATATTAACTCTTTAGCTGTCAGAATTGGGGAAAAAAAAAGAGACATTTTCTTTGAAAAATGATGCGGCACTTAATAAATAAATAGAAATACATGAATGTGTGTGTGTGTATGTGGAAGCGGGGTGGAAGGGGGTGCAAATCTAATATTGAAGAAATGACAAAAAAGAAGTCCTCAAAACGAGACATGGGGTTGTCTGTAGATGGACAGATGGATCAATGAAGGAGTGGACAGCAGGAGGAGGTAACGGACGCGTAGTAGAACTGGCTGACCTGGAGATGAGTCGGATACAGACCTTTTCTTTCTGGTTCCCTTAGTTTTTAAGCCAGACATTTGGAAGCAGCTTGGTGCATTCGTTGAGAGCAGACGTGAACTTTGGAGAAGTGTTGTTTCCGGTCGTTAACCTGTAGCACCGAACTGCTGGTAGACAACTAAACCGCTGTAGGCGTAGAATATCTTAAATTTTGACCAGAAGACTGCTTTTATTTTAATATTTAATCTTTTTTTTTTTCAATAAAATGGCCTAGTAACATAATTATGTATTGGCTTTAAAACTAGATCACCTCTGGACTAAGTGACCTGTTGAGAATTGGATCACTGACATATATGTTAATGCTTTCATGTCTTCAATGAAATGGTTTCACTACAAACTCTGTGTTATCGACCAGTTAAACATAAAGAGCTTTTCTGTACTGAAGTTAAGATTTGCTGGTTTCTTCTTTCAGAAGTAAATCCAGGTAATAAATAAAAATTGTCTACTCAGACAGTGACTGGTTTACGTAGGACCTCGTGATACCATTATCTTGTGATACGTAGGACCTTGGGATAACTACGATCTTGTGATACATAGGACCTTGTGATACTTATGATCTTGTGATACATAGGACCTTGTGCTACTTGATCTTGTGATACATAGGATCTTGCGATACATAGGACCTTGTGATAACTATGATCTTGTGATACATATGACCTTGTGATACTTAGGACCTTGAAATATATATGACCTTTCGATACATATGATCTTGTGATACCTAGCATTGGCATTAAGATGCAACAGAATGTAGAAGTATTCTAGGTATCCCATTTAAAGACCGCATCACAAACAAATAGTTTTGACACAGGATTAGTTCAGCTACTAGACCAAAGGATGACCTGCTAACTGTCAATAAACCGCAAACTAAAACTCTATGTCCATATTACAAATTCCTCGGGGCATGCATAGACCTTCCATCAGGGAACAGTACCAGGAAAAGGAAGGCAGAGAAAGCGAAGGGAAGTCAAGATAAAAGAATGGATGGGCCTGTCATTAAAAGATATTCTGTCAAAGGTAAAAAAAAAAAAAAAAAAAAAAAAAAAAAAAAGAGAGATGAATGGAGAGAGACAGTTAACACATCTTATGTGGTGCCCCCAAAGGACCAACAGACTAAGGAATAGGTGAAGGTGAAGATGAGGACAGTGACTGTAATACGCCAAACAATAATTGGAAATTTCACATTACATTAAACCTGTTGTTAAGTGAATTCTTCTGACTCGAAGGCAAGCCTTATTATTATTATAAAGTGAATTACAGTTTACAATTGAAGATTGTTTGAATTTTCTTGTTTAAAATATTTATTTATACAAGTATAAACCGTAACTTACTAATTTCTATTCGGTTTTTTTAAATGTTTCTATTATTAGCTATTAAAGTTTATCATTGTTAATGCCCTTGAATTTTGTAATCTATGGTCTACTTTTTGACTGTCATGTACTGGACTGTTCTTCCTAATTCAGTAAACATTCGGAAATCCTAGACTCAGTTGAGCCCCAAGATGACCGTTGCGACATTGCCTTCATCTCTGGTCATCAATGAGGTCATCCCGGCCATCATACTGACCATCCCAAATGACCCGTTAAGTATCAGGTGAAATGACTTTCCCAGAGAGAAGCAGTAAATTGAGAGGCTCTTTCAGCTGCCTTTTGGGGGGAGGGGCGGAGTTGGGACTCAAGGGGGGGGGGGAGGAAATAGACAGTGGCGCTAGCTGAGAAGGGGAGGAAGATGGCGTGAGTTTCATGTCAGCGCCCACCAGACACAAGACTTAGGTGTCGATAAAATGGAACAGATGACTTCATTCCTGGTGGCCAGAAAATGGAAGCCATTACGCGCCAATGGGTTGCAAGTCGCGGAGATCCTTAAGAGCAGTGTATCTCAACCTATGACCCGCGGATAACGTTTGGTCTGTAGTAATTCTCTTCAATCAAATACAAATGTTATGTATCTATGTATCTAAGTATCTAGGTATCAAAGTATCTAAGTATTTATTTATCTATCTATCTATCTATCTATCCAACTATCTATCTATCTATCTCATGTTTCTTCCTAATTACAGATCAGGTTGAGGCACGGTGGCTAAGCCGTAAAGCGCTTGGCTTCTCGGGTTCGAATCCTGGAGAAGACTGGGTTTTTTATTTTATTTCGGAATCTTTGGGCGCCTCTGAGTCCACCCAGCTCTAATGGGTACCTGACATTAGTTGGGGAAAAGTAAAGGCGGTTGGTCGTTATGCTGGCCACATGACACCCTCGTTAACCGTAGGCCACAGAAACAGATGACCTTTACATCATCTGCCCTATAGACCATATGGTCTGAAAGGGGAACTTTAACCCAGTTACACCTAGACTTACAGAGAAACTATGGTAGTCTCTAAAGAACTAGTGAAATATAGATCTAATAGAAACCTGTAACAACCAGTATATATTCCCCTCAAAAGAGTTATTTTTTCTGTCATTGAGGGGGGAAGAAAACTTTTTCTTTAGAACAATTTCTATTTTTTCTTCTTGTGATACATAGGATCTTGCGATACATAGGACCTTGTGATAACTATGATCTTGTGATATATAGGACCTTTAAATCATCTGCCCTATAGACCACAAGGTCTGAAAGGGGAACTTTATTTTACAGATCACAAGAACACAGACATTAGAAAGATACACACTTTGTTAATGCGAAAATATTTGTCAACTCTTTTCTCTTGGAGATAAAGGGTCAATGTGGTGATCATTGATCAATGGTATATGTGTGAGTAATCACCCCTGGACAAGTTTAATATTTTGAAAGGTACAAATGGATATGGTGTCTAAGCATCATATTCATCGCTTTAATGAGAGTACTGAAATGATAAAAGAGTTTTGGGAGGTCACAGGTTCCTGGCCAGTCGGACTACTACATTATTTTATTTCTTTCACACAAGAGCTATGAGATAAAACAACGACGAAGGGAGGAAACAAAACAGAAACTTGCCAGTCTTTCAAATTACCTCCCTTTCAGTTTTTACTCTCTTTTGAAAGATGCCAGCGAGCCTTGGGGCTATTTGAGGTAAACCCAGGGCCTGTTCCTTGGACGTGAAATCACGCGCTTTCTTTATGAGCTGGTTGTAGGGATGTAAATCTAGAAAGGAGGGTATGTCCAGTGAAAATTCATTTCAGTAGAAGCATCAGGTTGACTCCAGGCCGGTTTATTAGTGAGAGTAGGCTGACTTGGAATAAATATCTTTTATTTTTACAAAACTTATTTCACCTCTGTCTGTCTGTCTGTCTGGTATACATTTTTTTACACGTTTTTTTTTCCCACTTCCCATTCTTCGATCAAGTTGAAATTTCGCTTTATCATTCACAGTCCATGACAATACATGAATAATTTATTAAGAAATGAAACAATTTGTTAACAATTAATGGTAGTTAATTAATTTAGTTTTATATTGAAATAAGTTAAGCCTTGCATCATTGAGAGTTGTGGCATTGATTTCGCAGTTATTCTCCTTAGATAATCTTTGTATTTAAAAAAAAAAAGTAGTTTTTATATTTTGTTTATTTAGATCTGTCTTATTTTAAATCCATCTTTTCATAATTAAAATGGTACAAGTGTGTTCAAAGTGTTTTTTTTTTCTTTATTTAACTTTCATTTAATAACATAAAAGTTTTTCCTAGACATAGGAAATTTACTAATTCATCACTCCCATATACATAAGATGGAATAAAATCGTGATAACCAAACGAAAACATTGAATCACGTGGGGCAAACTGATACCAGTAAGACAGAGAACCAGATATTTGATATGGAGGTCATCTTATTATGAGGAACACGGCTAATGAGGGTGTCGTGTGACCAGTGATACGGCCAAACGCGGTGTCACGGATGATAGTCTGTCTGTGTGTATAATCTATTTTTACAGATATATGTCAGTTGAAATGTATGAGCGAATGACCGAAAGTGTGTTCGTTTTAAGAGAGAGACCAGCGTGTGAAATGTGCCATGAAGTTTAATAACGTTTCTGTATTTAGACCGAGTTATTAATAAGTATTTGATGCAATTACAGCTGAACCCATGAAAGCGCGATGGATGAGCGGTAAAGCGCTAGGCTTCCGAACCTGGGTCCGGAGTTCGAATCCTGGTGAAGACTGGGATTTTTAATTTCGGGATCTTCGGTCGCCTCTGAGTACACCCAGCTTTAATGGGTACCTGACATTAGTTAGGGAAAAGTAAAGGCTGTTGGTCGTTGTGCTGGCCAAATGACACCCTCGTTAACCGTAGGCCACAGAAACAGATGACCTTTACATCATCAGCCCTATAGACCACATGGTCTGAAAGGGGAACTTTAACCCAGTTACACCTAGACTTCCAGAGAAACTATGGTAGTCTCTAAAGAACTAGTGAAATATAGATCTAATAGAAACCTGTAACACCCAGTATATATTCCCCTCAAAAGAATTATTTTTTCTGTCATTGAGGGGGAGAAGAAAACATTTTCTATCGAAAAATTTCTAATTTTTTCTTCTTCGTTCTCATTTTACATGTCGGAGGGTTTAGATCAGTAATCTTATATCTGAGATGAACCGCGCAGTGGTTTCCAGAACAGGAAGTTCTCCGCATAGATTTTGTTAGAGATGGGAAACGAACAAAACCCGAACCGAACTTGAACCTCACGACCAAACCCGAACTTTAAGACTGATCGTTATAAACCGAACCGAACGAACTGTCCTTACCTTGACAGAAATGAATCAAAGATTTTTCAATATTTTTTAGTAAGAAACATAATGCCAAATGTTTTTGTTGTTGCGTTAACTTGCTGAAAAGTTCATTGTAATATACAAACTGTAGCTCATCAATTATAAAGTCATAGGCGCAGATATAGGTGTATAAGCGAGTGGTCAAAAACAACATCCGTCTAGTAAAAAAAAAAAAAAGTAAAGTTTCCCCTTTTCAGACCTTGCGATCTATGGGGCAGATGATGTTAAGGTCATCTGTTTCTTTGGCCACCGGTAAACGAGCAGGGTGTTATGTGGCCAGCACAACGACCAACCGCCTTTACTTTCCCCAACTAATGTCAGGTACCCATTAGAGTTGGGTTGACTCAGGGGCGCCCTAAAAATCCAGAAATTCAAAATCCCAGTCTTCACCGGGATTCGAACCCAGGACCTCAGGTTCGGAAGCCATAATCTTCAAATACAAAAACAAAATTTAATAAAATACTCTGAAAGACACAAAGATAAAGGCACATTCCTCATCCCATATGCTAGGACAAATTTGTACAAATATTCCTTCTTCCCTAGTGCTATTAGAGCATGGAATGGGTTGCCTGAGCTAGCCAGGAAAACCAGTGACTTGGCAGAATTTAAGTCATTGGTTAATATGCATGACTAAATGCATGACGTGTAGGACGTAATCATCTTCTTTTTTGAAGTAACGTCTGTATTATATAAGATAAGATAAGATAAGCCAAGCGCTTAACCATTCTACCACCGCGCCCCCGACTAGTACATAAACGCAAGTTCCCGGTTTACATAACAATTAAGGTGAACATTGTTCAGAAATTGTCCAAACTTGACGATCCTTAGGTTGTCAATTGCCCTCTGTTGGAGACACTTGTACGTACACGAACGAAGTCCTTGATAGTGGGATTCTTTCGGAAGGAACTGGAACTGTCTTTAGTTTCTATGGAAGCCCCAAGGTTCCAAGTAATATCAATGTTTTTGCTGTGGCGTTTACCACCCGAATTCCTATTGTAACTGTTTTTATGTACCACAAATTGGGCTAATCAGTGTATTATCAGAATCAGAATGGCTAAACAGAAAACAGTAGTGTTTTTTTTTTTTTTTTTTTTTTTTTATTTTTTTTTTAAATACATTTCTTTTTATTTCTTTCACCAAAATGAACAAAAAAATTTACACTTTTGTGTGCATACTTTATGTACATTAACATTTTTGCTAATAACTAGCAATATAGTCTGTAAATAAATAATATACACATTTTCAATAATCACACTGTACACCTGTACATTTCATTGAGGCGCCTCTACCAAGATATTCATTAATTTACTTAATTCCTGTGCCCGCATACAGATTCCTGAGTGTTCTTCAATCTTAGAAATATGTTGGTTTAGGAAGTTACTATTATGACTGGGTGAAAACAATAACTTTATCCTTACTTATCCGTTGATACTTGAAACTCAATTCTCTAGAAAGAATTAAAAACCAGTATAGAAGTATAAAAACAAAGGCTATAACAATATCAAGAGTAACATTAATTGATGTTTTAAGTAAATGGGCTATGTCTATTATTAAGTTACAATGATTTTGCATATTTTCTTTTGAATTTACTTCCATTAATATACATTACGACTATCAATAGTGTGTGTAGAATTGTGTTTAGTAAAATATTTAAAAAGACATTTAATAATTAATAATAATAAGGCTTGTCTTCGAGTCCGAAGGTTAATAAGGAATGCAGTTTTTTCCCCTGGTACGCAGCCCCAGCTATGACCTACATACCTTGCCACATCCAGGAAGGTTTTGGGCCAGATTCTTGTTCGGGCCTCTTGATAAAGTACGCAGCATTGTCTGGTGATGCTCCACAAGGGCAGGTTTCGATCGTCCCGACTTTAAGCTTCCGGAACATATGTCGTCTTACTCTGTTGTGTCCGGTTCTGAGTCGAAAAAATATGCGCTGGTCATGTCGAGATAGTCTATAATAGGGTGTCCATTTCTGGTAATTTTGATGTCAGCTGGACCAATACTCATTTATTCGACTCTCTTTTATTTTCATCATCTCTTCTGGGTAGACAGGGATTTTCATTGGCTTGCTCATTTCTTCCATCTTTGGCCAATTTCTATTCATCTGGAAGTTTCTATCTTGAAACCTTACCTTTATTTTTTTTTTTTTACTTATCCAGCTCCTCCCTTTTTTTAAACATATCCAGCTCCTCCCCCTTTTTTTTTTTTTTTTTTTTTTTTTAACGTATCCAGCTCCTCCCCCTTTTTTTTTACATATCCGGCTCCTCCCCCCCTTTTTTTTTTTTTTTTTTACATATCCAGCTCCTCCCCTTTTTTTTTTTTCAAAAACAGCTCCTCCCTTTTTTTTTTACATATCCAGCTCCTCCCCTTTTTACATATCCAGCTCCTCCCCCCCCCCCTTTTTTTTTTTTTTTTTTTTTTTTTTTTTTACATATCCAGCTCCTCCCCTTTTTTTTTTTCAAAAAAAACAGCTCCTCCCTTTTTTTATTTTACATATCCAGCTCCTCCCCTTTTTACATATCCAGCTCCTCCCCTTAAGATAAAGATTGTTTTGTTTTTTTCGAGAGAAACATACTATTTCAGTTGTTTCTTACGTCTGTTCCTGTGTGTTGGTATGTCTGTGTGCTATGCCGTAAAGTTCAATTAAAAGTTTCTGTGTATTGATCTAGTTGTTTAATTGTTTTATTGGATAATTACAGCCGAACCTCGGGACACATAGACCCATTGAGAAGGTAGTTGTCAGAGAGTTATAAGTAGATATATAATGGGAAAGATGTAACATAATTTGTTATGAAAACTGGCGCACAGGTTGCAGAGGACAAGAGAACAGTGCTAGCAGGAGATAAGCGCCAGAGAAGAAAAACAAGGCCACTGACACTGTGATGATCAGTGGACCTTGAGTGTACATGCTTGAGTGAACAGCAGTGTGTCAGGACTGTGTGTAAAAAGGAGGTCAGTTTAGAGAACAAGTGGCTGGAGTAAAGAACATAAATAGAGACTAATAAAATCATTGTGTTTATTGAAGCTCTTGTTGTTTTAGTCTATTACAGACACTAGCTCTAGCTGGAATAACCTGCTCAATGTGTATCCGAACATTCCGGGCTCACATAGGTCTCACCAGCCACATGAGGAGGCACAAAACCCCAGTGCAAAGCCCTCAGCCCCCTGGATGACAAAAGTGGTCTTCATCGAGTCACGATGGACGAACTATATATATATATATGTGTCTGTGTGCTATGCAATTTTTTTTTATCTTTATGTGTCAGTGTCAGAGAGCGTAGATGGATGTGTGGCCGAGAGGCTTGGGATGGCTCTACCTATCTAAAGGGCTCGAGGCTCAACATCCGACTCGAGCAGGGATGTGTCTACCAAGCTCCCAGAGATAGAAAAGAAAACCTTCTCCCAGATACCCCCTCCCTCTACAGGTCCACAGATGTGATTAGACCATAGCGCTCTGTGCTATAAACATGAAAGTGGCTGTATATTTTTAAAAAAAATTATTAAGTGGAGGCGCATGGTAGAATTTTTTCTCTGTGTTCTTTAATATACATGCATTTGATAAGAAAATTATTTAAATCCATATTCTTTTATTTTTTTTATATTATTTTTAGTCTTGATCTATATTTGTTAGGAATAGGTAACAATTGGGGTTACTGCTGTCAATACGAGAACAAAATTATTTAATTATTTATAAAAATGGGCTATAATTAATTTTAAGTTTTAAAAATTTGCATTTTTTAAAATTTACTTTCATTAATATGTTACTCTTACATATGAATGATGTATGTATAATAGGTATAATAGTGTCAAGTAAAATGTAAAACCAAAAAAAACAATTTTGAATTAATAATAATAAGACTTATCTTCTTCTTATCTTATATAATACAGACGTTACTGCAAAGAAGATGATTACGTTCTACGCGTCATGCATCTAGTCATGCATGTTAACCAAAGACTTAAATTCTGCCAAGTCATTAGTTTCCCTGGCTGACTCAGACAACCCATTCCATGCTCTAATAGCACTAGGGAAGAAGTAGCATTTGTACAAATTTGTCCTAGCATATTGTTACAAATGACCAGTGACAGGAAGAGGTTAACGTGTGACCCCGGCGAGATGACACAGCAGCGGGTGTTCTCTGGAATGTACATGTATAAACAGAGACAGGATGTGACGTGTCCTTACGTGTTGTTCCAGAAGATACTAGCAGTGTCCAGTGACAGATAGAGGTTAACGTGTAACCCCGGCGAGATGACACAGGAGTGAGTGTTCTCTGGAATGTACATGTATAAACAAAGACAGGATGTGACGTGTCCTCACGTGTTATTCCAGAAGATACTACCAGCGTCCAGTGACAGGTAGAGGTTAACGTGTAACCCCGGCGAGATGACACAGGAGTGAGTGTTCTCTGGAATGTACATGTATAAACAAAGACAGGATGTGACGTGTCCTCACGTGTTGTTCCAGAAGGTACTAGCAATGTCCAGTGACAGGAAGAGGTTAACGTGTAACCCCGGCGAGATGACACAGGAGTGGGTGTTCTCTGGAATGTACATGTATAAACAAAGACAGGATGTGACGTGTCCTTACGTGTTGTTCCAGAAGATACTAGCAGTGTCCAGTGACAGGTAGAGGTCACTAGGTGTGACCCCGGCGAGATGACACAGCAGCGAGTGTTCTCTGGAATCCACGTGTATAAACAAAGACAGGATGTGACGTGTCCTCACGTGTTGTTCCAGAAGGTACTAGCAGTGTTTGTGCAACTTTGGAGGAGCGATTAGGGACTCTATATAAGACAGGGAGTTAATGTGAAAGTCAGTCGTATGGAGTCGTAGGTAGAATCGTCGGTACTGTTGTCTACTGTGCGAGACAGTGGAAGAGAAATGTGTACGACTCGATGCAAGTTAACTAGGGTAGAGTAAACTGGAGTGGACTACTGTCGTTAAAGTTTATACAGCGAACTACAGTGGACTTCAGCCGTTACAGTCGATACAGTCGATGTAAGACGTGGGCGGCTCTGATTCGGTAGACTTGAGTATGACTTGGTTCAGCTTTGGGATACCTGGAGCGACACTGGGAAGTGTGTCGTTGGTCTGTTCTGTGGAATACGGCTCGATGCAAGTTGACAAGAGATGAATTGCAACGAAGTGAAGAGATGAATTGCAACGAAGTATAGCTAACTGTAAACTGACAGATATTGTACAGTCTTCTACGCTACATGTTATACTGACGAGTTGTTAGAGTTAATAGTCAATAAAGTTTTATGAAACTGAGAGTTGAGTCGTCAAGTTCTTTGCAGTGTTTTTATTTGTGTGCCTACTAGTACATTTAGCCAGAAGATTCAGAAATACGTAACAATGTGGAACGAGGAATGTGCCTTTATCTTTGTCTCTTTCTGAGTATTTTATTAAATTTTGTTTTTGTATTTGAAGATTATGGTTCAGTGTTTTATGTATAAATGCTAATTTACTTTCGAGTCTTCTGTCCTGAAGGCTTTCTAAATTTAGTGATTTTACTAAAAGTGTTACTCTGGTCAAATGTGAATATTTGTTTGTTATGAATCTCACTGCTCTATTTTGTGTCTGTTCCAGTTGCTTAATGTTTTCTTGAGTTGAGGGGTCCCAAACAGAGGATGCAAATGCGTGGGAAGCGTGGTCGAGAGGCTAAGTACACTTGAACTTGGCTTGGCTACCTATGAAAGGGGCTCGAGGTTCAACATCCGTCTTGAGCAGAGTTGTGTTTACTGAGCGCAAAAAGGCCTGCACGGAAAGCCTTCTCCCAGGCAACCAACTCCATTCTCTAATGCCACTAGGAAAGAAGGAGCACTTGTATGAATTTGTTCTAGCGTATGGAATCTACGCACTAACGCTTAATGTAGATTCAAGAATAGCTTAACAATCTCGTTAGTCAGTGTGCTCGCGTCAGACAATGTCGATATTTCAATCATGAGGACCTCATTACAGCCGCTATGCCTCTGAATGCCATATATTTCTTTCATTTACAAAGCCAAGATTTTTCATTTCGACGTGTTGGGGAAAAAATGAGTTTTTTTTTTTGGTGTCTGAAATTATTTGCGCTTTAGGGAAATCATTTAAATGAAGAGAAAGGAAAGATAGGAATAAGAAATGGACAAAGAATAAAACAATAAAAAAACGAGAGTCGCGAGATATAGAAAAATAATGACAAGAAATAAAGAGTGTTTTGAAATAGATGAGGGGAAATAACCAGAATAATTCCCAGTGAAACAGTGCAGACAAGATCACGCCCCTTGATTTAAAGGTTCGCATTTCCAACTAGGGATCGGACGATAGGTTTTCACGGTAAATGGCGTTGCCTGTTTGTTATTCAGAAACCTTTGCGCAAAGGCACCTTCAAATACTTTGAAAATCAGTGGCATACCTATGGTGGACTAAACGTATTGGCCTTATTGGGTTTAAAAAATACGTAATATTTTCTATATTCCTGTTTCTATAATCTGTTTATTCGTTGAATGTGTTGTTTTACATGTAAGTTTTGCGCGGCTTACTGGTGACTGTCTGGTTTTTTAAATTAGGGATTACGTACAGTCATACACTATCAAGAAAAAAAAAAGGGAGGGGGGGGTGCTGGGCGACATGCTGCCCCACTCTTGGCACCCGGCTGTTTAAAATTAATTATGTATAATCATATCTAGGAGGGGTAGCACCTCTATTGGACAGGCAGTCGTACCCTCTTTTTGAGGGTAGCTTGGCTCACTCTTGGTCCCCACTCGGTACCCGACTCTCACCTGTGGCTCCCAGAAGCTGTAGCATGCGCAGCGGCCACACCCCGGAAACGGCTTTGACTGGCCGGCTAAACCAGGTAGAGAGGGTATCTGACGTGTCCATGGCACTCAGTACACTGAGGTTCTGTCAAACCTAGCATGTGAAGTCTGGACTTGGCGGCCTGTGCGTAACCTTCACAAAACTAGACTAATCGGAAAGAATGGCAAGTACCAGCACAGTGCTGTGGAGTACTCAAGAGCAAGACACACAGAAAGTCTCTGGTCATCCACTGCACCCAAACTTGTCCCCGGACGTCTTGACCAAATCTTGCTTCCGGAAAAGGACGGGCTTTAGGGCGAGAGAGTGAGGTCGACGTGTTGCGCGAATCCTCACTTTGATCCAAATTCCAGCGCAAGTCACTTGTCATCCCCCCCCCCCCCAACACAAACACGACACTAGCTCCAGCTGGAATAACCTGCCCAGTGAGCGGCCGAACATTCCGGGCTCACATAGGTCTCACCAACCACATGAGGAGACATAAAACCCCAGTGCAAAGCCCTCAGCCCCCTGGATGACAAAGTGGTCATCATCGAACCACAATGGACGAACTATATATATATATATATATATATATATATATATATATATATATATATATATATATATATATATATATATATATATATATATATATATATATATATATATATATATATATATATATATATATATATATATATATATATATATATATATATATATATATATATATATATATATATATATATATAATATATATGTATAATCAACATGAAAAACACACGGCTTGATTTTCAGTTGAGATCTATGAATAACAAGATCCGCCAAAATAAATTATCGCACACAAAAAATGTATGCTCCATCCATTCTTGTCTTATCTTATCTTATATAATACAGACGTTACTTCAAAAAAGAAGATGACTACGTTCTACGCGTCATGCATCTAGTCATGCATATTAACCAAAGACCTAAATTCTGCTAAGTCACTGGTTTTCCTGGCTGAATCAGGCAACCCATTCTATGACATGTTCTTCTCTCTTGTTCCTAAATATTCCCATCAATCCTCCAATCTCTAGGCGTAGTTGAACAATCTTTTATTCGCGGCTTAGACCAAGAATGCCTCTATATTTGATTCATAATGCCTTTATATACGTTAATCTTCTTTTAAACAGACACACTTACATTTAAAAAATATGTTAGCTTAGTAATATGTTTCACAAACAAGTAAAGATCAGTTCACTTTTCTTGGTAGATTCTACATTCAGAGTCCCATTTCATAGACGCACAAAGGTTAAAGGTCACAGTACTAATACATCAGAGAAATATTGAAATATATTTTCACAAATTTTATTTTAGGAAGGGGAGATTTTCAACACTTTGTGCCGACGTTTAAGCGGGCCGGATTGAACTACTTCGCGGGCTGGATCTGGCCCGCGGGCCGTTTGTTGTGCATCACTGGCTCAGAAGATAGAGCTACTAAAAATTGTGTTGAGACCCAAGACGTTTGTAGTACAATTCTTAAAGTTACAATATCATATGTGCAAATATAAAAAATAGCTTCGATATCTGAGTGTCTTGATACCCTTAGAATCTAATGATCTGAATCTCTGAATGCCCTGGGTATATGAATGCCTTGAGTATCTGAATTCAAGGAGGGCTCACTTTTAAAAGGTAACTAGCCCCTAGGAAAGTAAGACGATGAAGATTGATGATGTCACAGCACCCCCAAGGACGAATGTCAAGGATTAGAACAAGGTTAACAGCTTAACAAACTGGACAGTATTAACTTCCTCCCCCACAAAGAACAATCTGCAATCTTCCAACTAAGAACAGGACACACACCACTATTAAATTACCACCTGAACAAAATAAACTCCACACAACTCCCCCTTTGCAGATGCTGAGCCCACCCTTTTGAAACCGTAAACCATATCCTCTTTGAATGCCCCTCCCTAATAAATCTTAGGCAGACCCTACTACTTCAACAGCCCAACATAACCAACACCCTGTACGACAGTGCTGAACAACTGAAGAAAACAGCACACTTTTTTTCCTTGGCACAGTCTGCAAAAGAGCTCACAGCACAGCAGCAATAAAGCTGGCTAGAAGAAGACCGGAGGATTTCCAGCTACCCGTCGCCTCAGCGTGGCCCTCCGGTGGAAACATCCAGAGGTGGATCTGGACAGGCTAAGAACGAGTAGCGAACCAGGCCTTCTAGCAGGTCTCCCTGGGTGAGCTTTTGTTTTTTTTATCTCACTCGGGGTGGGGATGGAACAAGTAACCTGCAACCCAGTCCAAAAAGTCCGCCACGCCGTTCCACAAAGGGGGTCGTCATCAGTTCCGGATTGCTGGATTGGCGGCCCTTGCACGGAACAGTGGCGGTTACATTATAGGAATATGAGACAAGCTCCCCGCAGTTAGCGCTGTCCCTGACACTTATAGCGGGTGACTTAAGATTCGGGGACGGTGCGCTGTGTACACGGCACGGCCCGGTTTTACCAGTCAGTCAACCAATATGGCCGCCTACCGTTGGGTGCCCTCAGACAGGACAGGGGTGAAGAACCCCATGTCCAGGCCTGGTGGTTGGATAAAAGCCTTTCTAACCATCAACGGGATAATGGCGCCTCCGGCGCCGATTCCCTACTGGACTTCATCGAAGGCTAGAAGAAGAAGAAGAACAGCTTGTTTTGTCATTGAACCACGCTGACATAGTGCGTTGAACAGTTTTGTCATCAAGCCACGCTGACATAGTGCATTGAACAGTTTTGTCATCAAGCCACGCTGACATAGTGCGTTGAACAGTTTTGTCATCAAACAACGCTGACATAGAGTGTTGAACAGTTTTGTCATCAAACAACGCTGACATAGAGTGTTGAACAGTTTTGTCATCAAACAACGCTGACACAATGAACCAAATAGTTTTGTCATTAAACCACGCTGACACAATGAACCAAATAGTTTTGTCATTAAACCACGCTGACATAGAGTGTTGAACAGTTTTGTCATTAAACAACGCTGACATAGAGTGTTGAACAGTTTTGTCATCAAACAACGCTGACATAATGAACCAAATAGTTTTGTCATTAAACCACGCTGACACAATGAACCAAATAGTTTTGTCATTAAACAACGCTGACACAATGAACCAAATAGTTTTGTCATTAAACCACGCTGACATAGAGTGTTGAATAGTTTTGTCATTAAACAACGCTGACATAGAGTGTTGAACAGTTTTGTCATCAAACAACGCTGACATAATGAACCAAATAGTTTTGTCATTAAACCACGCTGACACAATGAACCAAATAGTTTTGTCATTAAACCACGCTGACACAATGAACCAAATAGTTTTGTCATTAAACCACGCTGACACAATGAACCAAATAGTTTTGTCATTAAACCACGCTGACACAATGAACCAAATAGTTTTGTCATTAAACCACGCTGACACAATATAATCTGCCTATTTCCATTGTTTCTGTTTCACTCCTGTCTTTGTCTTCCCTAATCCTATTTGTTTTTCGTTTTTTGTCTTTTCTTTAGTTGTTTTTTTTTCCTTCTGAAGACATCATTGACTTGCTTGTCCTAGTTCTACTAGTATCTCAAGGTCATAGACGAGTACCAACTCAACACACATCTAGTTACAAATACACACACACACACATTTACATTTAAACATAGTCACACACACACACGCGCAATTAGGTTGCTTTATTCTCTAAAACAGAAATAGTTGGCCTTAAGTCGAATCGGAAGTGTCTTCCAGTGTGGGTTTCATTCAGGCGGCGCAGAGCGCGAGTTTTTTTCTATGCCCCAGTCCCTGGCTGGGAGAACCAGCGGATAAGATGGAATGTAAAAGAAGGATAATCCTGACGCTCAACAAGGGAGATCATTCAGGAGAAGGGGGAAAAAAAGGGGGGGGGAGTTCTAGTTTACGGACAAAGGTGAAAGACTTTAAAAAAAAAAAACAAGTCTCCTCCAGTGAGTGAATCTTTCTTTCGCTCTGGCAATATCTAGCCCATTGTTAGTTAAGCTGTTTCCTTTGCATGAAAATCGATCTCTTTATTTTACGATGCCTCTATTCATATCATAACTTTCTATAACCGGGAAACAGAGTGGAGGGGAGGTGGGCGGAAGAAGCTTGATGCTGATCTCAAAAACGTCGCTAACGATTTTTCTAGAAATTTAACAGTGGATGTATATTGCTGAGAAAAGAATTATTTGCTTGTTTGGGCACATGGTAAAACTCTGGTTTGACTGTTATACTTTTATAAGTAAACGCCGGAAAAAAACATTTGGCTAGAGAACGTGTTCTAGATCTAGATCCAACATCGGTTTTGAAATGAAATTGTTTTGTAAGTCTAGATCTAAAGGCATATCAAAGCTTTGCTTATATTTTTACGTAAATATTATTTAGATCCAGACCATAGACGTATATATTATATCTAGACTGGAAACCGGAAACAAATTCTTATCTGCGATTTATCGAATCACAGAACTATATATATATATAGATTTGTATGTACGTAACTCTTTTTCAAGTTCTAGGGGAAGTCGCCCCAATCAATCTTTTCTGTCTTAGAAAAGTAATGATCTTTAGTTTTCAAAGTTTAGAAATAATGCAAAATCATTTCTCAGATTTTCTTTAGAATGGGCTATTAATCACTGAAATATATTCTGTTGATTTTAATCATCTTATGTACATTTAAATAGATCGATTACCTAGATCTTTTTAGATTTTGTATCTAAAAATTGCAAAATAATGAGACGAGAGTGCTCTTATTTTTAATATTCAATTACTAGATCTAGATCTAAAAATTAAATTATATGTTACATAGGTTAGGGTTGAAAAAAAACAACAACTTTACTTCTTATAGCTACTTTAAAAAAAAACGCCTTGTTTCAACTTTTTAAAAAATTTTCACGAAATTTAGTTTTAAAAGATCTCCATGTCCGGTCTAGATACAATATATATATCTAAGTCTATGATCTTGACTTTAACTTTCAGTGTTCTTAATGAGATGTCTAGATCTAGATCTAGTTCTACATGTCTTAATAAGGAACGTGAGAATAGATAATAAAACAATGACAATTATACAAAGTAGTTCCAAATAGATAACGACGAAGGGACATCGAGTTGATGCCAGGATATGAGCTCAATACCACAATTGAACCTAATAATTTTTTTTTAATTTCTTTTTTTTTTCTATTTTGTTATATTGAAAGTTACATATCAAAATATTCCATGGAGAACAACCGAAGCAAAAAACTCCAGAAAAGTTACAGACCGTCATCAACAGATGTCTAAGAAATATCTTTAACTCTTTCTCTCCGTAACTATTTACCACATTCTGGTGGAATCAACGCTGGTATCGTAAGTTAGGAGAGAAAGCGTTAAAGCACACTGGTACGACAAAATAGAAAACGTCAGACTGTGGGAGATAAGTGAGCAGAGAAATATAGAGGTGCAGATCTCAGAAAAAGTAGAGATGGATTGGTTTTAGAAAAGATACCAACAACAAAGATAGGTCCTTGCAGTGGAACCCCCAGGGCACATAAAGAACATGGGGTAGCAGTATACCAGATGAAGCCGAGAGAACAGGAAAGAGCTGGGAAGCCATTAAAAAACAAGCACTCGGAGAGTGGGGTGCTTTTATGAGGCCCTATGTTCCATGAGGAGGCAGAGGAAAGACGAGGATGAGGACATGGAGGTATTTGACTTTTTAAAAAATTTTGTTTTTGCTTTTCTTGCTACTGTTTCCAATAAGGTTAAGCTCTAGCGTTCTGAACTGTGTGTGTGCGTGTTTCTATTGGCTGACTTGATTGTGACGTAACGTCGAGTAAGTTCATTCCAGTGTTCGAGAGTGAAAGTTGGAGTGTGAGAACGTAATGAGCACGAGTGACAGACGGACGTGGAGTTTTAAAGTGACGTGTTTAACTTCTCCAGATTGTTGACGATATCACTACTACACCCGTGTTTCTAAATACAGTGAAACAAAAGCTGTGTCTATGAAAGTTATGTTGATTTTTGTATTCTTTGTTATTGCTCTTCCGCCGTGTCAAATCCAAATAATGAGGTAAGAAGGAGGTACCTTTTACCAACTCAGTAAACACCGGCGAAAGGCCGAAATCAAATTAGGTAGTTAACCAAAATAAACACTTTTCATACTGAAAAAAAGGGATACGTCCAATGTCCTTCGTTATTAGCTGTCTGTATCTTCAAAAGACTTGGTGTTTCTAGTGTCGAATAGAGAGTTCTTGTTTTTTAAAGATCTATCACGTCATTTGTCACTAAGAAAAACTTTCCCCTTATTTCCGAAACAAATACTAAATTCTAATCATGTCATAACACTTCTTCTTCTTCTAGCTTTTCGCTGCTGAGCTGTGAGCTCTTTTGCAGATTGTGCCAAGGAAAAATAGTGTGCTGTTTTCTTCAGTTGTTCAGCACTGCCGTACAGGGTGTTGGTTATGTTGGGCTGTAGAGGAAGTTGGGTCTGCCTAAGGTGGATAAGAAAGGGGCATTCAAAGAGGATATGGCTTACGGTTTTATAAGGGTGGGTGTAGTGTCTACAATGGGGGAGTTGTGTAAGATGGTAATTTAACAGAGGTGTGTGTCCTGTTCTTAGTTGAAAGAAGATTGCTCATTGCGGGGCAGGAAGTCAACACTGTCCAGTTTGTGTGGCATGGTCATTTCTGTGTACACGGCTCTTATTGCGTTTCCAGATGCCCACTGGATTAGCCACTCCTCTTTGTGATTGTGATTTTGTTTTAAAACAGGTTTTTGTTTCTTTTTCAAAATTCAATCAAATTCTGCATTTAGAATATAATTCAATGGTTTAGTTGGACTAGCTGCCTGGAGCTACAACCCGACGACCGTATATCAATACCGGGGGCTCATAAAAAGCAAAAAAAAAAATATTTAGAATCGGGCGCGGCGGCTGACTGGTTAAGCGCTTGGCTTACGAACCTGGGGTATTGGGTTCGAATCTCGGTTAAGACTGGGATTGTGAATTTCAGAACTTTTAGGGTTCAGCCAACTCTATTGGGTACCTGACTTTAGTTGGGGGAAAACTAAAGCCGGTTGGTCGTTGTGCTGGCCACATGACACACTGTTCGTTAACCAATGGTCAAAGAAACAGATGCCCTTAACATCATGCCCTATAGGTCGCAAGGTCTGTAAGAGGAACTTTTTTAAAAGATAACTCTCTCTAGGGCTGTAACACAGAATACAAATGTCTATTCAATTATGTGTAAAAGCTCAGTTTGGAGAAGACCTATATAGCCTCTGACAACCAGTCCAACTCCTGGCCTTCTCACTAACAGGAGAAGGTGCGTAATTGGCGCCTAAACCAGTAAGCTTCGGGCAGGAGGGGCTCGTTAGCCATGGCTGGCTACCCACCTAGCAGAAGGAAAATCTGAATTCAAACCTCAGTTGCCTTGCAGTTATACCCAATCATGGGAAAGGCTTCGGGAGTCAACCCTGAGAGAAAATCATGAGCTGACGACCCTAAGGCAGTTTGCAGCTTCCAGTGCTACACCTTGGCAGAACCTGCGACGCCGCTGACCCCAAACTGTACCGGCACTGCCGTTCCTTTGAATACATCAGCTGCGTGGAGAGTGGGGAACTGATGTGTGGGCGAAATCGTTCCGACCACAACCAAATCCCAGGCATTCATCCCATTTCCATGAGATGATCCATAGTCGCTTCTCGACTGAAGCAGGCCATAGAATATATATATATTTATTATTATATCTCTCAATCTTCTTGTAAATAATACGGTATAATGAAACTTAAAGTACAGAAAATATCATACACAAACCAAACAGACTGTAAACAGAGCTCGTTCTTAAAGTACAGAGACAATCCCACACGAGCGAGTATCACTTAAAGAGATGTAGTTACAGATGATAAAAAGAAGAAGAAGAAGAAAATATTCTGAATGTGAAGTGAAGCGAAACCTCCGCTGTCATTACCAGACATTAAGATGACATGAACTTAAGAGTAATTGGGTTCGTTAGTTTGAGAAGCATCGATTTTTTTTTATGATGTGGAACATCATGTGAGGGGAAGGGGAGAGAGGGAGGGGGGGGGGAGAAAAAGAAAACAGAAGGGGATCGTGCCTGATGGTAAAAACAAATGTGATGGTTAACAAAATGTGATGGTATTTGATGGTAATCAAAATATTATACTGAACATTGACTAAGCCTGAAAAAACACTGTTTGTTTGTTTAACAAGTTTCGCGAATGTTCCATCCGAAGTACAGATTATTTTATCCTGGCCTAAACCTCTTGCGGTGGGCAGGGGTTTGAACCAGGGACCATTGAGACGACAGTCCAGAACGCATGCCACACGACCAGACACTCATAAAATGGATGAGATAAACACTATGAGGAAATGTGCGATATGGCAATGAATGATGGTAGACAATGTGTGATGTTGTACACTTGAGGATGGTAATGAATGATGGTAGACAATGTGTGATGTTGTACACTTGAAGATGGTAATGAATGATGGTAGACAATGTGTGATGTTGTACACTTGAGGATGGTAATGAATGATGGTAGACAATGTGTGATGTTGTACACTTGAGGATGGTAATGAATGATGGTAGACAATGTGTGATGTTGTACACTTGAGGATGGTAATGAATGATGGTAGACAATGTGTGATGTTGTACACTTGAGGATGGTAATGAATGATGGTAGACAATGTGTGATGTTGTACACTTGAGGATGGTAATGAATGATGGTAGACAATGTGTGATGTTGTACACTTTAAGATGGTAATGAATGATGGTAGACAATGTGTGATGTTGTACACTTTAAGATGGTAATGAATGATGGTAGACAATGTGTGATGTTGTACACTTTAAGATGACAATGTATGATGGTAGACAATGTGTGATGTTGTACACTTTAAGATGACAATGTATGATGGTAGACAATGTGTGATGTTGTACACTTTAAGATGGTAATGAATGATGGTAGACAATGTGTGATGTTGTACACTTTAAGATGGTAATGAATGATGGTAGACAATGTGTGATGAATTAGTGACCTGAAAACCATGAGCAATATTTTTTCGCGAGGGTCAACTCTAGTGGTCTTTTTTGTTTTGGACAACCGAACGTAAAAATAAACCTTGGTCTGCTGGACCGTTGGGGCACCACACAGGATCTGTTAACCTTCTTTCTCCATTCTTCTCTGTCATTTGTCTTTGATAGAATTTCATTATGATGTTCTTTCTGAAAATATTGAAACCTGCCTTTTTACCTGTCTTGGTGGACCACTACGGGGGGCCGATGTTGAGTTTGTGTTTCAACACAAACTGTCTATGTAACCTTGTTAATTAGTCATAAGAATTTTGGTGAACTGAGAGGCATGAGCTCAAACGGTCAGTCTCCAGCAAAGAAAAACAGGAATCTTAAATGTTTAGAGTTTCGATTTGAAAGTGTTATATGGTTTAAATAATTCGTATTCTATATTAATGAATCATTGTCGTTTTTTTTCTGGCCTAGATGTTAACACTTTATGCATCCGGTTATTCATCATTATGTGTTTTATTGTCTCGTCTAAATCTATAATGGTGCGCAGAGTACATATGTCATGTTTATAAATCGCAAAGTCAAAACAACGTGTGGCTGGGCTGCATAAACCGCTTGGCCATCTTTCAAGGGGGCTAGAGTTCGAATCTAGCTGAATCTTGTTTTGATAAGCTTGTTTGGACCATATCACACAGAGCCGATATAGCATGCTAGATGAGGTATAATAAAGCTATTTAATAACAAACTATTGGAGCTACACTATTGGACTGTTTTCTTGAAATGAAATGAATACTTTGTATGTACTTATCTTATAAAATACAGACGTTCCTTAAAAAAAAGAAGATGATTACGTCCTACGTGTGTTCTGAGGTCCACCTAATCATGCATTTTAACCAATGACTTAAATTCTGCATAGTAATTGGTTTTCCTGGCTAGCTCAGGCAACCCAATCCATGCTCTAATAGCACTAGGGAAGAAGGAGCGCTTGTATAAATCTGTCCTAGCCTATGGGACGAGGAATGTAGAAATTTGAATGTAGCGAAACTGAAAACATAAGGTTACAAATATGTTTAGTCCATTATCCGGTCTGCGAGTTGCACAAACGCTCGCTGTGGGCCGAATGTAGACCGCTAGTCAATAGTTTCACACGAGTAACTTTGAGGTCGTGAGTCACTTTCGTCTTATTTCGAAAGACGATTAGAACGTGGTCAAGGTGTGACCCACTGGGAACTGGACACGATAATTGTTTTTAAATTTTAAATGGTATATTGATTGGGTCTGTTCACTCAGTTGAGACTGAAACTAAACCTACATTGAGACCAAGGGAGATAACTATGACAAATGTATTCTACTCCAAGAACCAGCAGTTTAAAAAAAAAATAAGCTAAGATTTTGTAAAACTGTTTAGTATATTTATTTACGATGATTTTGGCGTTATTGTTTTCTCTTTATTTAATTAACAAGGTAGATAACTATACAATACAAGTTTGGTTAAAAACATTTGAAGATATATCCAAGAACTGATTAAAAATACGTATATTTTATAATCTTTGCAATATGTATATGTACTGGTCAATACAGACAGGAATATTAATAACTTCATTAATTTAAATGAAATTATTTCCATCTCCCAATTGGACAAGTTGAACTTAACCAAATAATAATTATAAGTGCTTAATTTAAAGCCATGTCGTAGATGTTGCAACGGGTATATACTAAGACGAAGGTCTTTTTTTTAGTAATACTTATGTTACGTTAAAGGCAAATAGATACAAACAAGGAAATTTCAACAATTAGTCACTCTTGTTTCATATGTAACATATGACATTCAAACCTATTGTTGTCCCAGTTAAGTCTATCGAAATGGTGACAATGAGAAGCAGGATGTCACGTATCAGTTTAAATAAACCTAAGCTAGGGTAATAAACTTAGTATATTTTAATTTCTGTATGGAAAACCCCACGTGCAGGAGCATAGAAAAACCCATGACGTCATCAGACACGCATTAGGTAGCGCCCCCTAGGGAATGATTTGATTGGTTAAATCAAGCGTTTGGGGGGAGTTTAAAAAATGATCAATAGAGCGGAATTAATTTTATTTAGTTGGGAGATGTAACTTGAAGTGACAAGTCATATATTGTATTTGTTGTGAAATTAGATCTAGTATTAATTTGAATCTGTTTGTCATTTAGCCTTCAAAGAAGATATTCATTTCATACAGTTTATTTCCGTACATACTGTACATTATTGTGATTCCCAGTTTTTGAATTAAAGTTCTGTATTTCAATTGAAAGGATCTTCTTTAATTGAATCTCTAAGGACATAATTAGATCTAGAGATATATTTACAGAATCCCCTGCACGTCACAGGAACATCTTCAAACATTGACACCTCATCTAGAGAATCCAGAGACAGAATTGACCCCATCAAAACACTGTGATATCTGACTCTTCATGAAGTACCGTGACACAAGATATCGGTTTATCAAGTTGTTAACCATAGGGCACAATCTCCTTATCATATCATATTATATCATATATTATATCACATTATATCATATCATATTATATCATATCAGAACCATTTTTCCTTTTATAAGACTCTTAAAACCCCATGTGACTGAAAGACAACCATCACAGAGAAATCGAACCCCCTTATATTGACTCAGACACGATTGCCACTTTTCAGGCGAGGGACCGGTGCCCTAAGTCTGGACGAAGGAAGTCATATATTGTCCATGCCAAGGAAAATAATAGTAATAATAGCTAATATACCTTTAACTTTAGAAATTGCATATATAAACATGAATAGATGCTTGGTGGCGGAGTGGTAAATTGCCTGTTTTCCCAACCGGGGGTCCCGGGTTCGAATCAAGGTGAAACGTCAGATTTTTTATTTCGGGATCAGTAAGGCGCCGTTAAGTCCATCCAGCTCTAATGGGGAAAAGCAAAGGTGGTTGGTCGTTGTGATGGCCACATGACACCCTCACTAACCGTGGGCCGCAGAAACAGATGGCCTTTTGTTAGGCCTTTCAACACTGTGTCTTATGCAGATAAATCTAATCGGAGGCAACTCTCAAATAAAGAAATCCATTAACACATGCGAAAGGCCACAAATAAAAGTTAGTCGACGCTGATAGTGAATGTCGAACAGGAAGTTGAATAATAACGAAGGGAACAGTCGAATGTCGTCAAGCTAAATCTCTACGTCCATAAAAAGCTGCCTCTCTCTCTCTAGAGCCGTCAAAAGTAGTCTGTCTACATTTCGCTATTCTTCCTTAAAACCTAGTCTAGCTTTTTTTGGGGTCGCGTCATTGTCTCTCAGTCAAAATTCTCTTAGTTATGAAACAACTAATTTCTAATCGTGCCATAACACTTTACATCATTAGCCGTAGAGATCGCAAGCTCTGGAAGGGGAACTTACAACTTTTATATACATAGATAAACATAGATAACCAAGAAAAAGAAAAAAACCTCTAAATACGTGAGTCAAGAAAATAGAAATTGTGATGTTAAAAATGCTTCAATACAACCTTATGTTAAATCTTTAATATTTGATTGTTCAATTATCTATTGTTATCACTATAAGTTAATCAATTATTAGTATTTTTTAATACAAAAAAAGCCAAAAAAAGAGGGGAAAAGCCAAACAGAAAAAAAAATATAAAAAAAACAGCCAGAGCCCCACGAAAGAGGCAGAAAATAAACTGACAGAAGTCCAAGGATATCAAGGATGTAAAAAAGCTGGACAACTGATTTCACAAGCGAAAACTGAGGTGTCATTTTAAAAATAGAACCTACTAGTACACTATTTCAGAAACAGAGGCGTGTCCCCGGTCAGCTTTACATGCATTATTTCCACTAATGAATTCCAAGAACAAAGCAAGAAAAAAGAAAAAAAAAACCCCTTCCAGTTTGTGACGACAGACACGATTCCTAGACCTTCCAATGATCCCAAGACTTGGGCTATGAAAAGGAGCAAGATTATGAGGTCACGTGACAGGAAGCTCGTTCTGACAGAAATAAAACAATCACAGTAGATGTAGATCATTTGTGACAGTCAGTCAGCAGACATACACACACACAACACACACACACAAACACAACACACACACACTTGTGGAGGAAGAGAATTATTTAAATGTTTTGTATTTTGGCCATAATTCATAAACGTTGCAATATTTAAGAATTGATGTATTTTTTAAAGTTTTAAAGAACACTTGAAACGCGATGGCTGAACTTGGGAGTCGGGGGTTCAAATCCTGTTGAAGACTGGGATTTTCAATTTCCAGATCTTACGTCGCCTCTGAGTCCACCCAGCTCTAATGGGTACCTGATATTAGGTGGGGAAAAGTAAAGGCGGTTGGTCGTTTTTCCTGGCCACATGTGCTTAATTATGTGCAAATGAAAACAAATCGTCACGATTAATGTGCTATAGAATATTGAATTGCGAGCCTATAATAAAGAGCACATGGTGAGGCATGAACTACAGATGAGCCTATTCTAGTTTATTATAATAATAGCTTATCCTTATTAACTTTATTTCCGTTGAAGCACTACATGTTTAGTAGCTTCCTAGCAGAGGTTAATTGATTTGAAGGTGTAACAAAATGGTTACAATTTTGTTACTCAGAATTCAGAGGGGTGCACGTACATGGTCAGCCACCAATTCCTGATAAGCCTGAGGCTGGTCTACTACAACTGTACTTCAATTACCAGTGGAAGCACTACTTGTTCAGTTGCTACTTAGGTTTTAATTGATCTAATGGTGCAAAAAAAATGGCTAGAATTTGGCTGATCAGAATCCAGGGGGATGCAAGTGTACCACCTTGCACCCCCCTGCAGGCGTCCATGCCTATAGACCACAAGGTCTGAAAGGAGAACTTTATTTTTTTACTTTAATAAGAAAAACTTGAACCAATTCTCCCAAGAAACAAATACGGAAAACAGATCACGATAACATCCCAGAGATCTTATCTTATCTTATATAATACAGACGTTACTTCAAAAAAGAAGATGATTACGTCCTACGCGTCATGCATTTAGTACTAACTTGATGACCCATCAAACATTTTGAGTAGGATTGTCGTTAAACTTGCTATCGATTACTTTAGGCGACAGAATCCTTCACGCTATTTATCGATTACAAATGTCTGGTAATACTTTTGCTATTTTTTTTTCTTTTTTCTTTTTGCAAAGCTTATAGCAACTCACTGTCTGTCTGTCTAGTAAAAAGTTTGTACACGTTATTTCTCCCACACCTAATCTTGGATCAAGCTAAAATTTCACCTAATTATTTCTTTTACCTGACAACACGAAATTTAATTAAAAAAAAAAAACCACCAAATATTTTATTAACTATTGGTAATTAATTATTTTTTTTTTTGTATTTCGAACAAGGTAAAGAAATTTTACTTGACTGAAGTGGTGGTATAATCTGACTTAGTCCCCTTTATAGGTCACCACTCTAACTTGTAATAAACACTATATAATTATACAATCTTCTCTAGTCATAAGTACCTCACTAGTAGAGTAATTGGCACTTCGGCCCGAGGAGGCGTGAGCCACGAGTTCAAATTCAGGTCGTTCCCCCCCCCCTTATTTTTTTGTTTCTAACCCCCCCTCCCCTACCAACCCTAGCCTTTCGGGTGAGGTGGGGGTAACTGTTGTGCAGAAATCAAAGTTTGGAAACAATACGGGTCAAATATTTAAATAATATAGGTCACTTATTGGTATTTTAACCCGTTTGTAAACCGTGTCAATCCGTAGTCTAATGTCAAATTCAATCATCAGTCAAATTTGTCATTGTCATTACCAGGTGGGACGGTGGGAGGGGCGGTAGATGTAATCCCCTCTCCCCCTTCCTCCCCCACATACTTCAGTATCAGCAGTAGCTTCACTTAGCAACAAACTAAAGGTTCAACTAAACATCAAGATTATAGTTCCAACTAGCATTCTATCTATCTATTCTATATTTCAGACAGACAGACAGACAGACAGATAGATAGATAGATAGATAGATAGATAGATAGATAGATAGATAGATAGATAGATAGGTAGATAGATAGATAGATAGATAGATAGATAGATAGATAGATAGATAGTGCTGTGGGTTGTTTAGTAAAAAGATGTAGAATAGGTCTAGAGTCTAGATGGAGTTCGTTTTCAACCAACAACATATACCAACTTGTATAAAATACTTAAGAAAAAACGATAGATACTTAACAACCGTTTAATCCAGAAAATGAAGGGGCACAGTCCAAATGTCGACAGTTACTACAGATGAAGTCTCGCTATTAACTAAGAGGAGTGAGTCGTTCTTGAACTACTTATGTCTGCTACCGTTAAAATCTTATCCATAATTCCTATTCAATTAATATCCCATAATTCCTATGTCCGTCTAAAATAGTCTATTTATAGTCTCGTCAAATTCCCAATCAAGTAAGCCTATAACAATAGATAGATAAATAGATAAATAGATATCATAATCGTATCTTATGAAATATAGACGTTACAATAAAAAAGAAGATGATTACGTCCTACCCGTGTTCCTAGGTCAATCTAGTCATGCATGTTAATCAGTGACTTCTGCCAAGTCACTGGTTTTCCTTGCTGACCCCTTGCTGAAGAAGGAGCATTTGTACAAATTTGTCCTAGCATATGGAACGAGGAATGTGCCTTTATCTTTGTGTCTTTCAGAGTATTTTATTAAATTTTGGGTTTGTCTTGTTTGTTGTAAAATGTTTTACATGTCCCAGATGTTTCTTCAGAGTTGAATATAATTTCCTCCCTAGTCGAAATCTCCCGCAGCACGACGGCGGATAGTAGCTTCATCAATGTGGGGATTCCATGTCAATTTTGCTTTTATTATAACACCTCGAGGTATTTCGCATGTTTAGTCTGTGAACGGAAGGCAGTCTATTGTGTTAAAACAAATAATTCTTACATATTTTAAATATTAAAAGTAAAAATAAAGTTTCCTAAATACTTCATATAACACAGTGTAATAAGGTAAATAACTAATCCAAGAAAGACTAAAAGCCAGGAAAGACTAAAAGTCAGGACAGACTAAAAGCCAGGACAGACTAAAAGCCAAGAAAGACTAAAAGTCAGGAAAGACTAAAAGTCAGGAAAGACTAAAAGCCAAGAAAGACTAAAAGCCAAGAAAGACTAAAAGTCAGGAAAGACTAAAAGTCAGGAAAGACTAAAAGTCAGGAAAGACTAAAAGTCAGTAAAGAATACAAGCCAAGAAAGACTAAAAGTCAGGAAAGACTAAAAGTCAGGAAAGACTAAAAGTCAGTAAAGAATACAAGCCAGGAAAGACTAAAAGCCAGGAAAGACTAAAAGTCAGGACAGACTAAAAGCCAAGAAAGAATAAAAGTCAGGAAAGACTAAAAGTCAGGAAAGACTAAAAGCCAAGAAAGACTAAAAGTCAGGAAAGACTAAAAGTCAGGAAAGACTAAAAGTCAGTAAAGAATACAAGCCAAGAAAGACTAAAAGTCAGGAAAGACTAAAAGTCAGGAAAGACTAAAAGTCAGTAAAGAATACAAGCCAAGAAAGACTAAAAGTCAGGAAAGACTAAAAGTCAGGAAAGACTAAAAGTCAGTAAAGAATACAAGTCAAGAAAGACTAAAAGTCAGGAAAGACTAAACGTCAGGAAAGACTAAAAGTCAGTAAAGAATACAAGCCAGGAAAGACTAAAAGTCAGGAAAGACTAAAAGTCAGGAAAGACTAAAAGTCAGTAAAGAATACAAGCCAGGAAAGACTAAAAGTCAGGAAAGTAGTCAGGAAAGACTAAAAGTCAGGAAAGACTAAAAGTCAGGAAAGACTAAAAGTCAGGAAAGACTAAAAGTCAGGAAAGACTAAAAGTCAGTAAAGAATACAAGCCAGGAAAGACTAAAAGTCAGGAAAGACTAAAAGTCAGGAAAGACTAAAAGTCAGGAAAGAATACAAGCCAGGAAAGACTAAAAGTCAGGAAAGAATACAAGCCAGGAAAGACTAAAAGCCAGGAAAGACTAAAAGTCAGGAAAGACTAAAAGTCAGGAAAGACTAAAAGTCAGGAAAGACTAAATGTCAGGAAAGACTAGAAGCCAGGAAAGACTAAAAGCCAGGAAAGACTAAAAGTCAGGAAAGACTAAAAGTCAGGAAAGACTAAAAGCCAGGAAAGACTAAAAGTCAGGAAAGACTAAAAGTCAGGAAATACTAAAAGCCAGGAAAGACTAAAAGTCAGGAAAGACTAAAAGTCAGGAAAGACTAAAAGCCAGGAAAGACTAAAAGTCAGGAAAGACTAAAAGCCTAGGAAGACTAAAAGTCAGGAAAGAATACAAGCCAAGAAAGACTAAAAGTCAGGAAAGACTAAAAGCCTAGGAAGACTAAAAGTCAGGAAAGAATACAAGCCAGGAAAGTCAAAGTGTACAACAGCTCTCTATACCTAAAGTGTAATGTGTAAGTTCATGACCTCTATTGTGATCTTAGATAAGGTAACGCCAATCGATGAATTCAGTTTCATGTTTTTCAAACAAAACACACCTTTGCACACAGTACCTGCCAGGCCTCGTTTTTTAGACGAAAATCTACGTCATCACGGACCAAATGCCCTTTGGATTTAGTATTTGTAATGGGCTTTGCTTAATTGATCCTCTGTAGTGTCCATAGAATAATGGTAGAAAAAGCGCACATTACTCGATCTCGATAATCAACTAACCAGCCATGACATCAAGATGAAACGAGTTAAAGACAAACTGAACATCTCCATTCATCTCCATTCTAAAAGGAATCCTCAGTAATTCTGCTATTCGTTTAGCGTTTGCATCACATCAATGTAGAAGATTTAATAATTATGTGAAAAAATTGAAAACATCCAAACTAGAATGTTTTACGAATGGAGACCCGGAATGAAAAACAATATGTGCATTTAAATGTTATATGTTTTAAAAAAATTAGTTTTAAAACAGGTGTAACTTTGTAACTATTATGTAAGTAATGTTACGTTTATACAAAGCTTATACCAACCCTGTCTAAAAACAGGTTTGAACAGGTTGGCTCTCAATCTTCACTTACTAATCAATTCGAAACTTGACAATTCTTTGACAATATATGAATCAAAAAAAAAAAAATCGTAGTCAATTAATTACTTGTTACTAATTATTTTGTTTGTATAACAAGGGAAATTAATCCTTCAAACTGTCAACACAATTTTTTATTGTTTATTTATTTATTTATCTATCTGCCTAATCTATCTTATCTATCTTATCTATCTATCTATCTCAACATTCATAGAAACATCCTAGTTGCCTGTCAGAGGGCGGTACTGCTGCAGACCTGAAAATTTTCTCAGTGGAAACTGTTAAAGGGACTACGATGAGTTTTGTTTCCCTTTAACAAAACTCGACCCTGGCAGCGCCAGAGAATGAAAATTCGTTCGTTTCTAACATAATAACAATTATGAGGAGGATAATAAAGATAACTTGTACATATAGCAAACGAATACTGTTTAGCTTATCTCAATCTAAGCCCCACAATTTTGGGAATCACTGCTTCATATTGACCAACACTTTAAAAACAGGTGTAAAACATTTTTAAAAAACAATTTCGGATGGCGTTATTTAAAAACTGTTGTTTGTTTTTTGAGAAATGAGAACATGGACATTTTAAAATTTTCCAAAGCCCTTTTTTTTTTTACATTTTTTTTTATTTGTTTTGTTTCGCTGACATTTAGTTTTCATTTTATTCTGTTTTGTTTATTTCCTTCTGTTTTTTTTTTATCACCAGATGTTGTAACACAGCTTCTATCAACTCACTCTGTCTGTCTGTCTGTCTGTTTGACTGGCCAAATGTTTGTACACGTTACTTCTCCGACACCCAATCTCGAATCATGCTGAAATTTTGCACAATTATTTCTTTTACCTGACAACACAAAAACCGATTTGAAATTTTTGAGTAAATTAGTTAACTATTGGTAATAAATTATATGTGTTTGATATGTCAAACAAGGTAAAGAAATAGTACTCGATTAATGTGGTGGTATTAGCTGAATTAGTCCCCTTTATATCAAGCTTATTGAACACAAACATGCAAAAGAAACAATTGATAACTATATAATCTTCCATGTTCATAGACTCTTCGCTAGCAGAGTGGTAAAAAAATTGGTAAAAAAAAAAAATACTTCCAATTGCTAAGATTATTATTATTAGTCTAGATCTATTACAAATTTAATTACATGACTGATCCAAACTAATTGGTACACATTAATACAGGGGCGTAGCTAGGAATTTTCCATCGTTTGGGAGCCTGGGGGCTTGACTTCTTTGGGGGCCCCTGCAATTTTCTTAATATTTAACTTTTAATGTAAAAAATACTCATTTGGGGGCCCCCTCAAGTGGTGGCCCGGGGGGAATTTTTAAATTCTCCCCCCCCCCCTTTTCCCATACCCTAGCTACGTCACTGTATGAATATAAGCTTTGTTGTTTTTTTTTTAAGTTTGTTTTTTTTTGTATTTGGCTTGTTATTATTTCTTCTCAGCTAGTAGACCTAAAACTTCTGTTAGCATCATCAAGTTATCAACTTTAGCTTTATCAACATAGCTTTATCAACATCAGTGTTATCAACATCAGCGTTATCAACATCAGCTTTATCAACATTAGCTTTATCAACTTTAGCTTTATCAACATAGCTTTATCAACATCAGCGTTATCAACATCAGCTTTATCAACATTAGCTTTATCAACTTTAGCTTTATCAACATAGCTTTATCAACATCAGCGTTATCAACATCAGCTTTATCAACATTAGCTTTATCAACATTAGCTTTATCAACATAGCTTTATCAACATTAGCTTTATCAACATAGCTTTATCAACATCAGCTTTATCAACATTAGCTTTATCAACATTAGCCTTATCAACATCAGCGTTATCAACATCAGCGTTATCAACATCAGCTTTATCAACATTAGCTTTATCAACATTAGCCTTATCAACATCAGCGTTATCAACATCAGCTTTATCAAATCTAGCTTTATCAAAATTAGCTTTATCAGAATTAGCCTTATCAACATTAGCCTTATTAACATTAGTGTGGAGAAATAAGTCCCTTTACGTTTTAAGTGCCTGTTTAATTGTGTAACATTTCAACATGACATAATATACACGGCATACATTATATACAGATACCCAACTTCACTCTCTGACTTCCTCTCTTCTTGTTTACACATTCGTCACTTCCCCCCAAGTCCCCTAACTCTCGATACTCAACACTTGACAGTGTGTCACGGTTGACCACACACAGTAACCGTGTCACCACAATTATCTTTATCAACATTATCAACATCAGCCTTATCAACATTAGCTTTATCAACATTAATATTAGCAACATCCTAATTTTTTTTGTTACGGCTTCGAGTTTGTCAAAAATTTTCTTTTTTCTATATTTTGTTAAACTCTTATACATGAAGGGCACACACAGACACAGGATCACCAGAAAACAAAAAATTATTCTGCTAGGACATCTTGAAGCAGTGGACAGACCTGTCTCTTGGTCATCAAAGAAAACGGCTTCTGACAGGAGAGAGTGGAGAACATTGGTGGCTCCCATCGTCAGAGGCTCCCAGCTTTCTCTTCACTCGCACTGAAGGTCAAGGTTAAAACGATTACGTCATTCGCCTAAATTATGTTTCATGTGGTCAGCACATTAGAAGAGGAAGTTATGTACCAAGAACTTTCGAAACAGTCCAAATTTACTCTTTCTCACATTAGTCACTAGACTTTTAGACAAAGTCGAAGTCGTCCACCTCATTATCTAATTAGAAAGTGTTGACGACTAAATATTGTTTTGATTGGAAGGATTAGGTTTTCTGGGACTCTTAGGGCTCACCTGGATATTGCAATAAAGATGCCAGTTTTAATTTTAATAAAATTTATCTGGATAAGTTGCTCTAAGTGGCTAGACTTCTGAAATTAATAGATATTTGTCTCTAAAAGGTTTTTTTCATTACGTCTATTATGAAAGTTCATTATTGAAATGTATGAAATTCTGTTCTGAAATTGTATTAAAAAATTTAGTTCTTAAAGTTTGTTATAAAATTCTGCTATGAAAGTCTATTCTGAAAATCTTTGCTGGAGTCTCTTTTGAAAGCTGCGCAAATAAGTCTGTTATAAAAGTATGTTATAAAAGTATGTCATAAGAGTCTGTAATAAAAGTCTGTTATAAAAGTTTTCATGTTTTGTTGAAGAAAAACGATTACTAGGATGCCATGTGACGAGTATTAAGATCAACACACAAACACACTCAATCCTGTAATCTTAATCCAGTGGCGGAACTTCGGATGGTGAAGAAAGAAGGAAACATAGGAAACAATTTTTTTATGAAAAGCTTATATCAACTCACTTTGTCTGTCTGGCAGGAACTTATATCAACTAACTTTGTCTGTCTGGGAGGAACTTATATCAACTCACTTTGTCTATCTCTCTGGGAGGAACTTATACCAACTCACTTTGTCTGTCGCTCTGGGAGGAACTTATATCAACCCACGTTGTCTGTCTCTCTGGGAGGAACTTATACCAACTCACTTTGTCTGTCTCTCTGGGAGGAACTTATATCAACCCACGTTGTCTGTCTCTCTGGGAGGAACTTATACCAACTCACTTTGTCTGTCTCTCTGGGAGGAACTTATATCAACCCACGTTGTCTGTCTCTCTGGGAGGAACTTATACCAACTCACTTTGTCTGTCTCTCTGGGAGGAACTTATATCAACCCACGTTGTCTGTCTCTCTGGGAGGAACTTATACCAACTCACTTTGTCTGTCTCTCTGGGAGGAACTTATATCAACCCACGTTGTCTGTCTCTCTGGGAGGAACTTATACCAACTCACTTTGTCTGTCTCTCTGGGAGGAACTTATATCAACCCACGTTGTCTGTCTCTCTGGGAGGAACTTATACCAACTCACTTTGTCTGTCTCTCTGGGAGGAACTTATATCAACCCACGTTGTCTGTCTCTCTGGGAGGAACTTATACCAACTCACTTTGTCTGTCTCTCTGGGAGGAACTTATATCAACCCACGTTGTCTGTCTCTCTGGGAGGAACTTATACCAACTCACTTTGTCTGTCTCTCTGGAACGAACTTATATCAACTCACTTCGTAAGTCTGGGAGGAACTTATATCAACTCACTTTGTAAGTCTGGGAGGAACTTATATCAACTCACTTTGTAAGTCTGGGAGGAACTTATATCAACTCACTTTGTAAGTCTGGGAGGAACTTATATCAACTTACTTTGTAAGTCTGGGAGGAACTTATATCAACTCACTTTGTAAGTCTGGGAGGAACTTATATCCACTCACTTTGTAAGTCTGGGAGGAACTTATATCAACTCACTTTGTAAGTCTGGGAGGAACTTATATCAACTTACTTTGTAAGTCTGGGAGGAACTTATATCCACTCACTTTGTCTGTCTCTCTGGTAGGAATCTTGTGCACGTTACTTTTTCCCACTTACCCGCATCGGATCAACTTTAACCTTTGCATAATTATTCATTAACGGTGACAACACAAGAATCAATTTAAAACATAACCAATTATTTGATAAATTAGTCGTAATTAATGAAATGAAAACACACTGCCTCCTCACACACTGCCTCCTCACCACACTGCCTCCTCACATACTGCCTCCTCACACACTGCCTCCTCACCACACTGCCTCCTCACACGCTGCCTCCTCACACGCTGCCTTCTCACACACTGCCTCCTCACACACTGCCTCCTCACACACACTGTCTCCTCACACACTGCCTCCTCACAAACCGCCTCCTCACACACACTGTCTCCTCACACACACTGTCTCCTCACACACCACCTCCTCACACACCGCCTCCTCACACACCACCTCCTCACACACCGCCTCCTCACACACCGCCTCCTCACACACACCGCCTCCTCACACACCGCCTCCTGGTTTGAAATAGAGCTGACCTTGAAATGACCTTGTGATTTGTTATTTTGCATTAAATCATTGTTTTTGAAGATACTGAGCGAAGAGCTCTATTTTAGCTTTACAAATAAAAAGCTATTTATATTCTAAACACATCATCATTTTATTAAAAGTACAAAGTCAGCTTGAAACTCTGGGTTGTTGTTGTTGTTTTTTTTGTTTGTTTTGTTTTGTTTTGATTGAATCGTACTAATCAAAAAGAAAACCTTCACTTGGAATTGTTGTTTTCTACCTTTAGCATCAATAATGAAAACCCTTTAAAAAAAAAAGTAACCCGATTAGTGAATTTCGTAATGCTTTAATAAATGACTTGCACTTTGTAGATGCTAAATGATGGATTGGGTGGTAAAACGAACAGTGTTAATCTTACATTGTTTTGTTTTGTTTTCGTATGAATGTTTTGTACTAAAACTAATTGGTTCTGACAATTATTTGGTTTACTGTTCGGTTAAAGTTACAAATTTTGAATCTGATTGATATCTTTGAAATCTAGAAGTAGGATAATGTTTACAGCTGTATGCTGAAAGAGAAACACATAGACTCTAGCTCGGGTGACAACGCCGTTAGTACTAGTACTAGTGCCCTGGGTTCCTAAAGGTTCTGTTTACTTCAAGTTAAGGTAGCCTAGGTTCTGTTTACTTCAAGTTCAGGTAGCCTAGGTTCTGTTTACTTTAAGTTCAGGTAGCCTAGGTTCTGTTTACTTTAAGTTCAGGTAGCCTAGGTTCTGTTTACTTTAAGTTCAGGTAGAATAGGCTCTGTTTACTTTAAGTTCAGGTAGCCTAGGTTCTGTTTACTTTAAGTTCAGGTAGCCTAGGTTCTGTTTACTTTAAGTTCAGGTAGCCTAGGTTCTGTTTACTTTAAGTTCAGGTAGCCTAGGCAATGTTTACTTCTAGTTCAGGTAGCCTAGGTTCTGTTTACTTCTAGTTCAGGTAGCCTAGGTTCTGTTTACTTCAAGTTCAGGTAGCCTAGGTTCTGTTTACTTTAAGTTCAGGTAGCCTAGGCAATGTTTACTTCTAGTTCAGGTAGCCTAGGTTCTGTTTACTTCTAGTTCAGGAAGCCTAGGTTCTGTTTACTTTAAGTTCAGGTAGCCTAGGTTCTGTTTACTTTAAGTTCAGGTAGCCTAGGCAATGTTTACTTCTAGTTCAGGTAGCCTAGGTTCTGTTTACTTTAAGTTCAGGTAGCCTAGGCTCTGTTTACTTTAAGTTCAGGTAGCCTAGGCTCTGTTTACTTCAAGTTCAGGTATGAGATCTACATACCAACAGAATAAATTTTTTTTTAAATTTCTCTTAGTATATTTGTATAAACATAAAACTAAAAGTATCTTATCAAGCTAAGTATAAGTACTTCTCTCTCTCTCTCTCTCTCTCTCTCTCTCTGTCTTTCTGTCTGTCCATCTGTCTCTGTTTCTCTGTCTCTGTCTCTCCGTCTGTCTGTCTGTCAGTTTCTCTTACTCTCTCTCTCTCTCTCTCTCTCTTTCTCTCTTTCTCGATCTGTCTCTCTATTTCTCACTTCCGATAAAGAAAAGAAAAGAAAAAAAACCATTTCTTGATAAAATATCTCCCCAGGCTACGGACAAACAACAAATTAGTTTTAAAGAAGACCTTAAGCTCTGAGACTGGCTGGGTTTTAAAACTTGGTTTTGCTTTTCTCAGTCTATGTGTCCGTTTCTTTATCACGTCCGTGTTGAGACGTGAGCGCAAGTCCAAGGATGCGTGTGTGTGCGCGCGCGTGTGTGTGTCTGTGCGTGCTTGTATGTTTGTGTGCTCTAGGGACCCAGAGCGCCTAAGTTTGTACAAGCTAATGCATTCCTTCAAACAGATCAAGTTTGTAAGACTCACCCCTCGGGTGATAGTACTCACGGTACGTCACAGCGACTCAAAAGAAGAACAGAAGTAGTTCAGAGCAAGTCAATGAAATGTCGTTTTGATAAGAATTAATGCGTCATCAGGTGGAGGCTTTATTTGCTTTCTGTTGCACAGCCCACGTGACCTTCTATAGGCCTACTCTCTTTCGCTTAGAAATCACGATCAGTAAAATACAATCGTATCTGCAGTTGTAAAAACATTTCATTTTGTTTCGTAAGGTTGTCTCGTAAGGTTGTTTTCGCAAAGATGTGCACTCCGCTACCGGGCCGGCCCAAACAATATCGTCTCCTATGCGAAACGGATACATAAGGATAAGTGAAAATTTAACGATTTTGTATTAGAAAATAAATTCGTCTGTGCGTTTTATTGATTCTTTAGTAAGTACAAAGTCACGATCAAAGTTGCTTTACTTTACGAGCCTTGCGTGTAGCGAAGTCATAGAGCATGTCATCAAAATTCTGTTTCCGACATAGATCACGCTCATTAGCAATAGCAAGAATTGCCAAATTTGTTCAATCTATCTTCGTGAATTGTTGACCTCAAGTAATTGAATGACACCCCAATATGAGAATCTAGGTCTTTTTTTCAGGAGATTTTTATGTTTTCAGTAGAGATTTCCATGAGCTCATGAAACTCAGGAGTCCCTGTAATAAGTTTTGATGGTTCAATGTAATAATTTACACCTAGAATTAGCGAGGGGTATATCAATGTCCGGGGCCCATTGCGGCCGCATAAGTTGCAGTGGCCTAAGGCCGACCCTACTCCGCTACCTGTGAAATGCTTCCAATGGCGTGCTTCTCAAATAGCTTCTGACAAACTACTGGCCTTTTCGTGTGAATCATATATTGGATCCGGCGGAAATGCTATCTCTGACACAAAAAGCAAAGGCGGCCCCTAAACCAGGAGAGGTTCCCCACCTACCTAGTATAACGAAAACTCTGAATCACAACATTTGCTGACCTCGGGAGACAATCCTGATAAACAAAAATTAGGAACCAGAGACCCTTAGGCAGCTTGCGGCACACACTACTACACCCTGGAAGAACCATAAGTAATGAAAAGTCTTTCATCTCATTGATCTTTCAGATGATCCAGAAAGAGACCGTAATGAAAGGTGTAGTTTACTGGAAATTAGAACTAATGGACGAGTACCACGTAATGTGTTTACAGTTCACTAAACAGTTGATTCACACGGCTATTAGTTCTTCCGACAAACGGTTCACCCGACGAATCGTTCACCAGGATGGCTGCCTGGTCGTGCGGTTTGCACGCTGGAGTGTAGTTCGGACTTATCGATAGTCCCGGGTTTAAACCCTGCCCGCTCCCATCCTCCGTCGTCCAGCGGGAGGTTTGGACTAGGAAGTAATTATCTTCAACTCTGAAGGAACATCCGAAACATGTAAAACATTTTACAAACAAACCAACAACCGGGTCAAGACAACTGGTTCACCGAGAAAGTGGTAACTGGTACGGCAGGCGAAAGTAGTACAATAATACATAAAGCACTGAACCATAACTAACGGATACAAAAACGCAATCTAATAAAACCAATTAAAACACTCAGACACAAAGATACAGTCACATTTCTTGTTCCACATGCTAGGACAAATTTGTGAAGTTCTCCTTCTTCCCTGGTGCAAAAGAGCATGGAATCAGTCTGGAAACAAACGACTTAGCAGAACTTTAATTATCATGCATAACTAGATTAGATCATGCCATTAGGGCATGGAATCATGAAAATCAAGGACTTTGCAGAGTTTATGTCTCCTAATTAACAAGCATGACTAGACGTAGGATGTAATTATCTTCTCGTTTGAAGTCATTTCTGTCGCTTTATAAAATAATTACTGCCAAGCCAATTGTAACACTAAAAATATCTGCGAGCTCAGCTGCTATCAGCATCACGGCTAATATTAAAATATTTTTTAAGTAAGATGTAATAGAAATTTTAAAAAGGAAATTCAATGTTATGGGCGAATGCTAAATGTCCAAACTATAGCATATTGTTGTAAATCTAAGGCAGACAACTCAAGAAAGTTCTACAGTAAATAAATAAGCGTGTTTATTTACCAGGACAAACACATAACAGCCTTCTACATTCAAAGAGTCTTGTCCTAATGGACCTCATTCACCAATCGTAAACAAACAACATTTAGTCACGTGATAATATTGATAAAACAACGGAAAAAAAACTATCACGTGATAGCCATTGTGTATTAAAAATAAGATCGTAATTTGTATAGAAGAGATAGAGAATCACGTGACTAAATGTTGTTTGTTTACGATTGGTGAATGAGGTCCATTCTACAAGTTCTTTCTCCGCCAAACCTATATACGGACCAATGACAGCCTTCCCCGCTTGTCTTCAACCAGCACAAAAGACGGCTCTTTAGTTTCTAACAATTCAAATATGTTTCATAATCACTTGATACACTGTTTTTTCTTTTACAGCGTCTTCCTGTTCTGGTTCAATAGTGCGCTCGTACGCACCACGAGCACTGGTGCAAGGCAGGGTTGTAACAATATATGAGAATTCTAGCTGCATTGTAAGATCTGTCCGTCTGGGTGCTCATAGCCAA
Organism: Biomphalaria glabrata; assembly: GCF_947242115.1. Taxonomy (NCBI): domain Eukaryota; kingdom Metazoa; phylum Mollusca; class Gastropoda; family Planorbidae; genus Biomphalaria; species Biomphalaria glabrata. The sequence goes on along the minus strand of NC_074718.1, from coordinate 42,596,817 downwards.
GTAGCGAGACGAGTCCATCAGCACCTGGCTCTGGCACAAGATTGATCTGATAAAGAAAAACACGCCGCCTGTTTAGTAATGTATTACCACAGGATGTACTTGAGTCTACCGTGGGTTGCGTGAATCAGCTGGAAATCCAACGACTTAACAGAGTTTAAGTCATTGATTAACAAGCATGACTAGAATGACACATGTAATGCGTAGGACCTAATTATCGTCTTTTTTGGAGTAATGTCTGTAATATATAAGATAAGATAAGATAAGATAAGATAAGATAAGATAAGATGTACGTCATTGGTTAACGTGCATGACTAGATGCATGACGCTTAGGATGTTGTCATCTTCTTTTTTGAAGTAACATCTATATTTTACAAGACGAGATATTATAATGGGCCTGTATCGACTGACAAGTTAGTTGACATCAATCCATCATATCTACTTTCAACCGACAAGAAAAGTCAATAATAATCATTGTGAAAAGTACCTCTCTCTTAAATTATCCTTCTATCTTACAAAATTATCCTTAGTATTAGCAGCTATTCTCAACCAGTCGCCAAAGCGTATATCAGCTCAGTCTGTCCAGGGTCGGTCTTAAGCCACTGCAATCTATGCGGCGCAGTGGGCCCCGCACTTTCATAGGCCCCGCGCGATGCAAATTCTAGGTGTAAATTATTAAAAAAAAACATTTTAACTAATTATTAAAGGGTTCCTAGAATTGTCCTGAAATTATAAAATATAAGAAAAAGTCATGAAAATCTCCAGAAATTATTAAAATCTTCCAAAAAATGATGCAAATCTCCTTAAAACAGATAAAATTGTTATTTCGGGGTGTCATTCAATATGGACAACGCCAATCCAATCTGCGATTAAAAAAAGACTGTATTGTCAGCTTTCATTTAATAAAAATGTAATAATAAGCCGAATTTTAACCAAAACAAGAAGTTTGAATACTTAATACTTTACTGTAATATTCACTGGAATGCAAATATCTAAATCTATCTCGACTTCTTAAAAAACACCAAAAGCGATATTTTGCTGGTCGATAGTAAGTCTAAAAGGCAGATCTGAATGTTTATCGGCTTTTTGTTGGCTCGTAAAGTCAGTAAAGTTAATTTGACAGTGATTTTGTACTTAGTAAAGTATAAAGAAAAATGTAAAGACGAATTTATTTTCTAATACAAAATCATAATTTTTACTTATTATCCGTATCACAACCCAAATTGGGCTCCGCGCAATCAGTTTCGCATAGGGCCCCGCAATCTGTAGGACCGACCCTGACTCTGTCTGTCTGTCTGGTAAAAAGTTTTTACACGTTATTTCTCCCACATCCAATCTCGATACCAGACACAAAAAGTAATTACCAATAGTTAATTAACTAAGTAATTATTTCTTTTTATTGAGTCTTGTTTTGTTACGCTGAGGTGGCCAATTGTAGTCAAACTGAATTTCTAATTGATTGGACCAATAAAAATTATCTTATCTTATCTAAAAAGAAAAACTGTGCAAAATTTCAGCTAGATCCGAGACTGGGTGTCGGAGTAGAACACCAGTCAAATACCATCCCACATTAAGTCAACCCTGATGATCGACAGTGTCAACGTAACCTCCAATAATAGTTCTAGTTCTAGTGCCAGCATCAATCAATGAAAAGAATTGTTACAGACAACGATATAGAAAATAGACTGACAGTAAAATACACACATGCAAGACATATGCTAACTACACACACACACACACTTGGTTCCAGATAAACCAAACCTGAACTACACACATACACAAACACACACACACACTCAAACACACACTTGGCTCCTGATAAAACTAAACCTGAACTACTGGCCCGAATCGTACAGTCCACAGCAGCCCTTTGCAAAAGTCAAAACAATATGGAAAGACAAAGGTAGAAACCCTCGACACTAAAATAAAAACCGACGCGCTCCCTGGTCATGGCCTCATTCATATAATGCTTGTGAGTCTTGAACATTGACTGCAGAGCTAGAGAGGAGGATCCTAGCAATGGAAGTGAGATGCTACAGAAGGATCCTAGGCATCACATTTAAAAACCTCATCACAAACGAAGAGATTAGAGACAGGGTTAGTACAACGATTGGACCCCACGACGACCTGCTAAATAGTGTAAACAAACGCAAACTAAAAAATCTATGGCCATATTACAAGATCTTCGGGGCTCGCAAAGACCTTCCTTCAGGGAACAGTACCAGGAAAAAGAAGAAGAGGCAGACAGAGAAAGCGATGGGAAGGTAACATAAAAGAATGGACGGGCCTGCCATTGAAAGAGGTTATATCTAAAGTAAAAGACAAAGAGGAAAGGAGAAAGACAATCGATAAATCTTGAATGGATAGATATCTATATCTATATCTATCTATCTATCTATCTATATATATATATATATATATATATATATATATATATATATAGATAGATAGATAGATAGATAGATAGATAGATAGATAGATAGATAGATAGATAGATAGATAGATAGATAGATAGATAGATAGATATTAAATAGATAGACAGATAGATTAGATAGATAGATAGATAGATAGATAGATAGATAGATAGATAGATAGATAGATAGATAAATAGATAGATAAATATAGATAGATAGATAGATAGATAGATAGATAGATAGATAGATAGATAGATAGATAGATAGATAGATAGATAAATAGATAGATAAATAGATAGATAGATAGATAGATAGATAGATAGATAGATAGATAGATAGATAGATAGATAGATAGATAGATAGATAGATATTAAATAGATAGACAGATAGATTAGATAGATAGATAGATAGATAGATAGATAGATAGATAGATAGATAGATAGATAAATAGATAGATAAATATAGATAGATAGATAGATAGATAGATAGATAGATAGATAGATAGATAGATAGATAGATAGATAAATAGATAGATAGATAAATAGATATTAAATAGATAGACAGATAGATTAAATAGATAGATTAGATAGATTAGATAGATAGATAGATAGATAGATAGATAGATAGATAGATAGATAGAAAGATATAGATAGATAGATATCGATTGATAGATAGATAGATAGATAGATATCGATAGATAGATAGATAGATAGATAGATAGATAGATAGATAGATAGATAGATAGATAGATGAGATAGATAGATAGATAGATAGATAGATAGATAGATATTAAATAGATAGATAGATAGATTAAATAGATAGATTAGATAGATCAGATAGATAGATAGATAGATAGATAGATAGATAGATAGATAGATAGATAGATAGACATATGTGTCTTTCTCTCATTCATTCTGTTTCTCACAAATACAAACACACATACGCATTAACTCTCTCTCTCTGTAACTTTGATGACAGCCTATTTCATTCACTCTCTTCCTTCTCGTCCTCTTCTCTCACACAGTAGTTCTCTCGTCTCTCTCTCTCTCTCTCACAGTAGCTCTCTCCTCTCTTATTTACACTCCAAGACCACCACCACCCCCTCTCTATTATTTTCTTTTCAACTTTTCCCGTCAAATACTGATCATCCCAGACTGCCCCACCTCTTCACCCCACTCCCTCTCCAGTTAGTTCTTAGCTCTACTAAAAAATAAAAGTGTCTATATTTATGTCCCTAGAAGTTTCTCAATGAAAACTGCTTACCCTCTTTTTTGGTTATTTGTTTGTGAACAGCTGTGTAGCCGATGACTTGAAACTATGCCTCAAGGTGATCCACGATTTCAGCTCAGGGTGTTCCTGTTAGTAATTGGCCTGTGTAGGATTCGGAGATAGCGTAAAGGTTTTGAAGAGAGTCATTAAACTAATTGAGTAGTTAGGCTAGGGTCTTGGAGACTTGTTCACAAGGTTGTGTTTGTAACTCGCCGTTAGATGACTTGGTGTCGTTAGATGACTTGACATCGTTAGATGACTTAGTGTCGTTAGATGACTTGATATCGTTAGATGACTTGATATCGTTAGATGACTTAGTGTCGTTAGATGACTTAGTGTCGTTAGATGGCTTGATATCGTTAGATGACTTGATATCGTTAGATGACTTAGTGTCGTTACATGACTTGATATCGTTAGATGACTTAGTGTCGTTAGATAACTTAGAGACGTTAGATGACTTAGTGTCGTTAGATGACTTAGTGTCGTTAGATGACTTAGAGACGTTAGATGACTTAATAGATGACTTGGAGTCGTTAGAAAGGAGCACAACTATAACTATACAAAAAGTGACAGTGAAAAGATTGTCTTCTTTAGGTCTGAAATAAATACTGATACTATTTCAAAAAAAGAATGTGTTTTTCCCAACAACTAATATAAAATGAAAAAAAAAAAGTAAAATCGATTTTGATATGCAATCTCCCAAATATATTCTATTTTAAGCAAGACCGATACAAATCCACTGAAAGCCTTCAAATTTCTAGCTGTCGTTGTCAGTGTATATAATAAAATCCAAGCTGACAAATGACCATATAGTGACCCATAAGGTGACCCATATATTCGTACTTTAATAATTTGTTTAAGACATATATTCAATCTAATGAAGCCCTTGAAATATAATCCTGTAATCTGTATTTGATTTCTAGTCTAATAAGTACAACAAAAAGTTTAACACACAAGCGTCTCTACTTCCTCTTATCACCGCAAACATGCACACACACACACTGTGACACACATCAACTCCTCTTTTCTCACACACACACGCACAGGCTGGTCTAGGAATGAAATTAAGAGATCACGCACCAGGGCAGGGGAAATAACTGTAAAAAAATTATGCTCAAGAAAACTACGGGATCAATCCATGGGAGATAATCGAACTCTAGGACAAGATCATTAGTTGAAAAATTCTTGCTTGATTGACTTAGGAGAGACGTCTGCACTCAGCGGCTAGTGGCACTCGGTGCATTGCACTTTACTAGATAGTAGATTTATTTCTTTTGGTTCAACAGTTTAAACAACTGGCCTAAGCGGTGTCACTACTAAGCTAACATGTACAAATTAGGAGTGGAAATTGTGATAAGTAAGAGATTGAGAGGCGACACCTGACAAGTATTACGATAGTAATTAACATAGAAAAATGTTAGTGGCTTCGGTTTTAAAGCCCGGTGAAGAAAAAACAAAAGTGGTGGCTTTAATTTACATATTCCGAGGCTTGTTTCCACTCACAAAAAAAGCTGTCACATAGATGTGGTAGTGTTGTCACAACAGGATTGTCACACTCATTAACTTAAATCGATCTAAAACATATGCGATGTGTAGCTGTAACACTATATATATATATATATATATATATATATATATATATATAAAGGCAGTCTTTTTTTGGGGAGCTAAAAGGTGGTGGAAGAAACAGAGGTGCCCCACGGAAACGCTTCAAAGACCAGCTTAGGCGCCAACTTGCCTTAGCTGACATAAAAGAGAGCACCTGGTTGCATGCGGCCTCAGAACGAGACAGCTGGAGGTCACTCACAAAGGTCGCGGGATACACATTTGAGACCAAAAGAAAATCCGCTTCCGAGGACAGACGCAGACGGCGAAAAAAAAATCTAAATCGACCACATGCGGACAATGGTTATGTTTGCCCTGGATGTGGCAAAATATGCACAGCCAAGGGAAATACTGCATTCCTCACTAATTTTCGGACTCGAAGACATGCCTTGTTATATGGCAATATGCTTGTACTTTTGAAGTTAATTCATGAAATTCACAATTTTCTGTTTGATCTTATCATTATCACACATTTCCTTAGTGCAGATTCCCCCCCCCCACACACACACGAACACACACACACACACGAACACACACACAAACACCCACACACGAGTCCACCATGGGACCTTGTGACCTTTGCACTAGTAGTTGTTTTTTTTTTAACTAATCTTTTTCTCGCACTGAAAACTAGATTCAAACATGGCTATTAATAAGTATATTAATAAAGAGTCAGATTTCTTAGTAATCGAATATGATTGCTTCAAGTTTTTCATACATTTTTGTAATCAGATATGATAAATGTATATGATATATTCATATATATATATATAAATATGTATTTATATCAGATATCATATTGTATTTTTTAGACCTCTTCTATAATCGCTTAATCTCCAAGCCTAGGTTCCCATATTTTCTTTGTTTTTCCAACTCAGTTTTTCTTAAATTATGAGACAGTGGTACGGCGATGTCAATAATGGTAGCGGCTTGTTTCTTTTTTATCGATGAAAAGAAGATAAGGACATGGATACGCTTAAGAAATAATTATTTCTTTTTTTTTAAAGAATATCTGTAAAGTAACGTTGAATTCACGTGCATGATGTAAAGTGTATGATGAACTAGAATGTTATCTCTAGACACACGTGCCCTCATGATGTAAAGTGTATGATGAACTAGAATGTTATCTCTAGACACACGTGCCCTCATGATGTAAAGTGTATGATGAACTAGAATGTTATCTCTAGACACTCGTGCCCTCATGGTGTTGTTATTTATTAAAAGAGTAATAATAAAGTATGTCATTAACAAAAAGGCCTTAGGCTCCCCCCAACCAGATAGCGATTTAATGGGCCATTAGTGCAGAGCTCGGGTTCGACATATTTTCTGTGTTTTTAACGGTTCATCTAAATGGAAAAATCAATGAAACAAAAATTTAATGTCAGACAACTTAGAACAATAAATGTTTCAGATTTATTTCGTAGTTTAGAGCGGGGCCAAAACAGTTTGAATTAAAGTAACTCAAATAATAGTCAAATACAAATTATTTTTTTAAAAGGATCTGTTAGTCATTACAAAACCTGGGTCTAGACCAGACATGACTTAAGAGGTCATTACAAGACTTGGGTCTAGACCAGAGTTGACATAAGAGGTCATTACAAGACCTGTGTTTAGACCAGACATGACTTAAGAGGTCATTACAAGACCTGGGTCTAGACCAGACATGACATAAGAGGTCATTACAAGACCTGTGTTTAGACCAGAGTTGACATAAGAGGTCATTACAAGACCTGTGTTTAGACCAGACATGACTTAAGAGGTCATTACAAGACCTTGGTCTAGACCAGACATGACTTAAGAGGTCATTACAAGACTTGTGTCTAGACCAGACATGACAGAAGAGGTCATTACAAGACTTGTGTCTAGACCAGACATGACATAAGAGGTCATTACAAGACCTGGGTCTAGACCAGACATGACATAAGAGGTCATTACAAGACTTGTGTCTAGACCAGACATGACAGAAGAGGTTATTACAAGACACGTGTCTAGACCAGACAAGACAGAAGAGCTTTACAGGACCTGTGTCTAGACCCGGGGTCGGCAACCTGCGGCTCGCGAGCCACATGCGGCTCTTTGGATGTAAAGCTGCGGCTCTTTAGTTCCATATGCAAATATTTATTTTATCGAAACATTTTTTAAATGTTCTGAATCGTTTAACGATGATTAGGTACCGATTAGATCTCTCAGTCATTTGTACTCGCTTTTCATTACACCCCTTCCTCCATTACACTCGTCGTCACTGTTGTCAGTCCGTCGGAAGGTCTCGAATGACTCCCTTGTCGATTGTTTCTATGTAGGTTTTAATTCACTTTGACGCAAGACAAATTGACATCTTCACCACGTGCTTTGACTGTGACGTATAGTTTATTGTTTCAAGTAAATGAGTAAGAAGCGAATTATCTTCTCAAAGCTATAAGCAATCTACAAGTAATGCTGATCTAGCACGCCTTGCGGTACCACTAGAAATTGCACAAAAAGGCAAACCATTTACAGATGGTGTGACAGGTGGGGTAATGTGACGTGTGTTTGGCGCGTTTTATGTCTAGGGGATGATTATTTTTAAAGCTATCACACACCAACCTATCAGCATATGAATCGGGAGCAGACACGCAACGAGACAAAGCAATAAAAGATAGATACAAAAGTTAAAATAAAGAATATTTATTTACATAAATACACATATAAGGATAAAAAGAGGGAGGGTTTGCATCTATCTCTAGTATATTCTATGTTTAATCATCACTCTTGCACCTAATAAGAGAGTAGGTCACTTTGTCCTCTGACTTAGCTGGTGTTCCTGTTGATGTCGCAGCTGGCTGTGTCCTGGCTCGAGGTTCTGCAGCTGGAGGTGGCGCTCTAGCGGATAGAGGGACGCCGGCGATATAGTTCTTGTGGAGTCTCAGTCCCAAGTTCTAGTATCTGTAGTGGGCACAGTATGGCGGGTGGCCGGATACCGTGGGCACAAGGTTACTGCGGGCAGAGCTGATCTGCCGTGAGCAGTGTGAGTAACAGGATATGTCCAGTGAGTTGCAGAGGGTTGGCGTAGCTATGACGTCTCGCACAGATCTGACTCTATAGGGACGTCGCGCCTAATAGCTTGACAGGTGGGCTGTCGAATAGGCGGGCAATGCCGATAGCGCCAAGTAGTAGAGTTGAGTAGATCTCCGTAGGCGGTAGATGATGCTCAATAGGAAAGTGCAGTGCTGAATAGCACTAAGCACATAGATAGGCCAGTAGGCAAATAGGCGATAGGTGATTCTTGATAGCAAATACAGTGCTGAATAGCACTAAGCACCTAAATAGGCCAGTAGGCAAATAGGCAGGTAAGTAATCCGATAAATAGGCAGACACCTGAGGGAGGCTGCGGATAAATAAAGACAAGTTAGGACATGTCTCTCATACATCTTATCGATGCCCTCGACTGAGGTGCATTCGTCAGATTGGTAAAATTGCTTTAGAGCATAAAGGGGAGATGATGACAAATGGGATTTGGAAAATAGATGGCAGATAGCAGCAATATAGAAATGTACATGAAAGAGAACGTAATAATATAAAAATGTACATAGAAGGGGAAATAATAATCTCAAATAAACAACACAGGTGGATAGCGAAAGAAGGGGGGGGGGAAGTGAAATGGGCGGTGGTCAGTGACCCAGATGATTGTTTACACATGACCGTGGGTCGAGAACAATGGAGCGTGCTTGAATGTCCCTTCAAGCGGCGCAACTCTCATTAGAGTAAAATGAGTAAAGGGGAGATAATTCATTACAGGGGAGATAACTCATATCTCCTTTCTAAGCGCAGTATTAGTGCGATAGTAAAATTATCAAGGCGGCCAACCGAGATAAAGGAGATAAAATAAGGTGTACAAATATATACATGGTTGCATCAACGATCAATTGAGCAACGTAGCATAATAGATTAATGCAATACATAAATAAATACATAGGACATGTTTATGTTTTCTACTTACGCCAGTGAGAAATACACAATGCACTAATTAAATATAAATGAACTAAGCAAAATACACATGATAAAATCCAATGGAAATATACACAGAGTAATTAAGATGGAACTTATGATTAAGTTCGGCTTACCACCAGGTATTCCTCTAGGAGAAAGAATGAGTGATATAGTCCAGACTCGATAGCTCAGCTCGAATGAGAAAGAGAGGGTGATTTGAGTTGGTTTACTATATATATATGCCTGAAAAGTGTGGGCGGACACCGGAAATGTACTAGGCTAAGAATTAGCTTACACGTGGGTGAAGTCCGACAAGCGACGCACCTTGGTGTATCACGCGGTATGTTGACCCGTGTAATCTCTTAGATCAAAGAGAGACGTGGGGGGGGGGGGGGGAGAGTGACCTACATTCCACCCAAGGGGGGGGGTCAATCGCGGCGGACATCCGCGGATAAGACTAAAGAGAACGTGTCTATCTTTGCCCCGGTCAAGGGCAGATAACTGAAAGGACTGGCCTAATTTTCTCCAAGGTGGTGGACTAAGTCTAGCCTGGTAGAGAGGAAAGGTGGGGCGGGTGAAGAAATTGGAGGTAGGATGGGGAAATGATTAAAATAAAATAAATAAATGATGAAAAATAATAACTAATGCTGTGATAAATTTGAGTGACTCTGACAGCGAGTTTTTGACTTGTCACATACGCCGCCGCCAAGATGGATCTATCGCAGAAAGATCCATAAAGTGCGAGCAGACTGATGTCACTCTAACTTTAAGATCAGTTGTTATCACAGCATTAAAAAAAAAATTTGGAAAAATAAAGGGGTAGCCATGCCAGGAGGAGGGTCTGTCCAAGTCTGTCCGTGGTCTACTTCCCGTCCCTGTGTATGTAGTCACCTGAGTGAAACATATGGGGTTGCTTGGGAGAGTAGACTGGGCGATTGGGTGAGTAATCATTCCTTCCTGGGGCGGATTGGGGAGTGTGATTGGGGCTTAGGCGGGGTGCCCAAGGCACGTTTGCTCGTTGGGGCTTACCTCCGAAGCCGCTGTGAGGCGCTTCTTCACGAGAGTAAGTAGTCAGCTTACCTCGGTATCGTCTGACACGATCAATGTCAGAGAAGAGTGGCCTGATAAAGAATGTGGAGTTCTGCCTGAGAACGTCCCCACGAGTGCGATAATCTGGCTTACATCGTGGCTTCCTGACACGGTTAATGTCAGGGGAATGTTGCTTAATTTTGGCTGAGTAGCCTGGGCTAAGTAAACCCTCACGAGCGCGGGTATACGACTTAACTCGTGACTTCCTAGCAGTGTCAATGCCAGGGCGGAGTGGTTTGAGATTCGCTGATGAGTCGGGACTAGGCGTGTTAGCGTGGCGACCAGGGCTTCCAACCGGCTGGTTGCGGCCACGTTTCTGCTTCGTCGATCTACCGACGGGCAGAGAAAAGTATGGCTTGTTGACTTCTCCAAGAGGGACATATTTGGAGCCTAGAATGAAGTCATATACTGGCGTGTCCATGACGGCGGCGTCAATGGTGCCATGTACGTATCTGCACTCTACGTGTACCCTCGCGACAGGTAGAACCTGCGGAGGAGTGCCGCGGTCTATGGACTGGATTGTCACTGTTCCACCAGTGAGATCCGAAGGGTCAATCAGCGCCTTATTGATAACCGCGCCGAACGAACAGCCTGAGTCGTATAGGCCCAAAACTTCGACACCGTTAGCCAGAATGTTCTCTACTCCCGAAGGAGAAGAGATGGGGTGAGGTAGCACCGGTGGGAGTTCTGGTTGGCCGAGATCAATGGCAGTGGGTTGAGGAACCACGGCCATCGTGGAGACGACGTATGTGTCCTCCTCTGGTTGGTCAAATGGATCAATCACAGAGGGTTGAGGGACTGGCGCCACCATTGATAGGGTCCGTGGGGCCTGCTGCTGCCGATGTGGAGTGGGTCTACTGTCACGCGCGCCATGACGTGAGTCACGCTGAGAGTAGTTGGCCTGATTATAGCGAGACTGGTGGTTGGGGCGGTTATTGTGGCTATGAGGGGCTGATTGTCGACCTGGTGCCTGCTGTGCTAATGGGTTAAATCCCGGACGGGCCCCCAAAATGTGACAGGTGGGGTAATGTGACGTGTGTTTGGCGCGTTTTATGTCTAGGGGATGATTATTTTTAAAGCTATCACACACCAACCTATCAGCATATGAATCGGGAGCAGACACGCAACGAGACAAAGCAATAAAAGATAGATACAAAAGTTAAAATAAAGAATATTTATTTACATAAATACACATATAAGGATAAAAAGAGGGAGGGTTTGCATCTATCTCTAGTATATTCTATGTTTAATCATCACTCTTGCACCTAATAAGAGAGTAGGTCACTTTGTCCTCTGACTTAGCTGGTGTTCCTGTTGATGTCGCAGCTGGCTGTGTCCTGGCTCGAGGTTCTGCAGCTGGAGGTGGCGCTCTAGCGGATAGAGGGACGCCGGCGATATAGTTCTTGTGGAGTCTCAGTCCCAAGTTCTAGTATCTGTAGTGGGCACAGTATGGCGGGTGGCCGGATACCGTGGGCACAAGGTTACTGCGGGCAGAGCTGATCTGCCGTGAGCAGTGTGAGTAACAGGATATGTCCAGTGAGTTGCAGAGGGTTGGCGTAGCTATGACGTCTCGCACAGATCTGACTCTATAGGGACGTCGCGCCTAATAGCTTGACAGGTGGGCTGTCGAATAGGCGGGCAATGCCGATAGCGCCAAGTAGTAGAGTTGAGTAGATCTCCGTAGGCGGTAGATGATGCTCAATAGGAAAGTGCAGTGCTGAATAGCACTAAGCACATAGATAGGCCAGTAGGCAAATAGGCGATAGGTGATTCTTGATAGCAAATACAGTGCTGAATAGCACTAAGCACCTAAATAGGCCAGTAGGCAAATAGGCAGGTAAGTAATCCGATAAATAGGCAGACACCTGAGGGAGGCTGCGGATAAATAAAGACAAGTTAGGACATGTCTCTCATACATCTTATCGATGCCCTCGACTGAGGTGCATTCGTCAGATTGGTAAAATTGCTTTAGAGCATAAAGGGGAGATGATGACAAATGGAAGAGAACGTAATAATATAAAAATGTACATAGAAGGGGAAATAATAATCTCAAATAAACAACACAGGTGGATAGCGAAAGAAGGGGGGGGGGAAGTGAAATGGGCGGTGGTCAGTGACCCAGATGATTGTTTACACATGACCGTGGGTCGAGAACAATGGAGCGTGCTTGAATGTCCCTTCAAGCGGCGCAACTCTCATTAGAGTAAAATGAGTAAAGGGGAGATAATTCATTACAGGGGAGATAACTCATATCTCCTTTCTAAGCGCAGTATTAGTGCGATAGTAAAATTATCAAGGCGGCCAACCGAGATAAAGGAGATAAAATAAGGTGTACAAATATATACATGGTTGCATCAACGATCAATTGAGCAACGTAGCATAATAGATTAATGCAATACATAAATAAATACATAGGACATGTTTATGTTTTCTACTTACGCCAGTGAGAAATACACAATGCACTAATTAAATATAAATGAACTAAGCAAAATACACATGATAAAATCCAATGGAAATATACACAGAGTAATTAAGATGGAACTTATGATTAAGTTCGGCTTACCACCAGGTATTCCTCTAGGAGAAAGAATGAGTGATATAGTCCAGACTCGATAGCTCAGCTCGAATGAGAAAGAGAGGGTGATTTGAGTTGGTTTACTATATATATATGCCTGAAAAGTGTGGGCGGACACCGGAAATGTACTAGGCTAAGAATTAGCTTACACGTGGGTGAAGTCCGACAAGCGACGCACCTTGGTGTATCACGCGGTATGTTGACCCGTGTAATCTCTTAGATCAAAGAGAGACGTGGGGGGGGGGGGGGGGGAGAGTGACCTACATTCCACCCAAGGGGGGGGGTCAATCGCGGCGGACATCCGCGGATAAGACTAAAGAGAACGTGTCTATCTTTGCCCCGGTCAAGGGCAGATAACTGAAAGGACTGGCCTAATTTTCTCCAAGGTGGTGGACTAAGTCTAGCCTGGTAGAGAGGAAAGGTGGGGCGGGTGAAGAAATTGGAGGTAGGATGGGGAAATAATTAAAATAAAATAAATAAATGATGAAAAATAATAAGTAATGCTGTGATAAATTTGAGTGACTCTGACAGCGAGTTTTTGACTTGTCACAGATGGTATGTCAAAGATTTAGAACTGTTTTGTGATTTCAAATACAAACAAGTAATCTTGAAAAAAAGAAAATTAAAGATTTGCCACTATCCGCTTAAACTGTACAATACAGAATAGCTAAAATGTCTTCAAATGTAACATATTTGGAAGATATTCAGCTTTCTTCTGTCTTATCACTTTTCATTAAAAAAATTAATTGTGTGAGTACTATATATAATTTGCAAGAAAAAAACTTTGCGGCTCTTTAAAAACTTTGACATTTTGTAAATTGTTATTTTTGGCTCTTCCGACCCAAAAGGTTGCCGACCCCTGGTCTAGACCAGACAAGACAGAAGAGCTTTACAAGACCTGTGTCTAGACCAGACAAGACAGAAGAGCTTTACAGCACCGGTGTTTAGACCACAAATGACAGAAGAGCTTTACAAGATCTGTGTCTAACATATTTATAATTATTAGTACTAATTGACTCTGTTCGTTAAAAAAAATCACCTTCCCAGAAGTAAAAAAACAACAACATACAAATCGAACTTTTGCTTTTTGTTCTAGTTCCCGAGAGACAGAGGAAGACCACAAACAAGAAGGATAATGCCATTACAACTTTTCATTTTAGTTCTATTTTTCACCTCAACATGTCTCTGTAAGTGAAACAACGTATTATGGGTTTTCTGTACATCGCATATGATTGTATATAATTGTATTAATGGGAGTACCGTCGCAGGGGGGGGGGAGTTACTACTTTTTAAAATACTTATAAATGAAAACAAGCTCTTAAATAATATCGCAGAAAAATCTAGAATACACTTAGGTAAAAAAAAATAATAAAAGGGGGAGCAGGGGCGTAGTGAGCAAAACGTGCGTCCGGGGCAAGTAACTTTGTTGGTCCCCCCCCCACACCATTTTCCATGTACATTACATAGAAATATAGGCTGCGTGTGGCGCCCCCCCCCCCCCCCCGAGGGTGGCGCTTGGGGCATCGTGCCCCCTTTGCACCCCTCACTACGCCTATGGGTGGGGGGAAGATTCATAGCCTATTCTCGTCACTGGGTTTTTTTAAATATTTTTCTGTAAAAGAACTAAACGAAAGCCCATGTGGTTAAGATCAGGTTGCAACAGTTGGTTGCTCGAAACTTTTAACATAAACATATAGATAACTACCAACATAACGAATATAGCGACAAAACTAAAATCATAATAAGGAACATAACTACAGATCAGCATTCAAACTAGTAAGTAAGAATATAAATACATAACTACCAACATAACTATGAACAAATCTTGTTTTATTTCAATCTCCCCATTTTGAAAACTTCAGACACCGACCCAACTTAACGAGCCCGTGAACACCAAACTAGATCTAGTGCAATTAACCAAGTCATTAAAAGTCTGGTACTCACATTGATTGCGGACATTCCCGGCTCCTGCGTACTATCCACTTCCGGTATTGAGGCGGGTAATAATAACGTGTTGGAGGGACTTGATGAACGAAGGTGAACCAGGTTATTATTTCGGATCGATGTAAAATCAGGGAACACGAATGCGGTCTCCGACTCTCGCCTGAGGTGCTCTATTTGTATCCTTAATGCGTCCGACTCCCTCCGAAGTTGATCGGCTTTAGTTCTCAGCTCTTCCGACTGTTGTAAAAGAGTCTTCGGGTCTTCCGAGTCTTTTCGACGCTTCCTGCATATCTGCTCCGACTTGGAACGAAGGGCTTCGGACTTGAGTCGAAGCATGTCCGAGGTAGCCCGAAGGTAGTCCGAGTTGGCTTTCAAAGAGTCGCATCGGCACTGAATGGGGTCAGACCTAGCTCGCCAGAGGTCAGCCCTCATCCGAGCAAAGTCTGGAATGTGGGAGACTCCAGTGGGTGACTGACCTGCAGACAGACAGACAACACATTAACGGCGTACAATGTTACATAATAATAAAATAAGTAATAAAGTATCCCGTTTCAGATCTTGCGATTTTTTAGGGGGCAGATTAAGTTCACCTGTTTCTATGACCAACCGTTAACGAGGGTTTCATGTGGCCAGCACAACGACTAACTTTCCCCAACTATTGCCAAGTATCCTTTAGAGTTGGGTGGACAAAGGAGCGTCCTAAAATCTCAAAATTTACAATACCATTCTTCACCGAGGAAGCGCTTGGCTTACGAACAAGGGTCCCTGGTTCGAATCCTGGAGAGGACTGGTAATTTTATTTTCAGCATCTTTGGGTGCCTCCGAGTTCATTTAGCTCTAATGGGTACCTGATATTACTTGGGGAAAGTAAAGGCGGTTGGTCGTTGTGCTGGCCACATGACACCCCCATTAACCGTGGGCCACAGAAACAGATGACCTTTACATCATCTCCCCATAGACTGCAAAGTCTGAAAGGGGAAATTTACTTTTTTTTATTCCTTTACCGAGATTCGAACTAGAGACCTTCGTTGCGGAATCCAAGGGATTTACCACTCAGACACCACGCCCTAAGTACAGAATTTATAAGCTTCTGAAACTATGTCTGTTTATTTTTGCCGGGTGTGTGTGTGTATTACATCTAGATTTTTTTCTTTGCTTATTTTAAAATGATGAACTGTTTCTATTTATAGGCTACAGAAAAATAAAGTCTCACCTGGCGAGAAGCCATTGCAGTAATAGTGAGTCCTCTGCAAAACGGTGGGCGCTGACTGCCTCCGAGGGCGCCTGTATCTGCTGTATCGCCTCCTGGCTTTGAGAACTGTTGTCCCCGTTCGGGTCAGCATGAGTTTAGACATTGCTGCAGCTGTGATTAAGGTTTAAACATGGCTGCCTTTCCAGCGTGGTCATCTGGCTCATGGATGACAATCTCTTTCTTTTTTTTTTTTTTTTTTTTTTTTTGGGGGGTGGGGGAAGGGGGTTCTGGTTAGAGCATAGCTGTCACTTGTTCTCTCACAGTATCTCAATGGTCAATGGCTGAGGTCAGTTGATTGAAGCTGTGAACAAATAATGTACAAAAATAGAGGATGAAAAAGTGAAAGTTTAAAACCACAATGAAGCAGAAGAAACGTTTCATATTTCATGCTAGTCTAAAACTGAATGTTGGCTCGTATAGTCTAGTCAATTACCCCTTTTAGAACTTGCGATCTAAAGGGCATATAATATTAAGGTCATCTGTTGTTGTGGCCAACGGTTAACGAGGGTGTCATGTGGCCAGCACAACGACCAACCGCCTTTACTTTTCCCAACTAAAGATCAGTTACCCATTAGAGCTGGGTGGACTCAGATGCGCAAAAAAATCCCGGAATTAAAAATCCCAGTCTTCACCAGGATTTGAACCCAAGACTTTGGTTCGGAAGTCAAGCGCTTTACTCCACTGGTCTAGTCTGCATGACTGCAAATGAACAAACTTGTTACAGGGATAAGTCTTAAGCTATAATTCTAGCTCTATAGTGTAGATAAAAAAGGTAGATCAGATTTACTAGAAGCTTGAAAGACTTCTAATCCAAACCAAGTTACTTTATTTGTTTTATAAGTTTCCTGTTCACCTTGCGCATGAGCAGTTCTATTCGCTCTATTCCAATAATTAATCCGGTTCAGAATGAAGTAGATAAAACTTTTCACCCACGTTCGACGTAAGATCTAATTTCGATTAATTTTCTTCCCTGTTTTTATCTGCTTCTTCGTCTTCCTTGTTTGAGAATATTTTCAATTTAGCTTTTTACCTTTTATAATTTATGTATAGTTTTATTCATTTTTTCAGGGTGTAAAATTGTATCCTGACAAAAGTACATGGTTGTGATAATTGTTGTTGTCATGCAGGAGATAATGTCTGTGACATAGGCTTATATATTATATCTGGATTGGAAACCGGAAATGAATTCTTATCCGCGATAGATCGATTCACAGACCTATACATATATAGATTTTTATGTACGTAAACTCGCCCCAATCAATCTTTTCTGTCTTAGAAAAGTAATGATCTTTAGTTTTCAAAGTTTAGAAATAATGCAAAATCATTTCTCGGATATTCACGCAAATATATGAAACAAAGCCATTTCCTGTTTGTTTCCACTGAAATAATGTTTCAAAAAATCCTAGATGGAAATAATTCATGTTTAAAATCATCTTATGTACATTTAAATAGATTGATTACCTAGATCTTTCTAGATTATGTCTCTAAAAATTGCAAAATAATAATTATGAGTACTCTCATTTTTTTGTTCAATTACTAGATCTAGATCTAAAAATTAAATTATACGTTACATAGGTTAGGGTTGCAAAAAAAACAACAACTTTACTTCTTTTAACTACTTTACAAAACAACGCCTTGTTCCAACTTTCTACAAAATTTTCACGACATTTATTGTAGTGATAAAAAAAAAGCTCCATAGTCTAGAGTAAGTTAAGTAACAAATATGAATACATTGACAGATGGATACGTGAAGGGCGTAGTTAATTATCTCCTCCTTCGAAGAAACGTCCTAGGAACGTCCGAGATTTATAAGATAGAAGGAGAAGAGAGTCTATGGTCTGTGAGCTCTTATAAAGTTTATAGTGCATCAGTACAAAGTATGTCGCTGTTGAGTTGAAGTATTGAGAAGATATTCACATAGACAGGGTCGGCCCTAACAATTGCGGGCCCTATGCGAAACGGACTGCGCAGTGCCCAAGCTGGGTAGGGATAAGCATAATGTCAAAATTAAGATTTTGTATTAAAATACATTCGTCTTTGCAATACATTTTTATTAAATGAAAGCTGACAATACCGTTTTTTTTAATCGCGCGAAGGATTGGCATTCCAAAACGACAATTTAGTCAATTTTTCAGGAGATTTCCAGGACATTTTGTGTGTGTGTATATTTTGCAAATACAGGTGATTTCCAGGAGCCCCTGGAAATTCAAGAATCCGCGGAAACCCTATTATTATATGTTATAATGTTTTAATTTAATAATTTATTCCTAGAATTAGAGCGGGGCCTACGAAACTGAGAGGCCCACTGCGTCCGCATAGGTTGCAATGACCTACGTCCAGCCCTGCACATAGACTTATCTTATTATTTACTGACGTTTCTTAAAAAAAAAAAAGATAAATGCTCACTACTTCTACTTCTAGCCAGCTTTGTGATGCTGAGCTGTGGAGCTCTATTGCAGAATGTGTCAAGGATGAAATAATGCGCTGTTTTCTTCAATAAATAAATACTCTCTACGCGAAGCGATTCGCTGGTCATGTTAGAGAAATAAACTACAGCAAGCTGCAGGAAGAGTACGTGCAAGTTTTTGTCTACCACATGCAATAAGAAAAGTAACTTTAAAAGGGTAACATAATTAGTGTATTTGGTGAACGTGAAAAAAAGAAACAGGTTTCGATTAATAGACAAATTATATCAAATATTACAGATTCTCAAAAATCCATGAAAAGCAAACATTTGTATGCATCTGGTGCACAAATTGCGGAAATATTTTATAGATTGATTTGACTTGATTTTAGGCACATAGGCACAATTTAGGCCATGTCGTGCCTGCAGTCCCTCGGAAATATTTATAATCTATATTATATTTTGTATAGTCATACCTTATTTCTGTGCTTTAGTTTAGCATTTTTGAATGTAATGGAACACTAACCCCAACCTGAGCTTCAATAAACACAATGATTTTAGTAATCTCTATTTATGTTTACTCCAGCCACTTGTTCTTTATATTGACTTCCTTATACACACAGTCCTGACACACTGATGTTCACTCAACCATGTACACTCAAGGTCCACTGGTCATTTCATACACAGGCACACACATACTGCACTACCAGCCACTCAAAACACATACACTTACTATCTCAGATACTAAAATGTAAAGAAATAAAAGATTACTTTGAATAACTCAAAAAAAAAACCGCATTTTTTAGCAAGCTTCATCTACGGATTGGACAACAACAATTCTTCAAAACAAAATAGTTATACCTTACTTGTTAAAATAACACATGTACCGGAAGCTCAAAATTGGAACCAGTGAAATCTGCCCATGTGGAGTGTGACCAGAGAAGGCCGACCACGTCCTCCAAAACTGCTCTCTTCACCAAGAGGCCCGTATAAGACATTGGCCCCAAAACACCCCCAATAGAAAGGAAACTATATGGAGAGCTCCTGATTTGGAAACCACTGCGCAGTTCATCTCATGTATTGGTCTACTCATCTGTATGTAAAGTTTCATTTCTATTTATATTAAGTTATTAACTTGCCTTGTCTTTATAATAAACGATGTTTGGTGCATATTCATAATGGCTCTATTTTTAAGCACATTATTTTGCTTTAATATAAACATTAATACATTCTACAACAGACATTAATGGAACGAGGTCCACTTTATGCATATTAAATAGGTGTATTTTTTACTATCCGGTAGTGATATCCGACCGGAGACGAATAGCACCGGATAGTAAAAAATGCCGGATATTCGGCAGAAGCCGGAGCCGGAGCGACTATCCGGTGCACCCCTAATCTGAACACTCCAACATAACAATGAGAACGAAGAAGAAGAAGAAGACTTGTTAAATATATTCGTTAAAGTTTTAGCATGTTGCATAGGGAATGAAAGCAAGTTACAGTTTTTAAATTTTTTTTCTTTTGAATCATTTCCTCTCCTTATGAGGCTTGTGATGTCTATCCTTTTTGTATTCTATTTATTTCTTGTCATGTTTTATGATTGCTAAGTGTCTCTCCAGTGAGCCATGAATAGTCATCCATCCATCCATCCCAGTGGCGCTACAGCCCATGGAGGGCTCTGGCCTGCTTCAACACATCCTTCCATTCAGATCTCTCCTGGGCCTTTCGTCTCCACGCCCTAACCCCAAGCTGTTTCAGATCTGCTTCCACATCATCTATCCATCGCATTCGGGGTCTGCCTTTGGGTCGCCTGCCTTTTTGGTTTTTGCCTGTATACGATTTTCGCCCCTCTGTTGTCTGACATTCTTTCAAGGTGACCTGCCCAACGTAGTCTGTTCTTTTTTTTATTTCTGTCACTATTGGTGGGTCTTCATATAATTGATATATCTCATGGTTAGTGCGTGTCAATCAAGTCTCCTCTGTTTCTTCTACAAGACAGTGCGCACAATGTGTGTGTAAGTCTGTTTATTTAACACTTTCCTGATTGTTTTGTTTGTTTCAAATGTTTTACATGTTTAGGATGTTCCTTCAGAGTTGAAGATAATCTACTTCCTAGTCCAAACCTTCCGCAGGACGACGGGGGAATGGGAGCGGGATGAACCCGGGGCCATCGATGAGTCAGAACGACAGTCCAGCGCGCAAACCGCACGACCAGGCAGCTAGTTGAGAGATGCAATTCTCGAGAAGCCGTGATCAAAATGAAATAAAAAAAAACAAAATCAAATTTAATTTGAAAATGATTATATTGTCAAGGGTCAAACCAGAGCTTTTACTTGGTGACTGTTCCAGAAATTTCGGGTTTGTCTATTTTTTTTGTTTGTTTTTTTTTCAAAACTATACATAAACTGTCAACTTTGTTGGAAAATCGTTAGAGCCGTTTTTTGAATTGAATTACCAGTCCAGTACTGACCATCGTTTTGAACCCATGACTAGTTTCCAAGCTTATAGGAGGAATCTTCATACAAATACAAGACACCGATAGCAAAGACAAACAGACACAAACACTCTTTTGTTCCCCTGGCAATCAAATCATTAAATAAGAACAATCTGGTATAAACTTTGTCACATGTAAATTATGAGTGAGTCTGGTGTGAATGTGCACTTTGGTTTCTTATAGTTATAATGTTTTTTGTTTGGTGTAATGCACAAATTGTAAGACAAATTTCCATACGGACAATAAAGATTATTATTATTATTATTATTATTATTATTATTATTATTATTATTATACTTCTGTATTTATATCTTTCTGAATATTTTAAATAGGATGTAATTTTGTATTTTGTTTATTTTTGGTTTATGTAGTCTGTTTTATCCTCCACCCCCCCCCCTTTTTATATTCTGTTCTGGGATATCGTTTTATTTATAACAAGTAATATATTTTTTTAAATCAATTCGTACTTTATGTTAAAAAAAAAATCACATCGGATCGAATCAGACCACTGGTCAAATCGGAACGGACCATCATTAAAAAAAAATAATTATGGCTAGATCTCACTGTATTCGCGTCATTTGCGCGGCTGTCTATCGTCTGCTCTGCCAGTTTTGCGAATTTCCTTCTTTCTAACTTTAGACAAACGTTTTATAAAGCTTATATCAACTCACTCTGTCTGTCTGTCTGTCTGGTAAAATTTTTGAACACGTTATTTAGTGTCATTCTAGCATAGAAAGGTTTGTCTGACTCAACCTGGAAAACCAATGACAGTAGAATTTAAGTGTCTTAGTAACAAACATGAATACATTGACAAATGGATACGCGAAAGACGTAATTAATTATCTCCTTCTTCCAAGAAACGTCCTAGGAGAGTCCGAGATATATAAGATAGTATAAGGAGAAGAGAATTTTAATAAAATATTTTAGTTGTCAAAATTCTGCCAACTGAAAAAAAAAAATCCGTTAAAAAAAATTAAAGAGAAAAGATAGTTATTTAGGTTGCACTACATTAAGAAAACTGGGACGATCAGTAAAATCACTATTTTGGCATCATTTGTGGACAAAAGATTAGTAATTTGCACAATAGACAATAGATAAAGATAAGCGTTTTAGATAAACCACAAAACAATATTTAATAGAGCTCATATTTCAAACAGAATTTTAAAAGGCTGCGAGGATTCCAATCAATGATCTCTCTAGGATAATTTAAAAAAAAACACAAGCTATTGCCCGCGGAGATAACTTCTTATTTGGCTAATGATCCAGAGAAAAACTTCATTCACAATTTTAATTAAAAGCCTGTCGATTCAAAGCCAAGCTTGTTACTTGATAAGCCCACAGCACACATTTTCACACTTAGAACATAGAGACACACACTAAGAGCACATAGACACATTCGGAACACATAGACACACACTAAGAGCACATAGACACACACTCGGAACACATAGACACACAGACGGAACACTTAGACACACACTACGAATATAACACACGTACTCACGCTCAAAACACAGAATTACGAAAGTGACAAAGACTTACACACTCACATCACACAGACACATATTCACAATACAGACACACACACGTTCAACACACAGATATAGAATGGTAACACTCCAGACACACTGAAGACAAACAGACACACACTCGCAACACATTAACAACAAACCAACATACACTGACAACAAATAGATACACACTGACAACACAATGATAACACACAGACACACACTGATAACATACTGACAACACAGACACACACTGACAACACACAGGCACACACTTACAACACACAAACACACACTCACAACACACACTCACACTTTAAACTAGGAAAATGCGCACAAATATTATTACATTAATTTAAAAAAAACTACGTTATTCTCAATACATTTGTTTTCTATTCAAAAAGCAAATATTGTCAAATTTATTGAAACTTGAAAGATCTAAATTCTAAACTATAACATGAATCTCTCACACAAAAATTTAAGGTGAAGGACGGTTTTTCCTCTTATGATTATAGTTTTAAAATAATTATGAAAACGTTTTTTTTCTTAATCAGAGCTCTCCGGAAGCCAAAGTTTCCACAGGCGGAGCTCAGAAATCGTTTAACTGTTGCTTGAATGCATTCATCCGTGGCCTTTAATTGATCAGGCTATCCAAGTCTTGCAAAGTAAAACTTGAATGAGCAGAGGGGGCTTAGATGATAGGGTGGACCAGGGCTTATGAGGGGAGAGGCTTAGATGATAGGATGGACCAGGGCTTATGAGGAGAGAGGCTTAGATAATAGGATGGACCAGGGCTTATGAGGAGAGAGGCTTAGATGATAGGGTGGACCAGGGCTTATGAGGGGAGAGGCTTAGATGATAGGATGGACCAGGGCTTATGAGGAGAGAGGCTTAGATGATAGGATGGACCAGGGCTTATGAGGAGAGAGGCTTAGATGATAGGGTGGACCAGGGCTTATGAGGGGAGAGGCTTAGATGATAGGATGGACCAGGGCTTATGAGGGGAGAGGCTTAGATGATAGGATGGACCAGGGCTTATGAGGAGAGAGGCTTAGATGATAGGATGGACCAGGGCTTATGAGGAGAGAGGCTTAGATGATAGGGTGGACCAGGGCTTATGAGGGGAGAGGCTTAGATGATAGGATGGACCAGGGCTTATGAGGAGAGAGGCTTAGATGATAGGATGGACCAGGGCTTATGAGGAGAGAGGCTTAGATGATAGGGTGGACCAGGGCTTATGAGGGGAGAGGCTTAGATGATAGGATGGACCAGGGCTTATCACCAGAGGGAACTTAGATTTTTGGACAAACGGACGATCGAAGGCAGGGTCTTCAATAAAGAGAAGGGCTTTAATTATCAGGGAGGCGCCGTGGCTGAGTGTAAGAGCACTTGTCTTCCGAACTGATGAGAGTTCCGGGCTCCAAACCTGGTGTAGACTGGGATTTTTAATCTCGGGCTCTTTAGGGCGCCTCTGAGTTCACCCAGCTCTAAAGGATATCTGACGATAGTTGGGAAAGGTAAAGGCGGTTGGTCGTTGTGCTGGCCAAATGACACCCTCGTTAACTGTGGCCCACATAAACAGATGACCTTTACATAGATAGATCGCAAGGTCTGAAAGGGGATAATTACTTTTTTAAAAATTTACTTTGTTTATCAGAGAGGCGGGAAGTGAATCAGCTGGTGGGCTTTGATGATCAGAAGTCAGGGACTCGGATAAACTCAAGGGCTTAAGTCGGCACCTTCAATATGGGGTCACTGAGGTCACGCTTAAGTGATCGGCGGGGCTTAGTTGATCGAAGGGAAGAGGGCTTCGTTTCGTTAAAAGCGTGTTGAGAGTATTGAGACAGTCACACAGTATGGGTCTTACACAGTGAGACACCAGGACCTACTTCGTGCTGAGAGTATTGGGACAGTCACACAGTATGTGTCTTACACAGTGAGGCACCAGGACCTACTTCATGCTGAGACTATTGGGACAGTCACACAGTATGTGTCTTACACAGTGAGACACCAGGACCTACTTCGTGCTGAGACTATTGGGACAGACACACAGTATGTGTCTTAGACAATGAGACACCAGGACCTACTTCGTGCTGAGACTATTGGGACAGACACACAGTATGGGTCTTAGACAATGAGACACTAGGACCTACTTCGTGCTGAGACTATTGGGACAGACACACAGTATGTGTCTTAGACAATGAGACACCAGGACCTACTTCGTGTTGAAACTATTGAGACAGACACACAGTATGTGTCTTAGACAATGAGACACCAGGACCTACTTCGTGCTGAAACTATTGGGACAGACACACAGTATGGGTCTTACACATTGAGACACCAGGACCTACTTCGTGCTGAGACTATTGGGACAGTCACACAGTATGGGTCTTAGACAATGAGACACCAGGACCTACTTCGTGCTGAGACTATTGGGACAGACACACAGTATGGGTCTTACACATTGAGACACCAGGACCTACTTCGTGCTGAGACTATTGGGACAGTCACACAGTATGGGTCTTACACATTGAGACACCAGGACCTACTTCGTGCTGAGACTATTGGGACAGACACACAGTATGGGTCTTACACAGTGAGACACCAGGACCTACTTCGTGCTGAGACTATTGGGACAGTCACACAGTATGGGTCTTAGACAATGAGACACCAGGACCTACTTCGTGCTGAGACTATTGGGACAGACACACAGTATGGGTCTTACACATTGAGACACCAGGACCTACTTCGTGCTGAGACTATTGGGACAGTCACACAGTATGGGTCTTACACATTGAGACACCAGGACCTACTTCGTGCTGAGACTATTGGGACAGACACACAGTATGGGTCTTACACATTGAGACACCAGGACCTACTTCGTGCTGAGACTATTGGGACAGACACACAGTATGGGTCTTACACATTGAGACACCAGCACCTACTTCGTGCTGAGACTATTGGGACAGACACACAGTATGGGTCTTACACATTGAGACACCAGGACCTACTTCGTGCTGAGACTATTGGGACAGACACACAGTATGGGTCTTACACAGTGAGACACCAGGACCTACTTCGTGCTGAGACTATTGGGACAGTCACACAGTATGGGTCTTACACATTGAGACACCAGGACCTACTTCGTGCTGAGACTATTGGGACAGTCACACAGTATGGGTCTTACACATTGAGACACCAGGACCTACTTCGTGCTGAGACTATTGGGACAGTCACACAGTATGGGTCTTACACATTGAGACACCAGGACCTACTTCGTGCTGAGACTATTGGGACAGTCACACAGTATGGGTCTTAGACAATGAGACACCAGGACCTACTTCGTGCTGAGACTATTGGGACAGACACACAGTATGGGTCTTACACATTGAGACACCAGGACCTACTTCGTGCTGAGACTATTAGGACAGTCACACAGTATGGGTCTTACACATTGAGACACCAGGACCTACTTCGTGCTGAGACTATTGGGACAGACACACAGTATGGGTCTTACACATTGAGACACCAGGACCTACTTCGTGCTGAGACTATTGGGACAGACACACAGTATGGGTCTTACACATTGAGACACCAGGACCTACTTCGTGCTGAGACTATTGGGACAGACACACAGTATGGGTCTTACACATTGAGACACCAGGACCTACTTCGTGCTGAGACTATTGGGACAGACACACAGTATGGGTCTTACACATTGAGACACCAGGACCTACTTCGTGCTGAGACTATTGGGACAGACACACAGTATGGGTCTTACACATTGAGACACCAGGACCTACTTCGTGCTGAGACTATTGGGACAGACACACAGTATGGGTCTTACACATTGAGACACCAGGACCTACTTCGTGCTGAGACTATTGGGACAGACACACAGTATGGGTTTTACACATTGAGACACCAGGACCTACTTCGTGCTGAGACTATTGGGACAGACACACAGTATGGGTCTTACACATTGAGACACCAGGACCTACTTCGTGCTGAGACTATTGGGACAGTCACACAGTATGGGTCTTACACATTGAGACACCAGGACCTACTTCGTGCTGAGACTATTGGGACAGTCACACAGTATGGGTCTTACACATTGAGACACCAGGACCTACTTCGTGCTGAGACTATTGGGACAGTCACACAGTATGGGTCTTACACAGTGAGACACCAGGACCTACTTCGTGCTGAGACTATTGGGACAGTCACACAGTATGGGTCTTACACAGTGAGACACCAGGACCTACTTCGTGCTGAGACTATTGGGACAGTCACACAGTATGGGTCTTACACAGTGAGACACCAGGACCTACTTCGTGCTGAGACTATTGGGACAGTCACACAGTATGGGTCTTACACAGTGAGACACCAGGACCTACTTCGTGCTGAGACTATTGGGACAGTCACACAGTATGGGTCTTACACAATGAGACACCAGGACCTACTTCGTGCTGAGACTATTGGGACAGTCACACAGTATGGGTCTTACACAGTGAGACACCAGGACCTACTTCGTGCTGAGACTATTGGGACAGTCACACAGTATGGGTCTTACACAGTGAGACACCAGGACCTACTTCGTGCTGAGACTATTGGGACAGTCACACAGTATGGGTCTTACACAGTGAGACACCAGGACCTACTTCGTGCTGAGACTATTGGGACAGTCACACAGTATGGGTCTTACACAGTGAGACACCAGGACCTACTTCGTGCTGAGACTATTGGGACAGTCACACAGTATGGGTCTTACACAGTGAGACACCAGGACCTACTTCGTGCTGAGACTATTGGGACAGTCACACAGTATGGGTCTTACACAGTGAGACACCAGGACCTACTTCGTGCTGAGACTATTGGGACAGACACACAGTATGGGTCTTACACAGTGAGACACCAGGACCTACTTCGTGCTGAGAGTATTGGGACAGACACACAGTATGGGTCTTAGACAATGAGACACTAGGACCTACTTCGTGCTGAGACTATTGGGACAGACACACAGTATGGGTCTTAGACAATGAGACACTAGGACCTACTTCGTGCTGAGACTATTGGGACAGTCACACAGTATGGGTCTTAGACAATGAGACACTAGGACCTACTTCGTGCTGAGACTATTGGGACAGACACACAGTATGGGTCTTAGACAATGAGACACTAGGACCTACTTCGTGCTGAGACTATTGGGACAGACACACAGTATGGGTCTTAGACAATGAGACACTAGGACCTACTTCGTGCTGAGACTATTGGGACAGTCACACAGTATGGGTCTTAGACAATGAGACACCAGGACCTACTTCGTGCTGAGAGTATTGGGACAGACACACAGTATGGGTCTTAGACAATGAGACACTAGGACCTACTTCGTGCTGAGAGCATTGGGAAAGACACACAGTATGGGTCTTACACAGTGAGACACCAGGACCTACTTAACTCTATAGTGTTTATCTCACTGGTTCTGCAGATTCCACGTTTCAATCCTGAACTACTTCAGAAAGTTGTAAACAAAATCACATTTCTACGACAATGTACAAACCTAATTCTTTATGTTTCCCTCTTGTAAGAAAAATATATCTTCTATGTCGTTTGTAATCAGTACAAGTATTTTGACTATCTTTATCTTAGTAATAACAATAGTTCTGTATCCCTGTGCAGTCCTTTGATCAAAACCTTTTAAAGTATTACCGTAAATTACCGTAAATTACCGTAAACGACGAACAAAAGGGTGAATTCAAACTGCGTGTACATTAATATTTAACACTAAATGAACGTTAGCTGTAAATACTGTGTAGATCAAATTTAATAAATGTAACATGAGATCTGAAATCTCATTGAGATAGTGTATGTCATTTCCTTAAGGGGAAGGAACACTCACATTAAATCTAGAAATATAGATTAGCACTTGCTGTGACCTCGATCTTCTTTGGTAAGACTAAACGTAATATGTAGTCCATACAGCTTGATCAATGCCAGTTTATAAAATGTATTTTAAAATGAGTTATTTGATTTATTCATCCCGTTATTTAGTATGGTGGGACGAACAGATTCCTTAAGTCATCCTTTATGGTCAATCTACGGCTGGCACAAGAAGACCTGATCACTCTCCTCCCACCCCTGTTACTTGACTTACTTAGACAGGTCCCCCCGCACCGTTCGGCGCATTGGGCGGCAAGCTGTCTCCATAATGATCTGTCACTGGCAATGTCTGAAGCCTCCTCCCACCAGGTGTCCACTGTTCTGAGGTCCTCCATGAAAGTGTGGCGCCAAGTTATACGAGGACATCCCTGTTTGCGCTTTCCTCGAATTGGCCTCCATGTTATCGCAACTTTTGGTATGCGTTTCATTTTACCGGAGAACATGTCCCGCAAACCTCATGCGACGCTCTGTAACAACCTCACAAAGTGTTCGACTCCCAGCTCGGCATAGGATTTCCTTGTTTGAGACCCGATCTGTGGAACAGACTCCCAAAATCCGTCTCAGCCTTTTTTATTTTTTTTAAAGCACCGATTACGTTTTATATTAAGCCATATTTAGTCTCTTCTCAATTTTGACAGTTGACTTCCATGTCTCACATGCATATATTGCAGTTGGAAAATGCTCCCTGCCTTTCCTATTTGGCACGCTACATCATTGTAGGCATTCCCATCATATGTTATGATGAATGCATCAAGGTATGTGAACTCGTCCAACTCTTCAAGCTTTGACTCGCCGAGCCTGACGGGGGCACCCTTTGCCTTATATCTCACTAGCAAGATTTCCTTGTTTGAGACCCGATCTGTGTTACTGACTTCTAAAGTCCGTCTCAGCCATTTTTGTTGCGCCACATTTGGTCTTATCGTTTACGTAGATGTATTCCATTGGGACCATAAAGAGTGGACAGCGCTGACCACTACTGGGAGGACGTAGTATGAGACTGCTCTGTGGAGATAGTGAGGTAGTGAGGTAATGAGATAGTGAGATAGTGAGGTAATGAGATAGTGAGGTAATGAGATAGTGAGGTAATGAGATAGTGAGATAGTGAGGTAATGAGATAGTGAGGTAATGAGATAGTGAGGTAATGAGAAAGTGTGGTAATGAAATAGTAAGATAGTGAGTAATGAGATAGTGAGATAGTGAGGTAATGAGATAGTGAGATAGTGAGGTAATGAGATAGTGAGGTAATGAGATAGTGAGGTAATGAGATAGTGAGGTAATAAGATAGTGAGGTAATGAGATAGTGAGGTAATGAGATAGTGAGGTAATGAGAAAGTGTGGTAATGAAATAGTAAGATAGTGAGTAATGAGATAGTGAGATAGCGAGGTAATGAGATAGTGAGATAGTGAGGTAATGAGATAGTGAGGTAATGAGATAGTGAGGTAATGAGATAGTGAGGTAATAAGATAGTGAGGTAATGAGATAGTGAGGTAATGAGATAGTGAGGTAATGAGATAGTGAGGTAATGAGATAGTGAGGTAATGAGATAGTGAGGTAATGAGATAGTGAGATGGTGAGGTAATGAGATAGTGAGATAGTGAGGTAATGAGATAGTGAGATAATGAGATAGTGAGATAGTGTGGTAATGAGATAGTGAGATAGTGAGGTAATAAGATAGTGAGGTAATGAGATAGTGAGGTAATGAGGTAATGAGATAGTGGGATAGTGAGGTAATGAGATAGTGAGGTAATGAGATAGTGAGATAGTGAGGTAATGAGATAGTGAGCTAGTGAGTTAATGAGATAGTGAGGTAATGAGATAGTATGGTAATGAGATAGTGAGATAGTGAGGTAATGAGATAGTGAGGTAATGAGATAGTGAGGTAATGAGATAGTGAGGTAATGACATAGTGCGATGGTGAGGTAGTGAGATAGTGAGATAGTGAGATAGTGAGGTAATAAGATAGTGAGGAAATGAGATAGTGAGGTAATGAGAAAGTGAGGTAATGAGATAGTAAGATAGTGAGGTAATGAGATAGTGAGCTAGTGAGGTAATGAGATAGTGAGATAGTGAGGTAATGAGATCGTGTGGTAATGAGATAGTGAGATAGTGAGGTAATGAGATAGTGGGATAGTGAGGTAATGAGATAGTGAGGTAATGAGATAGTGAGATAGTGAGGTAATGAGATAGTGAGGTAGTGATATAGTTTAGGTAGTGAGATAGTGAGATAGTAGGGTATGGGCAGGGAAAAAGTGCTGACCTCAGTTTTAGAAGAATATCGAACCAAACGAAAAATGGCTGATTCTTCTACCACTATCACCTGCGTTGTACGTGGACGGGCGTGTCTCTCCAGAATGTGACGTAGCAACGAGCTATTGGTCTTAACTGTCCACAGGATATGACTTTGCTGGTTAGCATTGAGATATATTTTGACAATACATGTAGACGGCAGATGGAAAGGAAAAAGTCCGTATATGTGTTATACAAGTTTGTTTTAAAATGGCTGTTTCAAGTTTTGTTTATTTTTAGCTTGGTTCGCACGAGATAATTAGAATGTTTATACTTCAACTCAATAATCTCAACTCCAATTCTAAACTCCTGTTTCCTATATTCCATTTGATCCGCATGCCGCTATATCTTGCATTGGGAACAACCGCGATGTTGTCCAAGGCTTTTACAAGAGAGGTACAAGCCTCGCAGACTCCTGACTCAAAGTCACGCGTAGAAAGATGATGACATGCTATATATATATATATTTCTATATTACTTATAAGAAAGGCGCTGCTTCAATGGCGCTATAATATAAATGTGTTGGCATTGTCAAAATGTGTCTAGTCTTAGAGATTATAACTGTCTCATTTTGTGGATTAAATCCTCACATCGATTAATACATCTAGAATGTTAAACGACCCCATTAAGATCAGAACTGTAATACCTAATGAGTGGAGAGTAGTCCACTAATAGAGTCAAGGTGAATCCAAAGGGATTAAAGGAGACTTCGCCTGTCAATTAGGATATATCAAGGGGCGTTAATTCAGATTTAGAGAGAAAGATGTACTATTAGAAATAGAAATATAGAAATTATTATATTTTTTTTTTTGTGTTATTGCATTTAAAAGAACAATTCATAAAATACTAAGAGAAGCTCACAGATAATAGTACATTTTTTTTTATTTCACATGATAGGAAAAAATCATATATGTACTTCTTTATCAATTGTACTACTAGAGTGACTAGAGCATTTAACGAGTTGCCTGGATCTGCTTAGAAATCAATAACCAAACAGAGTGTCTCTGACATATTTAGGTTGTAATTCTTTTGATTGGGTGATATTGTTACTTGCTTGAAAACAAAATGTTCATTTTTTTTTTTTAAAGCACCGATTACGTTCATTAAGCACGTGATTGTACAAGGATAATTTAAGCTAACTTATATACTCGAGGAGGCGCAGTGTCTGAGCGGTAAAGCGCTTGGCTTCCGAACAGTGGGTCCTGGGGTTCGAATTCTGGTGAAGAATGGGATTTTTTTATTTTTTTATTTCGGGATCTTTGGGCGCCTCTGAGTTAACCCAGCTGTAATGGGTACCTGACATTAGTTAGGGAAAAGTAAAGGCGGTTGGTCGTTGTGCTGGCCACATGACACCCTCGTAAACCCTAACAGACGACCTTTACATCATCTGCCCTATAGACCACAAGGTCTGAAAGGGAAACTTTATTTAAACGTGTATACTCGAAAGGGGGAGCTGGAGTGGTCGCTCAATTTCTTAAGCAAGATAATGGGGTGAACTGCTTGGGGAGAGTCATTATGTTTTGTCATGCGGACGTCGTATGTAAACATATACAGAGCTAAATCAATTTTAAGTCGAAGATTGAGCTTAACTTACTAATGATGTAAGCAGTGGCGGACTGGCTATATGGGCATTTGGGCAAATGCCCGGTGGGCCGATACCTAAATGGGCCGGTCGGCCACCGAAAGAGCCGCATGGATGCCACTATGAATTAAATTGTCAGAGGTTTTATAATATTCTCTTATAAAAGCGGCATCGTGTTTAAAAGAAATCTCTCTACAGTGTAATACTAATTTGATCTAATACACATTTTCCGAAATAATGTAATAGCCTACATCCATAGACAGTGTTACTAGTAGGCTTCATCCTTTTAAGGCCTACACAGCGATTTAAAAACAACATAAGGCCTGTATTTCTGATAAAAATATAGAGATCATTGTATGCATGTGTACAGCTATCGATACTCAACATACCGATTTTGAGGACATGCATGCCTATAATTGGATGCCCATCATATAATATGCAATTTATGGGCCTGATTGAATAGAAATGCCCGGGCCGATTTTGACACCCAGTCCGCCCCTGGATGTAAGGATGTCTTATACACAACACAAGGGGACAACAAAATAAAGATTTCCACTGGTGCAGTCGTCATAATTGAATGTTCCACAATATCTACTTTAGAGGAGCCAAAAGTTTTGATTTATTTTGTAGAGGGAATAATATGAAGTCCAAACTCTATTTTTCCCAGTAAAATTAGTTACATTAGCATTGTTATAGTCAACACTGAAGACAACAGACAGTGAGATAAAGATTTCCTAGGGGGGCTGTCGTTCTGACTGAATGTCTATAATCTTTTTACCGGGGTCAAGGGTTACTTGGTCACACATGTTGATAGTTCGTTGACTATTTTTTTTATATAGATCATGAGCAATAACACTGTTTATTGTAATATACCCGCCACAGCTCATCAATTATAATTGTCGCAAATATAGGAGCATGGGCGAGGGGTCATGACGAGATTGGTCTTTAATGTTGACCACAAGTAACCAGGATCTCAGATTTCTGAACAGACATAAATCCAAAAATGTTCATATTTCATGTTTGTACTTGAAATTGTTTGATTAACATCATCAAAGCCAAAAGTCTGGCTACATGCTCATATAGTTTTACAAAAAGAAATTATTGTAAAGTTCATGTTATGTATGCCAGTTACGCTTTATAATATTGGTATAATGTATAAATTGTATAATACGTTACAAATCTAGGGAGGTTAGGCAGTTTTATTAATTTTTTTTTTCAACTTGGTTTCTGCCAAAACCAATAATCTACTACCCTCAATTCAAGAATCACACTTAATCACAGGGAGAGAAATCTAAAACCCTAGAAAGAGATTCTAACGAGTTACTTTGAAAAACAAGATTAGGCTGAAGGTCTTTTTTTTTATCCATTTTTTTTTTTTTTGGAGAGTTCATTTTGATTTTCAAAATAATGTACTTTTTAAGACTTCTATTACTCCCCCCCCCCTTCCCTGCTCGCTCCGGAAAGCCTCAGGGTAACAGAATTATCTTATTCGATTTTTTAAAAAAGAAAGTATGGACTTTAAACGATAAGCTTCAGCAATACTGGAGTCCATGGAGTGACTGTATAGAGTGTCATGTGGAAGGATATCTTGTGTTTACAAAACATATATCAAATCATTCGGTCTGTCTGGTAGGCTACAATTGTTGTACACATTCTTTCCCTCACACCCATTCTCGGATCAAGCTGAAACTTTACACAATTATTTTTGGTACCTTACTAAACATGAATCAATCAAAACATTAATCTGTTAATTAATTAATTATTGGTAATTTATTATTTTTGTTTGGCATTGAAAAAAAGGGAAATAAATGCCACTTATTGAGAGATGTGGCTGTATATGTGGAGTTATTTCATTTTTTAAAAGTTTTGTACACATATTTTCTCCCACTTCCTCGGATCAAGTTGAAATTTTGCATGATTATTCATAGTCAGTGCGAATACATAAATCTATTTTTAAAAAAAGGGAGCTTATTCATTCAGCATTGAGATTAGTGGCAGTAATTTTGCAGTTCTTTCCCTGAGATTAGCTTTGTTTTTTAAAAAGGATTTTTAAAATATTGTTTCTAGTTTATACACACTTAACAAGAGCAGCTTATATTTCTAAATCACCCTAGGACACATTGTTTTTAAACTACGGAAAGGTTATACTCCCACGATCTATTCTATAACGATCAAGATTTAATGTTCACAGTACAGAAGTAAGACTACATAGGATATTACAAATATAACAAGTTTTCAACAACTATTTCATCTATAACAAAACAACTATTTGATACAGAAACTATTTCGTCTATAAGAAAACAACTATTTGATACGGCAACTATTTCGTCTATAACCAAACAACTATTTGATACAACAACTATTTCGTCTATAACCAAACAACTATTTGATACAACAACTATTTCGTCTATAACCAAACAACTATTTGATACAACAACTATTTCGTCTATAACCAAACAACTATTTGATACAACAACTATTTCGTCTATAACAACTATTTGATACAGCAACTATTTCGTCTATAAGAAAACAACTATTTGATACGGCAACTATTTCGTCTATAACCAAACAACTATTTGATACGGCAACTATTTCGTCTATAAGAAAACAACTATTTGATACGGCAACTATTTCGTCTATAACCAAACAACTATTTGATACAGCAACTATTTTGTCTATAACCAAACAACTATTTGATACGGCAACTATTTCGTCTATAATAAAACAACTATTTGATACAGCAACTATTTCGTCTATAACCAAACAACTATTTGATACAGCAACTATTTCGTCTATAACCAAACAACTATTTGATACAGCAACTATTTCGTCTATAACAAAACAACTATTTGATACAGCAACTATTTCGTCTATAACAAAACAACTATTTGATACAGCAACTATTTCGTCTATAACAAAACAACTATTTGATACAGCAACTATTTCGTCTATAAGAAAACAACTATTTGATACAGCAACTATTTCGTCTATAACCAAACAACTATTTGATACAGAAACTATTTCGTCTATAACCAAACAACTATTTGATACAGCAACTATTTCGTCTATAAGAAAACAACTATTTGATACAGCAACTATTTCGTCTATAACCAAACAACTATTTGATACAGCAACTATTTCGTCTATAAGAAAACAACTATTTGATACAGCAACTATTTCATCTATAATAAAACAACTATTTGATACAGCAACTATTTCGCCTATAATAAAACAACTATTTGATACAGCAACTATTTCGTCTATAAGAAA
This sequence comes from Biomphalaria glabrata, assembly GCF_947242115.1. Taxonomy (NCBI): domain Eukaryota; kingdom Metazoa; phylum Mollusca; class Gastropoda; family Planorbidae; genus Biomphalaria; species Biomphalaria glabrata. The sequence goes on along the minus strand of NC_074718.1, from coordinate 42,561,215 downwards.
ACTATTTGATACAGCAACTATTTCGTCTAAAACAACTATTTGCTACAGCAACTATTTCGTCTATAATAAAACAACTATTTGATACAGCAACTATTTCGTCTATAACCAAACAACTATTTGATACAGCAACTATTTCGTCTATAACCAAACAACTATTTGATACAGCAACTATTTCGTCTATAAGAAAACAACTATTTGATACAGCAACTATTTCATCTATAATAAAACAACTATTTGATACAGCAACTATTTCGCCTATAATAAAACAACTATTTGATACAGCAACTATTTCGTCTATAAGAAAACTATTTGATACAGCAACTATTTCGTCTAAAACAACTATTTGCTACAGCAACTATTTCGTCTATAACAAAACAACTATTTGCTACAGCAACTATTTCGTCTAAAACAACTATTTGATACAGCAACTATTTCATCTATAAGAAAACAACTATTTGATACAGCAACTATTTCATCTATAATAAAACAACTATTTGATACAGCAACTATTTCGCCTATAATAAAACAACTATTTGATACAGCAACTATTTCGTCTAAAACAACTATTTGCTACAGCAACTATTTCGTCTATAACCAAACAACTATTTGATACAGCAACTATTTCGTCTATAAGAAAACAACTATTTGATACAGCAACTATTTCATCTATAATAAAACAACTATTTGATACAGCAACTATTTCGCCTATAATAAAACAACTATTTGATACAGCAACTATTTCGTCTATAAGAAAACTATTTGATACAGCAACTATTTCGTCTATAACAACTATTTGCTACAGCAACTATTTCGTCTATAACAAAACAACTATTTGCTACAGCAACTATTTCGTCTAAAACAACTATTTGCTACAGCAACTATTTCGTCTATAAGAAAACAACTATTTTCTACAGCAACTATTTCGTCTATAACAACTATTTGATACAGCAACTATTTCGTCTATAAGAAAACAACTATTTGCTACAGCAACTATTTCGTCAATAACAAAACAACTATTTGATACAGCAACTATTTCGTCGAAAACAACTATTTGATACAACAACTATTCTAACTACAACTATTTTGACTTTAGCAACTATTTTAACTATAACAACTAAAGCCACTACCTCTACTATAGCCACTCATCTAGCTATAAGAAACATTCGCTGGAATAAAACGTGTCTCTCTTTAAACTTACATATAGGACCTTTACGTTTTCTCCCCAACTTTATTTATTGTAGTTTTATCATGGGACAACTTGCACACTATATACGGTTTCAGCTTCATGTTATTTGCATCTGCCCAAACACGAACAGAGGTTGAGGTAGTAGGTGGTTTCGACTATATTTTTATGGATTAGGGTTCAAATCATTTAGTAATATTTTCAATACAGTTGTTGCCCTTAGCGTCCATGTCGGTAATCTGCTGCCAGTCTGCAAAGTGTAAAGAATTTCAATGACCCCGTTCCTTGTCTCTCGTTTATATACTCTCACATCACTAAGGTCATAATCAGATAACACTTCATTTTAAATGTAATGGGAAGCAGTGGTCGAGAGGCTAAGTACGCTTGAACTTGGATTGGCTTGGCTACCTAGAAGGGAACTCGAGGTTCGAAACCCGACTACAGCAGAGTTGCGTTTACTGAGCGCCTAAAGGCAGGACGGAAAACCAACTCCTAGATACCCCCTCTCTCCCACTGGTCCACAAATGAGATTGGATCAAAGCGCTCTGAGCATGCTATAAGCATGATAGTAGCGCTATATAAGAGCTATAATAATAATTATTTACATATCCCGAGTTGGGTTTGAGAGTTGTGTTGTTCACACTATCAATAAGACCTCTGGTCTCTCAAAGGAACGCAACATTTGCAGGTTCGGGCCTGCCACTATTGGCGAGTTTCATACATGGCGGAAAACAACTATAAATAGCAAGGTTTTTTGGTGTATCCGGCGTACAGATTAAAGTAAGTGTTAATAAGCTATGTTGTTGTTTTTTTTTGAAAAGATATAAAATAATTTGTGTGTACTTGTAAACACTGCAGAATCAAATTTTTCTAAGCTCTTCCGTTCGTGGCACAAAATGATTTCAATATGGCGGAAGCTTTAGACTATCACTCTTGGACTTCAATTTTATTTAAAAATATATTTACTCTTAGGTTAACCCTTTCTTTAGGTCACCAGCCTATGTAGTAACTAAAATATCTCTTTAAGGACTTCCCGAAGTTCAAGTCTGGCAAAAACATCAACAAAACAAATTGACCTGGTCAGTTCCCACACGTTTGGTATGGCAATGGTGCATTAGAGAAACAATAGAAACAGAGTGTCGAAGTCCTGTTGTTTGTATCTAGTCTCAGGGTGTCAAAGGAAATGTTATTTGTTTCTAATCTCAGAATGTCAATGTTTACATTGAATAGAGACCTAACAAATTTTACAAAAAATTATCATATCACCTGAAGGTCTACATCTGGTGAGATTGAACCCCTTGCACACAATAAGCGAACAACAAACATTGTCTGTGTAGGCCACATAATCAGATTAATCCTTAACTTTGAATGCGAACAATGGAATTTCCAAAAATGATCGATAACCTTTAATGATTTTATTTATTTTTTTAGGAAACTTAGAATTTGCGCTATTCAATTTTAGCTTTGTCATCATGGGAATCCTTGGGCATTAGGCCTCTTTTCTTTGTCTCTTTTTTTTGGGCTTTATATGCCCCCCCCCCTTTTTTTTTGGGGGGGGGGGGGAAACCTATGAAATTGAGCTATTCAATTTTAGCTTTGTCATCATGGGAATCTTTGGGCATTAGGCCTCTTTTTCTTTGCCTCTTTTTTTCGGAATAAGTACAAATGAATAAAACCGAACCAATAAACGATTAAAATTATTGACTTATTAATAAAAATGGGCTATGACTATTATTAAGTTACAATAATTTGCATTTTTTTAAAATTTACTTTTATTAATATGATGATATCATAAATGAATAATGTATGTAAAATAGTGTTAAATCGTCAACTCAAGTACTATGTACGGGTGCTCCAAAAGGTTGTGTACTTTCTCCTGTAATGTACACTATTTACACTAATGAAATAAGAAGCATCTATGACTCAGTTAAACTCATTAAATTCACTGATGATACTGCCATAGTCGGTCTTATTTCAGGAGACGAAACTCAGTATCGAAGCTCGATAGAAGAGTTTACAAAATGGTGCACCGACAACTTTCTAGAACTGAATGTCACAAAAACTAAAGAACTAATAATAGATTTTAGAAAGAAAAAACAAACTATACGTGAACTGCAAATAAACACTACATCTATAGAACAAGTGAAGGCATATAAATATCTAGGCGTTATCATCAACAACAAGCTTTCATGGGAAGACCACCTTGGAACTCTGACAAAGAAAACAGCCCAGCGACTCTTTTTTCTATACAAACTCAATAGCTTTAAACTAATCAAGAAGATCCTAGATACTTTTTACGGCGCGACTATACCAAAATCTGCTAACATACGGAATAACTTGTTGGCAAGGCAACGCTACATCGTCGTCTAGAAAACATCATAAAAAGGGCATCAAAAATTACACTCACAACATTACCATAATATTTAATGGAACTTTTTGAACAAAAGTGTCTAAGGAAAATCGAAAAACTCTTGGAAGACAACGGCCACCCGCTCCATCAGAACTACGTCAGGTCGTCGCGAAGTGGGCGACTGCTGTCAATCAAAATAAGAACAGAGCGATACAAAAGCTCGTTCCTACCTCACTCGGTCAGACTATATCAACGCCACTCGTTGATCACGAAACATGAAAAGGATCAAGATACCTGTGTGTTGTCGCTGAATGAACTCTTTATGTTGTCTGTGGTATTTATGTGTATTTTTCTGTTGTATTGTCTTTATATGAGAAAAGCGTCCTTGTAATCACAACAAATTTCCGTAAGGATCAATAAAGCAGTCTTAGTCTTAGTCTAAGTTAAGTAAAATGTAAAAGCAAACAAAAAAATAGCAACTAACAAACTTTTTACAGTATTTTTAACCTTAGAAAACAACGGAAAATCCAGAAACAGATGTTTCCCTTCCACACCCACTGACCTGTTACATATTTTACATTTACAACAGATTTCTAAAATATTGACCTTTTTCCCCTACATGGGTATCATACCAAAAAAAAACCTATAGGTTATTTCCCTAGCCTTGGGCGCAATGTGCTTATTATGAAGGTTTATAAAGGAATCCCTAAACTCTGTTATACCTCTTTCCTTTCCCCATTGGATTCTGAGACACAAGATCTCCTTTAGTGTGCACTTTAGTGCCGTGTAGATTTCCTTGAACTTATGATGAATTAAGTGTTCTGTGAAACCGACCGATAAAATGGATGAACAAATGCACCAAAATAATGTGGGGTATCATTCCGAATTGTAAGTAATCACACAATCTGATTCAATAATAATACATTGCTAATAATTTTATGTACATTTTATAGCTGTGACGAATGTCATCAAAGATAACTATTTCATTATAATACACAAATTATTTTTGCTTAAAAACAGGTCATATTTTGCACAAAATGAAAAGTTAGTTAAACTATGGTTGAACCTATATAAAGTATGGTAGCCTATCACTAAACAATCAAATTGATTTAACCCCCAGCCTTGAATGACTTGTACGTTCTTTTTATCGTGTCAAATGATAAAAGGTATCTATACTGTTTTAATAGTGAACATCTATGTCCAAATGCCTCATCGGCCGAAATGTTGGACACTCTCCCTTGTTGCAGGGCAATTTTACATCTCCTAAGGTCACCGCTATTACATCTCCTAAGGTCACCGCTATTACATCTCCTAAGGTCAACGCTATTACATCTCCTAAGGTCACCGCTATTACATCTCCTAAGGTCACCGCTATTACATCTCCTAAGGTCACCGCTATTACATCTCCTAAGGTCACCGCTATTACATCTCCTAAGGTCACCGCTATTACATCTCCTAAGGCTATTCTCAAAGGAACGTTCATACCAAGTATCATCACGTTTGGTCAAACGGTTTGGATTTCTATAAAGTACACACATATATATACACACACATGCACACAAACACATGCACACACACACGCACGCACACACACACACGCGCGCCCACACACACGCGCACGCGCGCGCACGCACGCGCGCACAGTAAATAGTTTGTTCACATGTTTGTTTGTTTTTTGTTTCATGAAACAAGAATTTACAGTGAACTTAATATCGCATAGGTATGGGTGGCAAGTGGGCACCAGTTCGTTTCGTTCATATTCTTTGTAATTAAAAGATAAAGCTACGACTATGAGCCATAGGTGGCAACTTGCACCCCCTGCAAAAAATCCTGCGGGCGCCATGACCTTGTAGAAGGCTTTATAAAAGCCCTGAGGAAAGCTTTATAAGGGCCTTTTAGGAAACTTTATAAGGGCATAGTAGAAAGCTTTATAAGTTCATTGTAGGAAACTTTATAAGAGCTTAGTAGTAAGCTTTATAAGGGCCTTGTATATAAGAAACCTTATAAGGGCTTAGTAGGAAGCTTTATAAGGGCCTTGTATGAAACTTTATCAGGGCTTAGAAGGAAGCTTTATAAGGGCCTTGTAGGAAACTTTATAAAGGCCTGGTAGAAAACTTTATAAGAGCTTAGTAGGAAGCTTTATAAGGGCATTGTTGGAAACTTTATCAGGGCTTAGTAGGAAGCTTTATAAAGGCCTTGTAGGAAGCTTTATAAGAGCTTATTAGGAAACTTTATAAGAGCTTAATAGGAAGCTTTATAAGGGCGTTGTAGGAAAATTTATCAGGGCTTAGTAGAAAGCTTTATAAGGGCCTTGTAGGAAGCTTTATCAGGGCTTAGTAGAAAGCTTTATAAGGGCCTTGTAGGAGGCTTTATAAGAACTTAGTAGAAAGCTTTATAAGGGCCTTGTAGGAAGCTTTATAAGAACTTAGTAGAAAGCTTTATAAGGGCGTTGTAGGAAGCTTTATAAGAACTTAGTAGAAAGCTTTATAAGGGCGTTGTAGGAAACTTTACGATGAACTTCTAAGAAGGTAATTGAGTGAGACAGAAGAAATATGACAGTAATTCGCTAAACTAATTAATTATAAGTAGGTGTTCGCCTTTGAAATATAGTAGCCTAGTCCAAACAGAAAAGCTTTAATAGTCCAAGATACCAGTCACAGAAGTCGTGGCATGTCTCATACTGTCAATGTCAAGGTCTTCTATTTATGGCGTCACTGAACCCATAGCGCGGAATAATACAACAAAATTAAAGTTAGCTGAAGCACGACAGGCAATTTTCTTCACGACTTACAGACAACAGAATGCATGATTTAAAAAAAAAAAAGTTCCTTGCGGAAGGAAAGGGGTATGGTGATGGGTGGGTGGGGGAGGGACTATAAAATACATGTCGTAATGTTAGACAGTAAGTCTCAATGACTCAGTAAATCTTAATGAAGTGATGTTAGTAAGTGTTAATGTCGTAATGTTAGAAGTTATTTCTTAATGGCGTAATGTTGGGCAGTAAGTCTCAATGACTCAGTAAATCTTAATGAAGTGATGTTAGTAAGTGTTAATGTCGTAATGTTAGAAGTTATTTCTTAATGGCGTAATGTTGGGCAGTAAGTCTCAATGACTCAGTAAATCTTAATGGAGTGTTGTTAGTAAGTCTTATTGTCGTAATGTTAGACAGTAAGTCTCAATGACTCAGTAAATCTTAATGAAGTGATGTTTGCAAGTCTTAACGTCGTAATGTTAGACAGTAAATCTCAATGACTCAGTAAATCATAATGGAGTGATGTTAAGAAGTCTTACTGTCGTAATGTTAGAAAGTTTAGTAAAATACTTGAGAAATACTGGCAATGTCGTAAAGTATCTCCCGTCCCACTCTCGTGGGAATTTAATTTCCATTGAGCCGATCAAGTCGGTGCTATGTACACCGATTGCCCTTGACCTTTGCCTTTTGACCTTCATGAACTGAACCGAAGAAACAGTGTCTATTTTCTGAAGCTTTTTTTTTTTTCTCATTATTTCTTTTTTTCCCCTCAACCTTTCATTCGTGATATTGTGGTGAAGTCCCCAGAACAAATTTTATTCACAGACCTTATACCTTCTTCTAAGTCTTGATCTAGATCTATATAAATATAATTTTTCCCTCCCCCCATCATAGTGTACATGAATGTATCATACACCGAAACAAAGCCAATATACTATCGTTAAGTAGATATGGACTGGCAAATGAGAGTAGTGATGGATGTTTACGAGAGGACATTGAGTACGTGACCTTTATTCCAGGAAGTATAAAAACAAAAGGGAGGAGCTTTTTGTGTTGACAAATATTCCCAAAACTCAAGGTTTTAAGCAAAGCAAAAAAAAAAAGTTGTCAGCTTTGGATAACTTGAAGGTTTGGACGTTTGGTTATTGTGGAGGGTAAGGGGCTGGTTCTGTTGTGATAATTGTCCATTTGTCCTAGCCCGTCCCTTTCCTAAGCGTCTCTTTCACATTGTCCTGTCAGGACTTTTTTATCTGAATTTTTCTTTGTATTAAAAAAAAAAGAAAGTTCAATGTGAATATTTTATTAATAGAATAAACAGTAGCCTTTAAATGTTCATTTTAAACGAAAAAATACTCTTTTTTTTTCGATTGGTCAATAATATTTTGTTTTATAATTCAGTGGAGGACTACATTCCCAAAAACACAGAAGACAAAAGTGTAAGCTATATATGTATTATGCTATCCATTTTGTATATTTATAGTGGACAGCATTTGAAAGCTATAGTAATGAAACAAAACAGGTAGAGGTCTGCATGTTTAAGTAATGCAATCAATATTTCACGGATACCATTTATTTTTAAATATTATTATGTATGTTTCATTGTATTGATTAGACCCTTTCTTCACGTTTACTTAAGCTGATAAAATATTGAGCATTTTAAAAACAAAAAAGGATAACATAAATCAATCAAAATATTGACACAAAAGCCTTGCTCTGCTAAGCACTGGAGTCTCATTGGTGTGAGGTAAGTTTAGTTGGTCACTTCTCTGCGAAGTCTCGTACACGTTCAATTCTGACAATACCATCTGATGAAATAATTGTCTTGGCGCGTTTATAGAAGGATTGTACGCCGATACAGCTTGGGATCAGAGGCATCGCAGGCTGTGTCAGGGCGTAGAAATGTGTGCTGCAGGCTGTGTCAGGGCGTAGAAATGTGTGCTGCAGGCTGTGTCAGGGTGTAGAAATGTGTGCTGCAGGGTGTGTCAGGGTGTAGAAATGTGTGCTGCAGGCTGTGTCAGGGCGTAGAAATGTGTGCTGCAGGCTGTGTAAGGGTGTAGAAATGTGTGCTGCAGGCTGTGTCAGGGTGTAGAAACTTGTGCTGCAGGCTGTGTCAGGGAGTAGAAATGTGTGCTGCAGGCTGTGTAAGGGTGTAGAAATGTGTGCTGCAGGCTGTGTCAGGGTGTAGAAACTTGTGCTGCAGGCTCTTTCAGGGTGTAGAAATTTGTGCCGCAGGCTCTGTCAGGGTGTAGAAATGTGTGCTGCAGGCTGTGTTAGGGTGTAGAAATGTGTGCTGCAGGCTGTATCAGGGTGTAGAATTGTGTGCTGCAGGCTCTGTCAGGGTGTAGAAATGTGTGCTGCAGGCTCTGTCAGGGTGTAGAAATGTGTGCTGCAGGCCTTTTTTACAAAGCTTATACCAATTCACTCTGTCTGTCTGTCTGTCTGGTAAAAAGTGTGTACAGGTTATTTCTCCCACACCCATTCTCTGATGAAGTTGAAATTTGGCACGATTATTCATTGGCATAGACAAGACAAGAATCGATCAAGAACAATTAATCAGTCACTCATTCTAGGATCAATATGAACTTTAAACAATTATTTAATGCACCTAAGAAATTATTTGTCAATTAACATAAAACTAACCAATTAGTCAATTAATTATTAGTAACTGATTATTTGGTTTTGATATCAAATAAGGAAAATAACTTGTACATAATTGATAGATATAGTTTTAAGGGCCGAGTTCTTCCCATTCAGGTAAGTTCTGTTTTGTTGTTGTTGTTGTTTTATATTTAATTTTGTGTTATATTTTGCTGTTCGTTAGTTGTTGTTTTTTTCCTCACGTTTGACTCCTGTAAGCCTTTCCCATGTTCGGGTATAGCTGCAAGGCAGTATAAGCTGCAGAGGTTTGAATTTAGAGTTTTCATTCTCCATGTTGGGTAGCCAGCCATGGCTAACGAGCCCCTTCTGTTCGAAGCTTTGTCCGAAGCTTACTTGTTTAGGCGCCAGTTGCTCGTCTTTACCCCATCTCTTGTTAGTGATCAACAGTTTCACCCAAAATATGAGCCACACGTGAAGGCCAGCACTCGGAGTGGTTATCAGAGGCTGAGAGCGTGTCATCCAAAGCAGTTTATAGGTAGTGGAGGGCTTACATCCATTACCACTTCCGGCAATAACAGTCTTACGGCACATTAATAAAGTAATACGCCTGCAAAGGTTTAGTTGGACTCGCTGGAGCTACGACATACGGACCGTGTAACCACAGTTGTAATGACACATTTTATCATTCCACTTATAATTTATTTATTTATCCTATTCGATTAGCTAGAATGTAGTGTAACCTTGAATTCTATAATATCTATTTATAATAGTGTCTTGTCTAGTTGTGGTTTCTCATTTCTTAAATAGTAACAGACATAAATTATTTAATCTATCAATCTATGCATCGATTTATATTGATTTCCAGTTATGGATACGAAAATCTTTAGAGAGATCTGAACGGAAAGATGTGTTGAGGTTTATCTAGGGATGCTTTGCTTGGATTTCTCAGGCATTAATTTATCTAGACATCAAATTAGCATCGTTTAATTTGTCATCAGTCATTTATTTATATATTATTTTGGGCAATAATTGGTCTACACGTGTATTAATCTAGACTTTATTTATTATATAGGCTATCATTGTATCGAATGTGTCATTTTTTTATAGGTATTAGTTTATCATTATGGACATAACCAGTGTTCATCTGGGACATTTTATAAAATCGTTTTATTAATAATAATAATTAATCATGTAGGGCATCATATCTCGTAGGGCTTCAATTCATCTATGACTTCAATTCATCTAGGACTTCAATTCATCTAGGGCATCTATTCATCTAGGACTTCAATTCATCTAGGAATTCAATTCATCTAGGACATCAATTGATCTAGGACTTCAATTCATCTAGGACTTCAATTCATCTAGGGCATCTATTCATCTAGGACTTCAATTCATCTAGGACTTCAATTCATCTAGGGCATCTATTCATCTAGGACTTCAATTCATCTAGGACTTCAATTCATCTAGGACTTCAATTCATCTAGGACTTCAATTCATCTAGGGCATCTATTCATCTAAAGGCTTCAATACATCCGTTCATTCAGAATTTCGTCTCCATGTCCAAACTCGTCGTTGTAGGCCTGACTCTACATTATTCATCCATCGTGTTCGTGGTCTTCCTTTGACCAGCCCATTCAATATCTGCCTGGGAGGCAGTCTTTAAAAATAAAACGCTGCAATTTCTACCATCCGACGTACATAATTCAATTAAAAATCTATAAATAATTACAAAAAGTCTCTTATCTCGATGTCAGTGTCAAAGATTGATGAATATGTCACAATAATTACAAAAAGTCTCTTATCTCGATGTCAGTGTCAAAGATTGATGAATATGTCACAATAATTACAAAAAGTCTCTTATCTCGGTGTCGTCACAAGTTGTTTTGAAGAGCTTTGTATCGTCTCCTCATATACGTGACATCTTATCTTCTTATCTTATAAAATACAGACGTTACTTCAAAAAAAGAAGACGATTGCGTCCTACATGTATCCCTAAGTCAGTCTAGTCGTGCATGCTAATCAATGACTTAAATTCTGCCAAGTCACTGGTTTTCCCGGCTGTCTCAAGCAATCCATTCCATGCTCTAATAGCACTAGGGAAGAAGGAGCATTTGTACAAATTTGTCCTAGCATATGGAACGAGCAATGTGTCTTTGATACGCGTATTAGTAGGTCTCTGTTGATTTCACTGAAAAATAGTGTAGAATATATTTTTTCATGAATTGAAAACTTTGAATGAAACAAGTTATTCAATGGTGAACAAACATAAACTATGCTGTTAGCAGACGATGTCAAACTTATGTTTTCAAACGACTGCAATAGTGTTGTGTGGGTCAGTGACAAGTTGTTGTTTTTTAACTTAATATAGGTCAGGCACACCATTGATTCTGGACGATGGAATTAGAGAGAGAGAGAGAGAGCGAGAGAGAGAGAGAGGGAGGAGTATCAGGAACATCTAAATAAAATCCTGAGGAAAAACTCAAACCTACGTTATCTCCCTTTGTTGTGACTCAGAAATTATTTTTTTTAGCCAATGAAATTATACCCACGGACTAGAACTTCTTTGGAAATTAAAGTAAAAATACTGAAAACAGACACCTATCCACGCTTTTTGTAATCGATCTGGCTGAGATAGTGTGTCTGCTACAAATATAGACTGTGTCTGCTACAAATATAGTATCAGAGCTCAGTTTCCTTTACAAGATGATCCGTCCATACGTGCAAAGATGAACACAAATTTGGTCGACTAGACAGCTTGAGAAGTTGAGATTTGTTTTAAAAATGATCCTTTGCATTGGCGTTTACAAAAGTGAGTCCCAGTTATCTTCTCTTGGCGCTCTAGGATCACGTTTAAGTCTTCAACTTTAAAAACACAAAAAGCCAGAAAAAGAAGAGAAGGCGATGTGAATAAAAGTGGAGGCGATAACATGAAACCTCAAGAAAAACATCAGAAAATGAAAAGAGTAAGACTGGAACAGAGAGATCAAGAAATAAAAAGATAAATTGAACAATGTCAAAAACGATTTTTGAAAGGAACTTTTGGCCAAATAAATAATAATTTTGTTTAGTGCTGCAAGTGCAAAATCTAAAAAATGCAATTTGCATTAGTAACAAAAATTATGGATGAATTGTTATTTACTTTTAATGAACATAGCTTATTAATACTTCCGTATTCTGTACACAGGAAACATCGGAGACTCCATGAATAAAATCTCTCATATATATTTATTGACTATTTATTGTTCCGCGAAATAATATTTCGTTAAAGTGGAATAACTCTGCAATAATCTTGTCAGCCCATCGATTAAATTGTCCCCCTTTTACTACATACCTATCGCTATGTCTACTTAACATAAAGAAACTAGAATAGACGCAAAATAGAACAGTGGTATGTATTTAAAAATACGAATATTTACATTAGATTAAAGTAATGCCACTAATACTGCACATCAGGACAGAAGACTACAAAGTTAAAGAGCAATCACATATAAAATAATAAGCAATAAGTTACAAAAACATGACCTAATAAAATACAAAGATGGCAGTACATTTCTTATGTAACGTTATGTTCTAGACTATAACAATTTATGCTTGTACCCCACTTCTTCGTAACAAATCGTAACAAAACTCAATCCACTTCCTTCCCCTAGTACAGTAACATAATAAGAATATTCGAATTTTACAAAAGAAATTATTTATTAATTATCATATTACCAAAATACATTTTTCATCCTGGTATTTATAGAAATTTTGGAAAAAGAGCGACTTCTATCGGCGCTTAAATAACGTATTCAGTTTTTTTCACACCAATACTGTACATTTAATTTAGGCGGCCGCAGGAAAACCCAACCCGTGGTGAGTGAAAGTCGAACCAGCGAAATTCAAGAGACCATTGTACCTTAGAATAATAATTAAAATTTTAAAAGCGCTGTTAACAACCACAATGTATGTTCAAGGCTCTGAGATAACATAACAAACATAAACACCACAGTTAAATGGCCAATGGGTCCAAAAAAAAAGTTTGTAAAATCTTTAGACCACCCCCTCCCCCTTTTAGCAAATCGTAACAAATAATTTTTTTACCCCCTGCCCCTAATCCCTTACACAATATTCGAACGTGCTAGGACAAATTGCTATAACTGATTCTTCTTCCCTTGAGTCATTGGAGCATTGAACGGGTTGCCTGAATCAGCCAGGAAAACCAATGACTTAGCAGAGTGTAAGTCTCTTATTTTCAAGCACGACACATGGATACTATAAAGAGACGTAATTATATTTTTTTAAAAGGAACGAACGTCTGTAATTTATAAGATAAGATATAAAATCGAATTGTTTTGTCTCTGTTGTTGTCTGATTTTTTTTCAATTATCTTCCGATTGACTGAAAGTGTCCCTGGTTAGTATCTCTCTTTACTTCTGTCTGTCTGTCTGTCTGTCACGTTCTGGTTTTACACTTAGTGACTTAAGACAGTTGTCAAGGTGATGCTTAAAAAAAAAGAAGAAGCTACACGAATTTCCATTTGTCTAGGAGTCAGTGGTCCTCAAATAGTATAGTATGTGGAACATTGTAAGGAAAATGTGGTAGCAGTACGAATGAATATGATCGATAATTATTACACATTCACACATAACTGTGAGCTTTTAAAAAATTAATTGGGAGAAGGCTTCCATGCTGCCTTATTTTTAAAAATTTACTCGAGTCTGATTTCCAAATCAAGGTCTCGAGCCTCCTCAACAGCCGACGTGCTAACCTCTGAGCTATTCAAATACTTATTAAAATATAAGGTTTTAAAGACTATTGGTAGTGAAAAAAACCTGAGTAAATGATCTCCCCGAAACTTAGTTTATTTTCTAAACTAAACAAATTTTATGAATTAAGACTAATTGATTAACTTGTTGGTTGGTTATTGTTTTTTTTTTTAATTGATTCATAATTTGTCATCGACAATGAATTTTATGCAACGTTTAAATTTCATCCGAGAATGCGAAATGGGAGCAATAAGGTGTAAATGATTCCACCCAGACAGACACACAGACGGAGTGTGTTAATATACGCGTTGTAAAAAATATAGTCAAGTGCTGGATTATGTTTTGTTTTCAAAGCTGACGAAATTAAAAATCGGATGCAATACACGTTCTAACTCATTAATGAGTTGAACTCTGGGAGATGATCGCACCACGTGACAAGAAGGTCACGCCTCTAGTGAACTCAAACTTCTATTTGGACACCGTCGGATGTGTTACGGAATTTGAGATTTCATTAAGATCTAGCTGTTGGGGTTTTTTTTTTGTTGTTTTGTGGGGGGTTTTTTTGGGGGGGTGGGTAGTTTCTTTCACGAGAAATTTCGTTTAAAAAATCGTTCATTTCCTTTCATTTCAAAGCTAGACATGTTTTTTAAATGCTTTTGTTTGTTTGTTTTTTAAGAATCCCAAACATGAGAGCGTAAGCAAAGGGACAAATAGAATTAAACACTTACATGCGTCATCATTAGAAAGTTTCTGGCATTTTTTAAATTGAATTTTGAAGATTGGCTGGACAAAAATTTGCCGCTGTTTTGTTTTTTTAGAACGCATAATTTGCAGAATATGTATAGACTGTGATCAAAGGCAGACCCCGAATACGATGGATTAATGATGTAGAGTCAGATTTTACACGGACAGGGAGACAACAAGGGAGATGTGAATGAAAGGATGTGTTGGTGCAGGTCAGTTCCTTCCATGGACTGTAGCGCCACTGGGATGTATGGTCAACGAGACGACTTATATTCGATCATTTTATTGACTAAAGCAGTGGTTCTCAACCTTTTAAGCTCGGCGACCCCTTTTTACAATCCCCACTCTGCGGCGATCCCAATCCACACAGCAATAGAAGAAACGACAAAAACAATCCCTATTTTCGATGGTCTTAGGCGACCCCTGGTAAATCGTCAATCGACCCCTAAAAGGGGTCGCGACCCACAGGCTGAGAACCCCTGGATTAAAGAAACACGATAAGTACATCTCTAGTTTTTAAAGACAATTCAAGACAGAAAACTGAAAAAGTGAATTTAGCAAATAATACATACAACACAGTGAACGATGAACTACAAGTACGAAACAGAGCAACTTAACACTTTCTCTCCGTAATTATTTACCACATTCTGATGGAATCAACGTTGGTATCGTCGTTCAGGAGAGAAAGAGTTAAAATATACTCAGAAAGACACAACGATAAAGGAACATTTCTTATTCCACCGCATAGGACTAATTCGTACAAGTGCTCCTTCCTCCATGGTGCCATTAAGACCATGGAGTGGGTTGCTTGAATCAGTCAGTAAAATCGACGACTTAAGTAGGTTTCTAATAAACATGCGTGATTATATTTACACATGGATACTCTGGAAGGAAGTTCTTTGACTTTACAAAGATAGATAAGATCATTGTTAATTATAGAGTTGAGATTTTGATTTAACTATAAATCTAGTAAAAGTTATGTTTTGAATGGGTATAGTCAATATATTCCACTAAGCATGCAGTCAGTTACTTTGGTTGTACCTGTGACCACCAAGCTCACTTCCTCTATTTATATACAGAATTTTCTGTATATGTTACGAGTTACGGGTAAAGTGCATAGCATTTTTTTTTTTTTTTTTTTTTTTTAAGGGAAACTAGGAAATTACGTTCACCAAGGCGTCCCATAGAATGTCGGATTTTTTGTACTTTAACAGTGTCGTATATTACTGCACGTTTTACCTAAGGGCTTTGAGTCTAACAGTTGGGTTCTTGTATTAACTAGAGAGAGAACCATTGTTAATGAGGGTGAAATATAAAATTATGGAAGCTGTTACTAGCACAATAAAATCAAGCAAAAATATCTTTAAAATCCTTTTTTTTTTAAGATTGTTTTAGAGTCAATTACTCATGAAGGAATTAAAGTTGGTCAGTATGTATTATTATTATTATTATTATAGCTTGAATATAGCGCTACTTTCATGTTTATAGCATGCTCAGAGCGCTTTTGGTCCAATCTCATTTGCCCGAGTCGTGTGTCAAAACTCGAGACCCCTTCTAGGTAGCCAAGCCAAGCCAAGTTCAAGCGCCCTTGGCCTCTCCCACCAGATAACAGATACTAAAAAGTAATCTGTGAAACTTGTTTGTCAAAGTACCGTATATACATGTAAATTGTACTAATTTTTAAGATCCCAAAGGTAAAATGCAATCTGCGTTTTATAGTCGGTAGATGTAGGTAACAGGTGGGGCTGCGTAGCCACGGGAAATACTGCACTTCTCATTAATCTTCGGACTCGAAGACAAGCTTTATTATTATTATGTTAGAAAAGAACGAGTATTCCTTCTCCGGCGCTGCCAGGGTCGAGTTTCGTTAAAGGGAAACAAAGTTCATCGAAGTCCCTTTATCAATTTCCACTGAGGAATTTTCTGGTGATGTGGCAGGTCTGTAGCAGTGCAGCCCTCTGACAGGCAACGAGGATGTTCCTAGGAATGTTAAGGGCTCTGAAGTTATCTGTGAGGTCAGTTGTTATTATCCCCTAGATTGATATAACAATGGGGTATAGTGTTGTTTTAGATAACTTCCATAAACGCTTAATCTCCAAGCCCAGGTTCCCAAATTTTCGTAGTTTTCCCAACTTCGTTTTTCTTAAATTATGAGACAGTGGTATGGCGATGTCAAATATGGCCAGAGCTTGATCTACTATCTGGGGCATTCCTAATATTTAGCTGTATCTGTGAATACTGAAGGATTAATTTCCCTTATTGGTATTAAATATAATATTTAATTACCAGTAATAAGTTGACTAATTGGTTATTTTTTTATTGATTCATGTCTTGTCTATGCCATTGAATAATTGTGCTAAGTTTCAACTTGAGTCGAGAATGGGTGTACTAACGTTTGACCAGACAGACAGACAGACAGACAGGCAGGCAGGGTGTGATGATATAAGCGTTGTAAATACGAAAGGCCCACTGGAGAGATGAAATACAGTGTTGTTTTTTTTCTTGGACTCAAGTCTTCCTGGTGTAACTGAAGGAGTGACAAGTGCTGGGGCGGATGGAGAGAGAGAGAGAGGGAGAGAGAGAGAGAGAGGAAGAGAGAGAGAGAGGGAGAGAGAGAGAGAGAGAGGGAGGGAGAGAGAGAGAGAGAGGGAGGGAGAGAGTGGGAGAGAGAGAGAGAGGGAGGGAGAGAGAGGGAGAGAGAGAGAGGGAGAGAGAGAGAGGGAGAGAGAGGGAGAGGGAGAGAGAGAGAGGGAGAGAGAGAGGGAGAGGGAGGGAGAGAGAGGGAGAGAGGGAGAGAGAGAGGGAGGGAGAGAGAGGGAGAGAGAGAGAGGGAGAGAGAGAGGGAGAGAGAGAGAGAGAGAGCACGTGGCGATATTGGGGAGGGGGAGATAAAGTGAGAGGGTGAGAATGTGAAAGGGAGGTAGTCAATGAAAGGAGGTATCAAATTGAGTCGATACACTTACTGTGTCAAGGTCAGTTTACGGTCATGACTTCGGCCATCTATTTGTCCTAATCTTTGTCCAAGAGTGGTAACTATGTGGGCTATCTGATTTAAATAAAAGCATATTTACAATTATCAGGACACGCCTTACGATATGCGAGGCCAAATTTGATGGATGCTTGCAAGGTCCCGCTTCTAACTTTTTTACACTAGCAATTATAACAATTAGTTAGATCAGTGATGCCCAAACTACGACCCGCGGGCCAAATTTGGCCCTCGACGTGGTACCGACCGGCTCCAAAACATCGGCGAAAAAATGTGGCTGTTTTTAAGAAACATTAACATGTTTGATTTGTACAGAAAATGTGGGCTGTTTTTAAGGAACATAACATGTTTGATTTGTACAGAAAATGTGGGCTGTTTTTAAGGAACATAACATGTTTGATTTGTACAGAAAATGTGGGCTGTTTTTAAGAAACATTAACATGTTTGATTTGTACAGAAAATGTGGGCTGTTTTTAAGGAACATAACATGTTTGATTTGTACAGAAAATGTGGGCTGTTTTTAAGGAACATAACATGTTTGATTTGTACAGAAAATGTGGGCTGTTTTTAAGGAACATAACATGTTTGATTTGTACAGAAAATGTGGGCTGTTTTTAAGAAACATTAACATGTTTGATTTGTACAGAAAATGTGGGCTGTTTTTAAGGAACATAACATGTTTGATTTGTACAGAAAATGTGGGCTGTTTTTAAGGAACATAACATGTTTGATTTGTACAGAAAATGTGGGCTGTTTTTAAGGAACATAACATGTTTGATTTGTACAGAAAATGTGGGCTGTTTTTAAGAAACATTAACATGTTTGATTTGTACAGAAAATGTGGGCTGTTTTTAAGGAACATAACATGTTTGATTTGTACAGAAGATGTGGGCTGTTTTTAAGGAACATAACATGTTTGATTTGTACAGAAAATGTGGGCTGTTTTTGAGAAACATAACATAGAGGCATTCTAAAACCAACCATTACAAAAAATATGGTGGCATTGTTGGTTTGAGTCGCTAAGTTACGTCTATAGTTGAGCGATTTGCGAAATTATTTCCCTAGAAGAGAAATGAATCAGCTGTCATGGAGGCTACAGAATCGCTCACATTTTAAGATGAGAATTGAAGCACACAAAAAAAAATGCTTGCTACCAGTGATGGAATCAAATCGTCCTGAGAAAATGCAGTTGAAGCTGTGCCGCCTTTCTGGCATGACAACTGCAATACGAGTCGAGTGGACGATGTTGGTGAAAATTCCCATTCAAAACTAAATATATTAAACATAGATGAATAGCAGCACCAGGGACCAAGTTTTTAAGAGAGAAAGTAGTGAATTAAAATGTTACGAAAACCATCAGAAACCTGGATGAAGGAACCTGGACAACTGATCTCAATAACGCCTCTAACGATTTTCCAAGAAGTTTAACAGTTAATGTATATTAGGAGAAAGAATTACTAGCTAGTTGGCCACACGGGGAAAACTAGATTGACCGTTATATTTTGCTCAAAGTAAAAAAATAAATTAACGCCAATTTGGCTGGAGACTTAAATCTAGGTCTAGAGCCAACATTGAGTAGTCAACCGTATTACCGCAAATATGCCTTAACTTAGTAAATTTAAAGTTGCTTTAATTTTAATAAAGTTTATAAGCGTTGCTTATATTTTTACGTCAATATAATATAAGATTATCTTATTTTCTTATCTTATATAATACAGACGTTACTTCAAAAAAGAAGATGATTACGTCCTATGCGTCATGCATTTAGTCTTGCATGTTAACCAATAACTTAAATTCTGCCAAGTCACTGGTTTTCCTGGCTAGCTCAGACAACCCATTCCATGCTCTAATAGCACTAGGGAAGAAGGAGTATTTGTACAAATTTGTCCTAGCATATGGGACGAGGAATGTGCCTGAATGTGCCTTTATCTTTGTGTCTTTCTGGGTATTTTATTTTGTAGATCTAGATGTCCATATAATGAACGTACCAATTCTACCAGTAAATAGTTACTAAAGTATACCTTGCTCGCTGGCCATTGAAAAAATGTGTAGGTTCTAGCAGCTGAGGGTGTTACGGATTCATTACCCGAATTGATCCAAACTTTTTAAAAATTATTTTTCCTTTATTATTTTTCATATTTGAATTTTAATAATGGAGGTATTTTCTTTAAAAAAAATATATTTTTTAAAAATGTTTTTCTTGTTGAATTATTAATTTTGTCACTAGCCTATATAATTAACTAATCTAATAAACATATCTACTAGAAAGTGAAAACTATTTTTGCTGTTGCCATTTTTGAATTAGATTCTACAATATTGTCTTGTCATCTGACTTGTCAACTTAATTAAACATTCAGGAAGAGAAATTTTAATAATGGAGGTATTGTCTTTAAAAAAATATATATTATTTAAAAATGTTTTTCTTGTTGAATTATTAATTTTGTCACTAGCCTATATAATTAACTAATCTAATAAACATATTTACTAGAAAGTGAAAACTATTTTTGCTATTGCCATTTTTGAATTAAATTCTACAATATTGTCTTGTCATCTGACTTGTCAACTTAATTAAACATTCAGGAAGAGGAAAAGTTATTTTATCAGAATTCGGTTAAAAAAATATTCTATTTTAGTCTGAAAGGGGACGCTCTTCTATATCAAATGTTTTACTTTGTTAGCACAATTCGCTACTTGCAAAGCTCCATCATTCAGAAGTTTACTTAAGAGCTGTTTCTTAATTCAGACTGAATATATTCAAAAAGCCTGACAGAAAAATTAGTCTTATTCTTATCATTAGCGTTTCATATCTAAATAATTTTAAAACTTTTCCGTTCTAGGACTATATTATAAATGTCAGTTCATAGAGTAATGACTTAAAATACTCCTATCTTCTTGAAAACGTATAATGTCAACGAACGCTGTCATCTAAAAATAAATCGGCTTACTGACGTCACTACCGAGAAAAGTATAGCTGTTGGCAGATACTGTATGCACAATCTAGATCAGTGTGATTGTTCTAGAAAAAGTAATGTTTCCCTTTCAGATCTTGCCATCTATGGGGCAGATGATTAAAGGTCATCTGCTACTTTAGCCAACGGTTTAAGAGCAGGGTGTCATGTGGCCAGCACAACCACCAACCAACTTTACTTACCCCAACTAAAGTCAGGTACCCATTAGAGTTGCGTGGACTCAAGGGCGCCCTAAAATCCCGAAATCGAAAATCCCAGTCTTCACCGAGATTCGAACCCAGCAAAACATTTAGTGTATATACTACCACACAACAAACTCTTTGATTGTTCTGAATACAAACAAATAATGATGTTATTCAAACAGCTCTTGTAGTTGATGAATAGAAAACATTTATTATTAAATTGCTAGTGAACTGATCTAGCTAGTACTAAACCAGTGACTCCTAAACTAAATCAGGAGGGTCAGTGATGCGGTCACTTTTGTCCGCACTACACAATGAATCGACAGAGGATTTGATACGTTGTTTGCTTACAGTGCTACGTAAATTAAATTATTATTATTATTATTATTATTATTATGTTAGAAATGATAAGTAGTCATTCTCTGGCGCTGCCAGGGTCGAGTTTCGCTAAAGAGAAACAAAATTCATCGTAGTCCCTTTAACAGTTTCCACTGAGGAATTTTCTGGTGATGTGGCAGGTCTGCAGCAGTACCGCCCTCTGACAGGCAACGAAGATGTTCCTAGGAATGTTAAGGGCCTTGAAGGTGTCTGTGAGGTCAGTTGTTATTATCCCCTTGGTTGATATAACAATGGGGTACATTGTAATTTTGGACAATTTCCATAGACGCTTAATCTCCAAGCCTAGGTTCCCATATTTTCTTTGTTTTTCTATCTCAGTTTTTCTTAAATTATTATTATTATTATTTTGTTAAAAACGAACTGATATTCATTTCAATTTTTTGGCTCTGCCTATAACCTTGGCGAGGTCTATCATTACAGTTATTTATACGGAGGAACGATTTGAGAATGTCAATATTCATTTCTCTCGTCCATTAGATCCTCTCGGCTCCTCTTGTTCTACCACCAACAGCACCTCTCAATGGTGTGGGCTGTGGGTCAGGGAGTAGCTTGAGCTCTGGTGTTTAGTCATCATTATTATTATTATGTGAAAAGCGAACTAATATTCATTCTCTGGCACTGACGAGGTCGAGCTTTCGTTAGAGAGAAATAAATGTCATAATTATTATAATTATTATTGTTATTATCATTTTAGAAATGAATTAATATTCATTTTTTGTCCCTGATAGGGTCGAGCTTTGTTTAAGAAACACAAAATAATTTTGTTGTAGTCCCTTTATGAGTGTTCATTGGGAATTTACTGATGGATGTGGCAGGTCAGCAGCAGTACTGACCTTTGACAGGTAATAAGGATCTTCTTAGGGAATGCTTAGGAATTTGAATACGTTTGCGGGGTCAGTTAACATTATCCCTTCGTTTGATATACCAACTACTGTAGACAGCTTCCATGGTCGCTTGATCTCTAAGCTTAGGCTATCCTATTTTCTTCATTTTTCCATTTTAATTTTTCTTATATTATGAGATAGTGGTACATTGATTCTTGCGAATTTTTCTTTTATTTTTTTATAAACAGTAGATATGGACGATTAAACTCCGCCATCTTGTCAGTCAAACCAGATGTATCCTACTAAATTAGGTAATCGGTTGACTCGAGAACCTTCTGTTTGTTTGTTTGTTTTTATGGTTAATAGTGGCGTTCTGGATAATATCTAGATATTTATAGAGTGTGCCTGAGTTCAATTCCTCACTGTCTTCATAGGTAATGTTAGAGTTGGCTGCTATGTCCGTTTTAATACTTATGAAACCACGCTTATCTAGGCCAAATATTTCTGATCAACATATATAGGTCAGACATATTTCAGAGCGGTTATGGGGCACTCCAGTCCAAGAAGGAAAAGTCAACACTCATAGCAAAAAGCAGTGAGAACGATCTATACAACTCCATTAGGGCTGTCGTTTCCATGGCAACATTTTGCCATGCAATAATAATATAAAAAAAAAAAGAATATAAATAAAAAGATTTGATGCATTTGAAAGTGAATGTTTTTGTTTGCTTTGATATCGCCACCCTTGCATCGTATCTTTTAAACTATAAATGTTTCTTCCAAAGGGGAGATAATTACGTCCTACGCGAATCCGTTTATTAATCTGGTTTACAGGTTTGAGCATAATATTATTATCAGATACACTGTAGTATTCATCATGGAACGGATGTAAATTGTACTAATATTACATTCCTGGTACTCCCAAGGTCTTGCAAAAACCTTCCTTCAGGGAACAGTAACAGGAAAAAAAAAGAAGAGGCAGAAAGAGAAAGCGTTGGGAAGACAACATAAAAGAATGGACGGGCCTGCCGTTGAAAGACGTTCTATCCAAGGCAAAATGCAGAGAGGAATGGAGAAAGACGGTCGACAGATCTGCGTGGTGCCCCAAGTTTCCAAATCATGAATAATATTAAATTAAAAAATGAAAATACCTTTTTCAGACCTTGCAATCTATAGGGCAGATGATGTAAAGGTCATCTGTTTCTATGGCCGGCGGTTAACGACGGTGTCATATGGCCAGCACAACGACTAACGGCCTTCACTTTCCCCAATTAAAGTCAGGTAACTATTAGAGTTGGGTAGACTCAGGGGGCGTCCTAAAAATCTAAAAATTGAAAATACCGGTCTTCACCTAGATTTGAACCCGAGACATCTCTGTTCGGAAGACAATGTCTTTACCACTCAGCCATCACGACACCGAACGTTTCTATGACGACCGGGCGATTACTTTTGACGTAAACCATGGTTTTGCTACCAAACATTATATAAGCAACGCTTATCGCATAATTGAAACATCTGCCTGTTTTTTAAACACAATATCAGTAATCAATACTAGACTCTATGACTAGACTCTATGTCACAATTCAAAGTCCATTCAGGCTTTCATTTTTTTACGGCAAGGGATTGATTGGGTAAAGCATGATGCTAGATATTGTTGATGTCACATGTAAGGGACGTCCCAAGGGTAGACAAGAAAAGAAGCCATTACTTGCCATCCATGTTCACGAGTAGGAAACGTGTGTCGCCGGGTTTCGACGTCAAGAAGGAGGCACATAATAACATGAAAAAACGTGTGTCGCCGGGTTTCGACGTCAAAAGGGAGGCACAATGGCATGAAATAAACGTGTGTCACCGGGTTTCGACGTCAAGAAGGAGGCACAATAGCATGAAATAAACGTGTGTCGCCAGGTTTCGATGTCAAAAAAGAGGTTCATAATAGCAAATCATTCATGAAATAAGCGTGTTTATTTAGATACTAGTTAATTGTCGGCCACAGCTGCCCCCACACATTTAGAAATACATTTATAAATACAGTGTCTGAGCGGTAATGCGCTTGGCTTCTGAACAGGGGTCCTGGGTTCGAATCCTGGTGAAGACTAGTAATTTAATTTCGGGTTCTTTGGGTGCCTCTGAGTCCACCCATCTCTGATACGTACCTGACATAAGTCGAGGAAAAGTAAAGGCGGTTAGTCATTGTGCTGGTTACATGACACCCTCGTTAACCAAGGGCCACAGAAACAGATGACATTGACATTATCCACCCTACAGATCGCAAGGTCTGAAAGGGAAACTTTACCAGTGTCAGCATTGGGCGTTACATCGTTATACGGAAACATGAAAATCATTAGGGCAATTAGCGAACTCAAATTTTTCGTTTTTGAAATTGGTAATTAGTAATGGATAGTGTGTAGAGTATAACTGTATGATGAGATGGACATTGGGTAGAAATGGACAGTGTGTAGAGAATAACTCTATATGATGAGATGGACAGTAGGTAGAAATGGACAGTGTATAGAGAATAACTGTATGATGAGATGGACATTGGGTAGAAATGGACAGTGTGTAGAGAATAACTATATGATGAGATGGACAGTAGGTAGAAATGGACAGTGTATAGAGAATAACTATATGATGAGATGGACATTGGGTAGAAATGGACAGTGTGTAGAGAATAACTATATGATGAGATGGACAGTAGGTAGAAATGGACAGTGTATAGAGAATAACTGTATGATGAGATGGACATTGGGTAGAAATGGACAGTGTATAGAGAATAACTGTATGATGAGATGGACATTGGGTAGAAATGGACAGTGTATAGAGAAAAACTGTGTGATGAGATGGACAGTAGGTAGAAATGGACAGTTTGTAGAGAAAAACTGGACAGTGAGTAAATGTATTTAGTAAGTGGAAGTACAAGAAAGTATAATCATGATGGACCAGGAGAAGTTAACAATAATAATGATAATAATACTAATTTTATTTATAAAAAGCTGATAATAGAAGAGCTGCCGGAGGAATTCCAGCTACCCGTCGCCTCAGCGTGGCCCTACGGTGGAAACGTCCAGGGGTGGACCTAGATAGGCGAAGTATTAGTAGCGAATCAGGTCCATGCTCGGAACAGTGGCGGTCACAGTATAGGAATATGAGACAAGCTCCCCGCAGTCAGCTCTGCTCTCGGCCACTTGTAGCGAGTGGGGCTCAGGAACGGGGACGGAGCGCTGTGTACACGGCCCGGTCTGGCCCAGCCAACCGATATGGCCATCTACCGTTGAGAGCCCTCAGACAGGACAGGGGTGAAGAGCCCCATGTCCAGGCCTGGTAGTTGGATAAAAGCCTTTCTAACCACCAAGGGGATAATGGCGTCTACGGCGCCGACGCCCTACTGGACTTCACTGAAGATAATGGGAAAAATGCAGGCTCAAGGCGCTGTGATAGTATTGCAAATAAACACGTCTACAAGGTTACAAAGACAGTTTGTGTGGAGACACAAACTCAAAATCGGCCCCCCGAAGTGGTCCACCCAGGCAGGTAAAAAGTCAGGTTTCAATATTTTCAGACAGAATGAATCAGAATGAAATTCTATCAAAGACAAATGACAAAGAAGAATGGAGAAAGAAGGTTGACGGATCGTGTGTGGTGCCCCAGTGGTCCACAGACCAAAGGATAGGTGAAAGCGAATGTGAAATTAGATGTGAACCTGACCTAACTAATGAATGTATAATTGCTCTAATTGTTTTGTAAAGGGCCAATCTATTATTCCTCAAGAAAAAAACATTTCCGTAAAAAAAATATGTCATTTTGTTCAGTGTTCTCTTGCCATATACATTACACTGCAGTTCACGCGATAATATGACAAACTACTTATTAATTGTTGTTTTTAAATTATGTCCAACTTATATGTATACTAAATAGATTTTTTTTTCTATAAAAAAAGTAAACATTTTTTGTGTAAATGTAGTAGTTAGTAAAACAGAACTTACTTAACTTAGCAATACAAATGTAAAAATAAAATTTTTGACATGAAGTCAGATTTTCACTATCTTTTCTAGTTTACGAGATCTAAACGGTACGGACGGACAGACATCCCACACAAAACTAATAATTTTTTCTTCTTTCTGGGGCCGCTAAAAATGAATAACTAATCTAAAAAAGTTTTAAGCGATCATATTAAACTGCGTTCACTCGCTTGATTTTTTTTTTATGAACGCCCGATTGAGAGTTCTTCAATTAAACATCAACTAACATGAACTGTAGACTTATTAATAAACAAATACCATTAAAAAAGAGTTTATTTGAAAGACAATTCCTCCTTTTTGAGCGATTATTTTGATATCTAATAAATGATAAAAAAGAAATGGATCTTTTTTTTACCCCGCCCCAATTTCACCATTGTATAAATGTACTCCGTATTTTAAATTAAAATGATAAGCCTATAGATCATGACTTAGAAAGCGGTGTGCAAAATATTTCCGAACGGCTATTTATTTATTTATTTAATGCGGGACTATAGTTCGTCCATCGTGGCTCGATGATGACCACCTTTTGTCTTCCAGGGGGCTAAGGGCCTTTGAAAATGTTTTACATCTTTTGGATGTTCCTTCCGATTCCGAAGATAATTACATACTAGCCCGGACCTTCCGAACGACGGGGGATAGCAGAGGGCTGGGTTCGAAACCAGGACCTTTGTCAACATCGAACGTCAGTCCAGAAAACATACCACTCAATCAGGCATACATCCACAGATCCTGGCAGACATCCACAACCAGGTGGCCATCAACAACCAGGCTTCCTTACACAACCAGGCAGACATCCACTCAACCAGGTAGCCATCTACAACCTGGCAGCCATCTACAACCAGGCAGCCATCTACAACATGGCAGCAATCTACAACCTGGCAGCCATCTACAACAAGGCAGCCATCTACAACCTGCCCCATCTACAATCTGGCAGACATCCACAACAACCAGGCAGCCATCCACTGCGGGCCTTGTGCCTCCTCGTGTGGCTGACGAGACCTCGTGTGGCCTTGCTTAATTTATGACGCTTTTCTTCTGCCAATTTTCACATCTTGACGCCATGATGCTTTCATGGAATTTTGAGGGTGTCCCTGAAGCGTCTCCTATGTCCACCTTGTGAGCGCTTCCCTTTCTTTCATTGACCATTAAGGAGACGACTAGAGGAGTCTTTCATTCTGATGTGGCCTGGCCATCGTAGCTGAGCTGCATTAGGATTGTGAGGATGTTTAGCAGGCCCGCTTTTTAAAGGACTTCAGTATCAGATTTTTTTTTCTTGCCATTCACCATTCATATGAGACAGATGATGTGAATGCGAAATCTCTTATCACTGAAAAAAAATTGTTTAAACCACATTGATAAACATGTGGTATGTTGCTCTATTGTGGTCTCAATCTATTTGCATAGAAATCAGTCATTGAAATAGACACACGCGTGCGGAAACAAAACACGCACACACACGCACACAATGTACACATACAAAACAATAGCTTTGAAATTTCGTTTTAAAAAGTTTGAGATTTGCTGATTTTTATATTACGTCACATTCTAAAAGTTTGTTGCCATTGGATGAGAGACTCGTCCTTAGCGCTCGTGCAAACTTTAAGCCGAGTTTTATTTTTTTTTTTAAGGAGCCAAATTAAATAATTCAATAATGGATTTTGGCAGAAAAAAAAAAAGCACCAACAACAAAGCATGCCAACTCTGACAAATGTTATAATCCATTCCAAGGACGTTTCACTTTATTACAAATGAGCAGCGAATTTAATACATTTCCCAATCTAATTTAATAAAAAACAAAGTTGCTATGATAGTTTGTGTGGAAACACAAACTCAGAATAGGCCCCCGAGGCGGTCCACTAAGGCAGGTAAAAAAAAAGCTGCTTTCAATATTTTTAGCAAAAATATCAGAAGCAATGAAATAAAAACTATCAACAACCACAACCCAATCTCCATGAAGGAGAGACAGACGAACAGACACCACAACCCAATCTCCATGAAGGACAGACAGACGAACAGACACCACAACCCAAACTCCATGAAGGACAGACAGACTAACAGACGTTTACGAAGTGATTCTTATTACAAAGAAATAAATATTGAAGAAATGAAAGAGAGAAATAAAGAGACGGAGAGATAGAGAGACAGAAAGAGAGATTGAAAGAGGTATATATATAGGAAATGAGAGATACGATGTGTGTGTGTGTGTGAAAAGAAAAAAAAAGAAAGAAAGAGAGACATTTTAAGATAGACGCCGCCCAGGAAATTATCAAAAGAGCATTTTTAAAGAGAACAGTAAAGGGAGATTAAAAAGGAAGCATCAGGGGAGATAAAAGTATCTTTTGATCGAAAATTTAAAAAGATAAGAGTAGTCCCAATAGATTTTTTTTCCTGTCAATATTACAAGGTCATTAACATTAATAATACACTCTATATTCTCAAGTTCAAAACTTCTATCATCGCCAAAGATATAAGCTTCGTGTGTAAGTCTCCATTCGAAACCTAATTTCATTTTGATCCATCGATAAGAAAGAAATTGACTGGACATGTATATATGCATCACCTATTTAAAAACAAATATTTCAATGCAGCAGAAGACTGCTGACGAATCATATTGTAAATGCACAATCCACGTTAATGTAATGGAGTTACGTGCATGTTTCTGCTGTAACCATAAGAAAAGGTGGGGGGGCGGGTGGTTTTGTTGTTTGGACTGAAGGGATTCGAGTGAAATCTGCTCGGGAAGTTGAACATAGAAAAAAACAAGCGACAGACGCGTGACAAAAAAGATCTGGGTATTTTTTTACGAGTTGTATTTTGTTTAAAATATGCGTCCACATGCTTCTACTTTCAAGATGAATCTTTTATAAATTAAACTATTCATTGCTTTTCCGTGTTTATTTTCAAAGCTTATATTAACTTACTCTGTCTGTCTGTCTGTCTGGTAAAAAGCTTGAACACGTTATTTCTACCACAGCTATTATCGGATCAAGTTGAAACTTTCCATAATTATTCATCGGCATAGAGCACCGTAAACATTACACAAATCAATTACAAAAAAATACCAATTTGTAAATTAATTACTGGTTATTAATTTTTTTTATACTAACAAGGGAAATAATTCATTCGGCATTCAAATCACAGAGACTCGAAACGCCGAGTTCGAATACAGACTCGAGCAACTTTAATTTTTAAATAGCTTTTGAAACGGCAGCACGGAAATCTTCTTCCAGATTCCCCCAGCTCACAACTGGTCCACAAAAATGATCTTTTTCTAACGCACATATGAACCTGACAGGCTGACACCTTCATTGTTCCATCATATAAGAGAGAGAGGGGGGGAAGGGAAAGAGAGAGAGAGAGAGCGAGAGAGAGACAGAGACACAGAGAGAGACAGAGAGAGAGAGAGAGAATATGGACATACGAAAGGTGTATAAGTCGATATAGACTCAAAGCCTCGTGAATTCTATGTCTAGACAGTAACTAGCAGGCATCTATTCACTTTTGACTTCAAGTTGTATTCTGTGATCGTAAGTGTTTAACTAAAAACCCTAGAGCAGAACTAACAAAATAAAAGCCTTCGAGTTGAAGCTTTCATTGTATGTTCTAAACAATCTTAGACTCTACAGTCTTTACATTGAATATATACATTATAGAATTTAAAAAAAAGAAAAGCAAGGTTCCCATTTCAGACCTTACGATCTATAGGGCAGATGATGTAAAGGTTATTTCGTTTCTGTGGCTCACGGCTAACGAGGGTGCCATGTGGCCAGCACAACGACCAACAGCTTTCACTTTTCCCCAACTAATGTCCGGCACGCCTTAGAGCTTGGTGGACACAGAGGTACCCAATGATTCCAAAATTAAAAAACCCCAGTCTTCACAAAGATTCGAACCCGGGGCCCTCAGTTCAAAAGCCAAGCGCTTTACCGCTCAGCCACCGCGTCCACATTATAGAGTACGGCTTCCTTTAAACGTTTTAACACATAAAAAGCGATTAATGGAACACTTCACACCTCCTGAGAATTTAACGGAACAATGATTATTTTTAATTAGAGATTAATTTACGTGGTGGCCTACTAGTTAATTTTTTCCAGTAGTTCTCGGAACACCTATTCAGGCCTCGCGGAACACCGGGGTTCCGCGGAACACAGTTTGGGAAACACTGGCATAAGGAATAAAAGAAATTGTTAGTTTGACACGATCTGGACACTCCGTCAGAAGTACGTCTGGAGAAACATATATGTTTTCTAACTTAACCTCTCTCTTCCCTCTTTCCGTTGCTACTGTCAGTAGAACCATTTATAGGCGTCCATGACAACTAATATAATGATAAGGCCAAACACAACCTCGAAGATATCAAAGCAGTGTTGAATCCATGCTAATCGTAGACCACATAGCAAAAAGTACGGTCTAACGTTTTGCACAAGATAATAGGTACAGTGTATAGTGTAATTTTTTTTTAAAATTCTTGTTGAATTGTGAACAAAATTAATTGTCCAAAAAACAAGGAAAGGTGTTCGGGCTACTGTGTCTTGCTGCTGTCACTTTTTTAAAAAAGTTGTCTGAATTGAAAACAATAATTCTTTGCTCACGACAGAACCGGACAATTTGCCCGTTTGCCCATATGGTCAGTCCGCTATTCAGCATCTGTTTTTTTGTCTCAAGAAGTTTGTTTTTTTTACTACTAATGAAATAAAAGACCAAATAATACCGTTATTGGCAGGAGGGGATGTTTGATAACAAAAAAAAAGGAATCCAAACCTCTCTCCCTCTGCCGCTATACGGTACTCAAACATGGGAAAGGCTTCGGAAGTCAACCCCAAGGAAAAGTCAGGAGTGGATGACCCTTAAGCATTTTGCAGCACACCTTGGCAGAACCTGGGACGAAGCTGATCCCAAACTATATCTGGTACCTTCCATATGCTGGTTGGAGCGAGACCAAATACCGGGATTTGAACAAGAGGCAAGCACTTTAACCACTCAGCCACCATGTTAATAGATTTTATAAAAATAGTAAAATTGAAAGTTTAACAGAGATGTAAATGAAGTTTCCTAGTGCCACATGGACCTCACATGGTAGGCTGACGATTAAGGCACACAGAAGGGCATCTAGAATCTAATAACTAAATTTTACGACTAGTAACTTAGTAAAACCCACGGCTACTGGCACCGTGAATGCCGCATGTCAGGACCGGTCTTAGGCCAATGCAACCTATGTGGCTGCAGTGGGCCTCGCACTTTCATAGACTCCGCACGAATTCTAGGTGTATGTTATTAAAATAAACCATTTTAACTTATTATTAAAGTGTTTCTGGAATTCTCCTGGAATTGTAAAATATACGAAAAAGTCATGAAAATCTCCTGAAATTATGCAAATCTTCTGAAAACAGATGCAAATCTTCTGAAAACTGATGCAAATCTCCTTAAAAATACAAAAAATTGTAATTTCTGGGTATCATTCAATATGGAAAACGCCAATCCTACTAGCAATTAAAAAAAAGAACTGCATTAATAAGGCGAATTTTAACCAAAACAAGAAGCTCAAATTCTTAATTTACTTTAATAGTCACTGGAATACAAATATAGTTCTAAATCTATCTCGACCTCAAAAAACAACAACAAAAGCGATATTTTGCTAGTCGATAGTAAATCTAAAAGGCAGATCTGAATGTTTATCGGCTTTTTGTTGGAAAACTACTATCTACTGTAGATGGCTCGTAAAGTTAATTTGGCATTGATTTTGTACTTAGTAAATTATAAATATAATGCAAAGACGAATTTATTTTCCAATACAAAATCTTAATTTTCACTTATTATCCTTATCACAGGGGTTCTCAACCTGTGGCTCGCGACCCCCATGGGGGTCGATTGACGATTTGCCAGGGGTCGCCTAAGACCATCGAAAATTATTAATTGTTAAAAATTGTTATTGTCTATTCTTCTATTGCTGTATGTGTGTGGGTGGGGGGGGGGTCGCTGAAGAGTGCGGTGTTGTAAAAAGGGGTCGCCGAGCATAAAAGGTTGAGAACCGCTGCCTTTTCACAACCCAGAATAGGCCCCGAGCAATCCTTTTCGCATAGGGCCCCGCAATCTGTAGGACCGGCCCTACCGCATTACATACCATCTTAAAGACAAATAAATTGAGGGTCTCTATAGTACAGTAAGTAAAAGTAAAGTCCCCCTTTCAGACCTTGTGGTCTATAGGGCAGATGATGTAAAGGTCATCTGTTTCTGTGGCCTACGGTTAACGAGGGTGTCATGTGGCCAGCACAACGACCAACCGCCTTTACTTTTCCCTAACTAATGTCAGGTACCCATTAGAGCTGGGTGGACTCAGAGGCGCCCAAAGATCCCGAAATTAAAAATCCCAGTCTTCACCAGGATTTGAACCCTGGTCCCCGGTTCGGAAGCCAAGCGCTTTACCGCTCAGCCACCGCGTCCTAAAAAATCTCGAGATTTAAATCTTAGTCTTCACCGGGATTCGAACTGGACACCAGTAAGTTGTATAACTCAGCCACGTAGCACCATGGTAAATGTAGATACAATACATGTTTTAAAAAAAACAAAAACAAGTGTTTACTTACAATAAGGTAATCTGCTAATTTGTAATCCAAAAATTATTTTCCCAAATCGTCCGAAGTTAAGAAAATTATTAATTCCTCAATTAAATGTTCACAAACATTTCAACTTGTCGAATTCAAAGCAACACAACAACATTGAAAATTTCAACGATTTTATCTCGGCTACATTTTAAATTTTTGTTTTGTTTCATTTTGTATTTATTTTTGATGAAAGTTTTATAATTTCCACAAGTGAAAAATAACAGCTGTTTCACGGGATTCTCTTATTTCTCAAGAGTAACTGCCCTTGACTCTTTCTCGCCTCCAAGTCGGCTGTCCCTCAGGCTTTTAGCATCTGTCCATTACTGACCTATATAGACGATGTCCATCCAGACAGTAATAAATGAAATCAACTCCCACATTTATCCCAAGACATTGCGACACAGGCTAATTTAGTTATGAAAGGTGAAAGGTCATTGCTATTTAGCAGGTAAAAAAAGGATTTTGTATTTTATTTTTATTTTTTGGGGTGACCTCTGAAAGGTTAAAGTTACTGGGCTTGAAATGTCCTTGCCGATTAATCTGCATATAGCCTATATTGGTGCGTGTGTACTATATGTGTAAAAGATTAAAGGGAAACTCCGATGGTTTTGACAATTTTTGATATAATATGTGTTTTGATTTACAGATAATAAATATATTATTCTTTTTTTTTATTTGCAATAATAACTTAGTAATTGATGTTTTTTTCTGACGGAATTTTCCTGCGCATCCAAAACAGTCAGACGATCACCAGGTTTCTATATGACGTCACACTAGCCTACTAATTTAATCTATTGACATAGAATAACAGGAGACCATACGGCAAAGTTTACATTCTCGTAAAAGAAATATATCTTTGTCTATGCAGTTAGATCTAGATCTTGTAAGCAAAGAAAAAAAAAAGCCTGTTTAAGGAGATTTACATGCTTGACTAACCACGGCAGTGTGTATTTTCTCGCCTGACCACTCAACACAGAACAAACACTATCGCTTGGTTGTCTTGTCATGACCGACTACACGTAGTCTAGACTAGCCTTACACTGACCAGTTTGTTCGAATCAGTCAGACACACGATCTATTTACTTCTTGGGACAGGGAGAGGCTTAGATGAAAATGTTACTTTTTTCTTAAGTTGCTTATCCTAATACCTTTAGATCTACCTATACATGTATATATAACTGTACCATAGCTCTGGAATAGGCCGTCACTAAGTCCAAGAGCCTGTAAGAATGAAGCGATACGATTGGTTAAATCTAGTTTTCTTTTCAGTATAGTTGATGGAAGTGACGTATGCCTAACCTAAAAACAAAATCTCAAAGAAAACCGTTTCTTTTTTTTTAGATGTCAAGAATTTACTGACTAATTAATTAAATATAAATGTTTCTAAGCATTTAAATAAAAAAATGGTAAAATGTTTACTATTACAACTTTTTACGCAGAATTCAAATATGTCAATAAATCAAATTTGAAAAACCATCGGAGTTTCCCTTTAAAATTCTATTTAACCTTGGATAGAATATTTTTATACACCTTCAACTTCGAATTACTGAATTCAAGAAAACATAATAATAATAAGGCTTTTCTTCGAGTCCGAACATTAATGGGGAATGCAGTATTTCCCATGGCTGCCCAACCCCAGCTGTGACCTACATATTTTGCCTAATTTTACTAGAATATTTTCAAAGAAAATAATAAATTACCTATAATTGATTGACTGTTTGGTTAATTTG
This sequence comes from Biomphalaria glabrata, assembly GCF_947242115.1. Lineage (NCBI taxonomy): Eukaryota > Metazoa > Mollusca > Gastropoda > Planorbidae > Biomphalaria > Biomphalaria glabrata. Next base: position 42,527,129 of record NC_074718.1, on the reverse strand, counting down.
TTTACTAGAGTATTTTCATAGAAAATAATAAATTACCTATAATTGATTGACTGTTTGGTTAATTTGTTTTATTGATTCGTGTTTTCTTAGGTACTATAAATAATTGTAGAAATCTCTCAGTTTGATCAGAGAAATAACGCGCCTGGAGCAATGAGGTCTTAAACTCCAGATGTTCTTTTTGAACGCAGGGAGTGCGTGAGTTAAGCTCGAGCTGAGCGAATCATAGTTTTGGCACCCCTCGTCTGGAAGACCCAAAGACAAAACGCTGTGTAAGTAAGGAAACTGGAAATGAAGTGACCTATCTCTACACCTTTAGTGTTGAGCTTTACCAAAGTCATTCATTTTTCTTGAGACTCTTTCCAAGACTATTTGACAGAATATCTATCGCTTTGTTTAACTTAAATGGGCTGAATAGCTGTGTAAACATTGCACACTAATTAGCAGTGTATCACTGACTTTAAAATTATTGTTAAGCTGTTTTCCGTCTTTTCAAGTAAATGTTTTGACCTTTTTTTCAACATTCTTTTTAAAAATTATCATCCAAAGTAATCAGCATTTCTTTGCGGACGCGATCTGAAATGTTATCACAGTGAGGTCTGAGCTTGAACCATGAGCGCCATCAGCAACTTCCTGCAGAAGGTTAGTTCAAAAGAGAAGATAATCACGTCCTTTGTGCATCCGTCTTGTTCTTTATTACCGCAGAACGTCTGATTTAGTCTCATCTTGAATTTTTGTAAAAAAAAAAAACTATAAGTTTTACTGGGATTACATTTCAATGGAGATCGAGTAAGAATCCCGCGATTGGAGCAAAGTTGTGACTGCTGAGCGCCTAAAGGCAGCACGGAAAACCTTCTCCTAGATACGTCCCCTCGTCCTCAGAAAACATTGGACCATAGCGCATGAAGCATGTTCCAAGTATGAAAGTTGTAACACACAAAAAAACATCACATTATGTCTTCCTACGCACAGTCTGCAAAAGAGCTCCACGGCTCAGCAGCAATAAGCTGGCTAGAAGAAGAAGAAGTGATAGCCATAAACATTTTTTGTTTAATGTTCGGTCTAACTTTTCCAGACTTGTCGAAAAAAATCATGACCTTAGAGTACTTTGTTTTCTGAAGCGAAGTAGTCTTGAAAAAGCAGGTCAGCAAGATAAGAGCACCAATTTGAACCAGTGGATGTCATTATTGTGCTAACTACAATGTCCTCCATTCCTGTTCCCGCCACAGAGTGATTGTTGTCCTCCGGTTGTCCTGTGTGTGATTCAGGAATCCCCCGCAAGATGTTTAGTAGATACACAAGGCTTTGATTGAAACTGGTCGGCTGTTGTATTCCGGAGTTGTAGATTTGTGGAGAAGATTAGTTCTGTTTTAATTGCGAGTGTAGATTTTCGAAGTTGATTAGGTCACTCGGGTTATCTGATTGAGGAGAACAACGGCCTCTTCTAATATTTTTTTATTTTAATGTCACAAATTTGTTACAAGCTATAGCGATACATTTTTTGCAAAATAAATGTTACTCTTACTTTCTCTCTCTCTCTCTCTCTCTCTCAAACACATACACACACACATCCACAAGCTGTCTCCCTCCCTCTCTCCCATCTCTCTCTCTTTCTCTCTCATACAAACACGCACACACTATCTCTGGGACACAATCTCTCTCCCTTTCTTTGTTTCTCTCTCTCTCGCTCTCTCTTTGACACGTTCAACTTCACTTTTTTCCATTAATTCTCTCTCGCACTTTTTCACTCTCTCTCTCTCTCTCGCTCTCTCTTTGACACGTTCAACTTCACTTTTTTCCATTAATTCTCTCTCGCACTTTTTCACTCTCTCTCTCTCTCTCTCTCTCTCTTACACACATAACACATATTCTGATTTCAAATTCTGGCCTCTATTTCTATTTCTTCCCCATTTCTCTTCTGTCTCTCTCTCTCTCTCTTCTTCTCCTCCTCTCTCCTTCTATCCTCCCCCCCTCTCTCTCTCTTTACTTCTCTCTCTTTCCCACTCTGTCTCTCTGTTTTTTTTTCCTCCTGTATTTATTTTCTTTAAATACCCCACACAAATTAAATAAATTGCTTGAACTTTTTTCACTTGGTAATTAAAGTGAAGATTTTGCTGACATTTATGACTCGACTCAGAATTAATGTCAGCTTGACAATTCGTTTGGGAAATTAAGGGAGCCCAGGCCCTGTGCTGAGTGTGAGGCACACATTAACACAAAAAAAAAACTTAATATAATATCACTTGCCCAAGGGGCTTTCAATCTCAAAGGCGATAAAATATTTGAAACGAGCTGTAAGATAGTGTATCTTTCAAAGTTAAAATACATTGTAGCCAATTATTGCAAGGTTCTCAAAACTCGATGTATTGAGACGTGGAGAGGGTAATACTCTGCATAATGGCGTATATGAATGTAATCTGCGACTCACTGGGCTTTCAGTAAGATTTGTTTAGCCCGGGTATCGAATCAGAAACCCCATTGGAAGCAAACCATGCTGAGAATTACTTCCCTTAGAGCACGTGAAAGTAAGCGGGCAGTGAGTTTTAACTCTTTCTCTCCGTAATTATTTACCACATTCTGGTGGAATCAACGTTGGCATCGTCTGTTAGGAGAGAAAGAGTTAAGGTCGCCTTGTCCTCGTACAAGGACAGCCCTAATGCCGCACACGAAGCAGTTCTCTCTCTTTCAAATCCTTGTCCCGATCGTCTTTCATGCAGAACGCGACATTCCTACAGAATGTGGTCTGTTGTTTCTACGTCCTCGATGCAGTGGCGACACCTTGTGTAGTAGTTGTCTCGAAACCGTCCGAAGTAAGCACGGATCGGACAGTGACCGACTCGGAACTGGGCTAGGACGGCCTGTTCCGCACGATTGAGTTGCCATCACGCATGCTGTTTGTCTGGTCTACTCAGCTGCCTGTGGAGCTGACTGCCTTTATCGGAAGCATCCCAACAATCTTTTGTCGGCCAGGGATCGTACTACTTTGGTAGGTGCACGGTTCATCAGGCACGGGTGCCTTCTGGACCGCGATTTTAGCGAGTCAGCCATGTCGTGGCCAACCACACCACAATGGGCGGGCACCCATTGCATGGAAACGTTCACGCCTGGTTCTGGAAGACGCGCCACGACCGTGAGGAGTGTTTCTACCCTTCTGACACCTGCACATTGCCGTTCGAGGGCCTCTAGTTTCTCTAGCTGCTTGTAGTAGCCGTGGAGGATCACACGGCCTTGATACCACTGGGTCAAGACAACGTCACAAATAACCAGGTTTTGTTGGAGGTCGATGTGAACAGTATAGAATCACTCCTTAACATTCGCTGCCATTTTGCCCTCCCTGGCATGAAAGAAAGCAGCAGGTAATGGCTGGCATCTGAACCTGAGATGAACTCCAATTGGTGTCAAGGCACGGAGACCTAGGTCTGCCGTAGTGCCCTGGGCATCTGAACCAGAAAGCTGCAGAAAGACGTCACAATGGTAGCGGAAAAAATATTTAAGTCTCAAAAAAAAATGTTACCGAAGACAGGAGCATAAGTCAAAAGAAAAACTTAGAACCCGCGGCAACGGTTTTGTCTGAATTTAATGTGGCAAAATAAGTAGGTCGCAACTGAGTCTACGTGATCACGTGAAATACTGCACTCATCCTTAATCTTCGGATTCGTAGGCATTGCCTTCTTCAGTTATTGTTATCATTATTATTTATTTGTGTGTATTAATATGTGTACATTTATAATTAGCAGTGTCCCGTTTACCGCATAGTTGATTGCGGAACATTATCCCAAGCTTTCCGGCCTAAATTTTAATTGACTCTATGTCGGATTCTCAATTCGTGTTCTTGCCTATTTGTTAAACCCGATGACTGATATGTTGGAAATGACACACACACACACACACAAAAGATCTTGAATGTCAAATCTGATCTAGGTTAACGAGCTCTTGGCGTTTTCTGCAACATTTTCACCAATTTGTTTCTTCGAGGTCCTCCTGCGCATGCGCGTGCTGTGACGCGCAGTGACGTGTGAGGTCAACGCCGGACGTGGCTAATCATTGGCAGAGTTTTAATTAAAAGGCCAGCTGCATGATTTTTTAGTTTTAAACTGGAATTGAAAAGATGGCGCCGTTTTGGGTGTTGTTGGTCTTCTTTGTTTCATTTTTTCTCCTTTGGTTTCTGAAGATGTAATATCGTCTTATCAATGCAAGAGATTTTTTTTTTTAAATTTCCCGCCAGTTTTTTAAAGTATCGATTACAAATAATTTCTTACACTGCAATGTGTGTTCCCGTTGATAAAAAATGCGTGAATGATTGTAACTAATACAAAGATTGAAAGCCTAAACATAATTTATGGATAATTACAGAGTAACTGTTCGACGTGTCCAGATTTTGTCCGATCCAATGCAACACTTGAAGGCGCACAGGTCTGAGAGAGTTAATTAATGGCGAGAGCCATAGCATACAGGTCTGAGAGAGTTAATTAATGGCAATAACCGTAGCCTTAAGCTTGTTATAATGTTTTTATCTTCGAAAATTTGAATTTTCTTAAGCCTCATTTTCCGAAACAACCTTTTTTTTTTTTTGTTAAATTCGAAACTAAAATTAGAATCGAATTTAATTTTTTTTAAATGTTCATAAAATTGTGAATTCGTTGATATGATTTATGGATTCAGATTTGATCTAGTTCTATTCAAACTTCAACGAATTTAATAGAACATAGTACTAGGCTATAAGATCATAACACGTCTTAAAGCTTTGCTTATAAGATAAAACAATTACTTCGATATAAAGATTCAAACTTCTATCTACAGCAATATGATATGCTGCTTCACCTTCACCTTACAGTTAAGTAAAACGACTCTTGTATTTCCAACTAAGCGAAGGAAAGCGCTCACAAGGTTGTCAAAGAAAGCGCTTCAGGGACACCCTCAAAGCTTCTCTGAAGGCGTTCAGCATAGACCCATCCACCTGCGAGACAGAGGCACATGACAGAGCATCATGACGTCGCGCTGTGAAAACCGGCGCACAGGTTGCTGAGGAAAAAAGAACAACGCTGGCAGAAGAAAAACGCCAGAGAAGAAACGCAAGGCAAACGACACTAGCTCCAGCTGGAATAACCTGCCCAGTGTGCGGCCGAACATTCCGGGCTCACATAGGTCTCACCAGCCACATGAGGAGGCATAAAACCCCAGTGCAAAGCCCTCAGCCCCCTGGATGACAAAGTGGTCGTCATCGAACCACGATGGACGAACTATAAACAGTTAAGTGGATTTTATAAGAAGGTAGGGGACAAATACATCGAATAAGTCCTTCCCAGGTCGTCTGCTAAATCTGAACTAGTTGCGAGCTAAGCTGATAGTTTGTGTACATGTGAACATTCTTGACTCTATGAGTTCAATCTAGCAAGTGCAATCAGAACAGGACACAAACTTGTTCTTGTCACTATGAATACAATTAGAAATTATTTTACCAGATGTTTTTTAGCCCTATTTCATGCATTTATTTGTCTACCGTATTCACTTTTTAAAAGCATTAATATAAAAAAAAGGGATTGAACGACCTGAATTTGAAATTGCAATGTAAATCTGCTGAAGCCGACATACTATCCACTCTGCTAATGAGTTGAATATGAAAATAGAAGATCGTATGGGTATCTATTTTTTCTTTCAAACTTACTTTAAAGCGGCTAGCTAAAAAAGAGGACTTATTCATCTTATGCCACCACTTCAGTCAAGTACAATTTCATTCCCTTGTTTGAGATACCAAACAAAATAATAAATTACTAATAGTTAATTAACTAATTGGTTATTTTTTTATTGATTGTCAGGTAAAAGAAAAAAAATTGCAAAATTTCGGCTTGATCCGAGATCGAGTGTCGGAGAAATAGCTTGTGCACACTTTTTACCTGACAGAGTTTGCAGAAGCTTTGTAAAAATAGATTTATGTTAAGTTCGTGCTAACATTTAGATTCTAGAAACAAAATGTAGTCATGTTTAGACAGGAAATGACGACAGTTTCAGGTTAGAGATTTAGTGACATAAGAACTGGGTAATAAATTAACAAAGAAAACATATTTCCTTTTATAGAAAATAAACATTGATTGTGTTGGCATGTGTCTTATATAGGCTGTGCTACTCGGTTTATGTGTGTACTATGTTCTGTTGTGGGTTGTTAACCAGAATGGCGTCCTAAATAACAGCTGATTTGTCAGTTAGAAACTGGCTTATGAGTTATGTGCATAGTTGTTTAATATAATTAAATTGTTGAAGGATTTATTTCATGTTTCGTGACTGAGTTCGCAAGCATTGGCTTCTTTCTATTATATTAAAACAGCTAACGTTTGACGTATACAATGCAAATGAGATTTACTGTCATTCTTTTTTCATTTATTAAATAAACATACACATCTATACCTGAATTAGATTAGACTTCACAAAAATAAACAACTTAAAAAAAGTACAATTGTTTGGTGGGTAAGAGAATAAACATCTATGCTATAAAGTAGAATGTAAGGAGTATGTCCATTATTCCTTAAAGTTAGAAGTACTGTAATGGACTTATTAGAAGCAAACTGTTTCCGAATACAGGAATCTTGTTTGGGCTAGCTGGCTCAAATGTCTACATAATAATAAGGTTTGTAAAATGTTTTACATGTTTCGGATGTTCCTTCAGAGTTGAAGATAATTACTTCCTAGTCCAAACCTCCCGCAGGACGACGGGGGATGGGAGCGGGCAGGGTTTGAACCCGGGACCATCGATAAATCTGAACGACAGTCCAGCGCGCAAACCGCAAGACCAGGCAGCCAGGTGTTTGATCCTAATCACTTGGAATTAACATTTAGAAAAATAATGGACTTTAGGGTAGAGAATTATCTAGTTTGATTTTCATATACCTGTACAATGCTCATGTAGTTTTTCAGAAATAGGGTGTTTGGGGTCAGGGATATCTGATATTGTGTTGATTGTTCAGGAGTAGAGGATACTTGTATCATTTTTCTGTCTTTAGGGGGTTCATTGGTTAGGTAGTATGTCTTTGATATTAAATAATATTTCTATTACTATTATTATATTTTTAGGTTAATCACTTTTCAATTGTTTATGATTTAATACTTGTGAATTATGATAACTTACAAATAAAAACATAAAAATAAATATATATATATATATATATATAAAAAGCCCACAAAAGAGGCAAGATGGCCCAAAAAAAGAGGCAAAGAAAAGAGGCCTAAGGCCCAAGGATTCCTATGATGATAAAGCTAAAACTGAATAGCGCAAATTCTGAGGTTTCCTTTTTAAAAAAAAGGAGTATGTATGTTCCGAATAGAAATCAAAATCGTTTGACCAATCTTGATGAAACTTTGCACAAATGTTCCTTGGGTGCTAACTGGAACCGTGATGTATGTATAGTAGCCCTAAAACAAGCTAAAGACCCTCAAAAAAAAAGTTTGCCCAACTCTATGAAAGTATTAATATTTGATGAATCAAGGCCATGTTTAACATGTTTACATCTAAAGGATCTAGATCTAATTTTTAAAACTACACTTTGCGCAACTGGGTAGTGAAAAACAAATGAGAAAAATGAATAACTCCATTGGAATATGGACAATAATTACGGAGAGAAAGAGTTAACCTGAAAACCGCGTAGGATGTATTTATCTTCTCTTTTGATGGAGCGCCTGTTATTTAGAAGGTATAGTGTGTTCGGTTTTGGGGTACATATTACGGCTGAGGGTGCCCACCAAAACCTTGTCTTAAAAATATCGATCAGACGCCCTAGTTTTTAGACAGATCATTTTGTTATTCTCGTTCTGTGAGGGCTCAGTTTGTCTGGAACCAGATTGTTTGTAGAAGAGTCCTATAGATCTGCAAAGCACTTTTAAGTTTCAAAGCCTTTTATTACTCTCTCTCTCTCTCTTTCTGTGGTGGCGTACATGGCGCCCCCAGCGCCCTATTCTTAGTAATCTAATGGAATCCCCAATGTGTAAAGTGAAAGAACTGGGGGGGGGGCATTATCCAGTGTTTTGTTCGTTTGTAAAATGTTTCACATGTTTCAGATGTTTGTAAAATGTTTCACATGTTTCACATGTTCGTGCACATTCTGAAGATAATGACATCCTAGCCCGAACATCCCACAGAACGACGGGAGATGGGGAAGGGCAGGGTTGGTACCGGGGACCTCCCAACAACAGCCCAGAGCGCCTGCCACAAGTCCGAGCAGGTTCGTTTTGGTTGGATGTAATTATAATACACGCGAGGTGTTCTCTTTGTGCTGAAATTAAAACTAGAAATAAACTATTAATATAATTTTTGACGAAATTTTCAGCATGTATTTAATTTTAAATCTCCTCCTTTTACCTTTTTTTGTATTCCTTTCATTACGTTGTCTTCCATGCTGTCCCCCTCTCACCTTACAAAAATCATTATTTGTTTATTTATATCATTTATCGTATGCAACTATGGCACTCACACAGACAGCCATAATCAAGTTATTTTTAATCAGCAGTAATAAATACACATGTATGTAACAGGACGCTTAACATCTACTCGACTAAAAATAGAAATGTTTATGGTATGCGCGAGATAAGAATAGCAATGGAACAATTATAGTTTTTTTTTTTTAAATACGCACTGGTTAAACGAAACTAATCAATACGTGCGACTAGAGAAACGATTAGAAGTGGGCCTGTTTATACGCCCACCATAGTAATGAGAGGAAACATTGAGATTGTAAGATAAACTAAATAAAGATTACAAAGAGAGTTTGTGTTTTCATATAAACTCAGAAGAGGCTCGAGAAGAGTCCGCCTAATGCCCGAACAGATTTCAATATAGTTTAAGACTAAGGTCAATGCTATTTTAGTATTTCACTTGTCATAAACTAGCTCCAAACCAAATTATTTACATTAGATTTTTACCAAAGTATTAAATTTTTACTACCTTTACTATTTTAACTGTGAATAGACCTTGTTTTAATGATTTAACTGTATAGAATTTAGCCCTTGTTATGTAAAGGGAGAGTGATACTTAAAGGATTACGCGCAAGACATGGCCTAAATTGTGTTGATGTGCCTAAACTCAAACTCAAACCCAAATTTTATTTTATTTTTTTTAATTAACTAATAGACTGAATCGACTGGACACATCGTATTTTAAAGTTTAACATCTGATTTTAAAAACAAGCAAATGACGACCCTCCATGTATGGCTGCCTGGTCGTGCGGTTTGCGCGTTGGCCAGTCGTTGGGACTCATTGATGGTCCCGGGTTCAATCCCTGCCCGCTCCCATAGCCGTCGTTCTGCTAGAGGGTTGGACTAGGAAGTAAATTATCTAAAGGAACATTCGAAACATGTAAAACATTTTAGAAACAAACGTGTAAACAAAAACAACACATAAATCTACAGTACTAAACAATATCAACTGCCGCCATTGTGGAACTCACGTGATATAAAGGGGGGTCGTGTGATTAGCCCACTGTGACTCTATATATAGGCTAGTGATGCATTGTGTCACGTGATACAAGAAAGCTGAGCATAAACTAAGGCTGACACAGAAGGTCAACAAATATCATGGAACTGTTGTTTACATTGAAACGAAAACAAATAAATCTAAAGTTGCGTGGGAATCTGTCCTGGGGTGTCACGTGACAAAGAAAAGGTTACAGACTTGAAGTAATTGCTTTATCTGTAAACCGATGTAATAAAGTTATTCTTGTCAGAGCTGGTCTTAGGCCACTGCAACCTATGAGGTCGCAGTGGGCCCCGCGCTTTCATAGGCCCCGCGCTAATTCTAGGTGTAATTATTAAATTGCAAAATATATACGAAAAATTCCTGAAAATCTCCTGAATTTATTAAAATCTCCTGAAAACTCATTAAAATCTCCTGAAAATATATACAAAATTGTCATGTGTGGGCGTCATTTATTGCGGAAAACGCCAATCCTAACGCGCGATAAAAGAAAAAAAGACATTGTCAGCTTTCATGTAATAAATTGTAATAATCGGGCGAATTTTCACCTTAATCGAAAGGTACAATACTTTATTTACTTTTATAGTTACTGGCATATAAATATGCCATAGGTTGCAAGGTTCGTAAAGTAAAGTTAATTTGATCGCAATTTTGTACTTAGTAAAGTCGATTTTTTTTTCTAATACAAAATCTAAATTTTCACTTATTATCCTTATTCCCACTCAGACTAGGCCCCGCGCAATCAATTTCGCATAGGGCCCCGCAATTGTTAGGACCGGCCCTGATTCTAGTTAAGTCAATATAAAGACACTTCGTCTGGTACGCTTAAACGCCCCTAATGTATATTAAAAAACATATACACACACAAACACACACATATATATATATATATGGGGGGGGGGGAGGGTTACGTGCGCAGCCTAGTGTGAATGTGGAATGGTGCGAATGGGTGTTGAAAGGGGAGAGAAGATGGAATCCGAAAATGGAGGAATGTAATCAGAGTTATTATTAACACATTATTAATTGTAAATCAAGATTAAAGTCATCATAATCTACCATATATATGAGTCTGTTATTGTATCATTAAAAGTCTCATCTGTACGTAACAAGTTATGTAGATATATATATATATATATATATATATATATATATATATTGTAATAACTTAAGGGAGGCAACTCAACGAGGCACATATATCTTTATTTACACGACATCACAGGTACACAAACAACATTTATCTTAGGCACAGTCTTTTCACTTTGGCTCTCAACTTGGGCGGAAATCGTTCTCTCTTCTCTTCCTAATGTTGACATCCTTCCCAGTCTAGTTTATCACAGTGCGCACCTTCTAGCTTAGATGGCGGTGCACATGGCAGAGTTATAACAATATATATATATCGTAATAACTGAAGGGAGGCAACTCAAGGAGGCAAGGATGTTTATTCACAGGACATCACAACTACATTATAACAACATCTATCTCTAGCACAATCTTTTCACTTCTGCTCTAGACTTGGGCGGGGTGTCGTTCTATTCTTCCCAATCATGACATCCTTCTAGGTTTGGTTTCTAGAAGTGCGCACCTTCTGCACTGGCCTGGATGGCGATGCGCATGCCTTTTTTTTAATTGGTCAATTAACTACTGTTTTTTTTATAATTTAAGTTCGATATTGATTAAGAGAAATAAATCTCTTTATATCACAGCAAATGCCTTTAAAATAAACAGCTATTTCCCTTTAAACGCGTTTGTTAGGTGTTTTTTTTAGTATTTTCGTTTTACAGATTTTTGCTTGTTTATTGTTTAATTTTTGTTATACTCTTGCTTCTAAGCAACCCCCGTCTCATCTCCCCCCCCACCCTTTTTTTCTAACGATTGTTATTTGATAACGACCTTTTTTCTTTTTGCCATAAATTCAAAAAGTCTCAAATTCCATAGCCTTAAAAAAAAAAACCTGCCACCTTTTTTTTTTCTTTTTTCGGGTTGAACAAAATTATAATACAGCTATTTATTTTTTTACCTAACAAAATGAGTAGAAAAAAATAAATAATATAACCAATTATGTTGCCCTCAAAGTTTTCTTTTTTTTTTTTTTACCTTAGGGCTCTAGATAATTGGAAAAACAAGAGCCTAGTGGCTGAGTGTGGACCAATTTTATTAACTTGCTGGAGTGGATCTACCAACCTCTTCACACTTCTGTTCCCCATCCCGTCGCAGGAGGCGTCTCCCTTGACTACTCTCCCATATTGATTGTATGTTCTCCCTTGCGGGTACCTATTAGGCTAAATGTGACAAGTGACCTTACGACTCTTCATTTATGACCGTCGACAAATCTCTAAGTGTAAAAGAAATAAAATCATTAAATAAATTACCTTTATCCCCAACAAACAAAGAAACTCATACACAGCCATTTTATTTATTTTTTTTGCAACATAAAAATTCAAGGCCATTATATCTATCTCCGATCACAAAAATGGCGGATTTGTTTTGGTTCTCTCTGAAGCAGACGGCTTCACCGACATCACGGGTAGATCGAAATTTCTAGACCAACATTACTCTTTAATTTATTGCCTTTTTTATTTCAGTCATGAGTGTTACTTAATAACAAGTCCGAAACTTAAATTTGCATTTTCTATGTTAAGAGAGAGAAAGAGGGGGATGATAAGGGAGAGAAAGAGAGGATAAAGAAAATAAAAAGAGAGAGACAGAAAGTGAAGAAAGATTGAGAAGATAAGAGAGATAAAGAGAGATAGAGAAAAAAAAGAAAGCTAATAAGAGCGAGAAAGAGAGAGAAAAAAATAAAGCTGATAAGAGCGATAAGAGAGATAGAGAAAAAAAGAAAGCTGATAAGAGAGAGAAAGAGATAGGGAAAAAAATAAAGCTGATGAGAGAGAGATAAAGAGAGAGAGAAAAAAAGAAAGCTGATAAGAGAGATAAAGAGAGAGAGAAAAATAAAGCTGATAAGAGAGAGAGAGAGAGGGAGAGAGAGAGAAAGAAAGCTGATAAGAGAGAGAGAAAGAGATAGAGAAAAAAATAAAGCTGATAAGAGAGATAAAGAGAGAAAAAAATAAAGCTGATAAGAGAGAGAGAGAGAGGGAGAGAGAGAGAAAGAAAGCTGATAAGAGAGAGAAAGAGATAGAGAAAAAAAGAAAGCTGATAAGAGAGATAAAGAGAGAGAAAAAAATAAAGCTGATAAGAGAGAGAGAGAGGGGGAGAGAGAGAGAAAGAAAGCTGATAAGAGAGAGAAAGAGAGAGAGAGAAAAAGAAAGCTGATAAGAGAGAGAGAAAGAGATAGAGAAAAAAAGAAAGCTGATAAGAGAGATAAAGAGAGATAGAGAAAAAAAGAAAGCTGATAAGAGAGAGAGAGAAAAAAAAAGAAAGATGATAAGACAGAGAAAAAAAGAAAGATGATAAGAGAGAGAGAAAGAGATAGAGAAAAAAGAAAGCTGATAAGAGAGAAAGATAGAAAGATAGAAAGAGAGAGAGAGAGAGAGAGAGAGAGAGAAAAAGAAACCTAATAAGAGTGGGAGAAAGAGAGAGAGAGAGAGAGAGAGAAAGCTGATAAGAGAGAGGGAAAGAGAGAGAAAAAAAGATAAAATGAAACAAAGAGAAAAAAAATTATCCAACTCGAAAAAGAATTTTACCATTCACAGACCTTGTGTTTCTGTTCTAATTAGTCCATTTTTTTTTAATTGTTGAAGACTTTATGTTGGTTTTAAAAAGAAATATATAATCAAACTCTATTTCCACAAAAGGATCAAATGTCAGGACGACACAGTGTGCCTGTAATAGAGTTTGTCATACTCAGAGTGCTGCCTGGTCATCTGATATGCGCTTGGCACAGTCATCAAGATGGCACCGGGTTCGAACGCCACATGCTGACATTCCCATTCTTCATTAATGTAGGCAGGTTTTAAAAAGAATAAAACTATGACATGAATCAGTATAAAACTATGACATGAATCAGAATAAAACTATGACATGAATCAGAATAAAACTATGACATGAATCAGAATAAAACTATGACATGAATCAGTATAAAACTATGACATGAATCAGACTAAAACTATGACATGAATCAGACTAAAACTATGACATGAATCAGAATAAAACTATGACATGAATCAGAATAAAACTATGACATGAATCAGACTAAAACTATGACATGAATCAGACTAAAACTATGACATGAATCAGACTCTATTAATACGCCTACAGCGGTTCAGTTGTCTACCAGCAGTCTGGTGCTACAAGTCAACGACCAGCAACAACAAGGGGGCGCACTCCACATTTTTGCAAACGCTGGCTTAGGGTCATCTTTTTTACAATTCTTCTAGACCATGCTTAGATTTACAGTCGTAGATTTACAGGTTCTCGTACAAGGTTATTCATAATTCAAGCATGAACACGTGGTCTGTCATGTGACTTAATGTAGCACGACTCCATTTTACGAGATCTCGTCATGATGACGTCATCGACATTTCGACAACTCAGTTAAAGGAATAATAAAAACGGACGCCTTAAAAGACAATATAATTAGTAATTAAAAACACGAATAAAAGAACAAGCACAAACAACATTTAAATCAGCTTCCATTATCTCTATCGGTTGTATATTCTCACCACCGTGGCCAGGAGAATTTCACGCGCAAAGAAATATGATTCAGTTTGGTTTTTTTTAAATTAAACCTAAATCTAAATGTAATTACATACATGGGGAAATAGAACATACGATGACAGTTTTTTCAAGAGAGATGAAAATATATCAGTGTTGCCTTGGCAATTAGAAGCATACTGGCCGTTTGGGCGAATGGCCTGTGGACCTGTAGCTGGTTGTTACATGTGGTGGCGGAGCAGTCAGCGAAAGGAAAACTTTGAATTGCACGGGTTTAAAACATGACTTATACTTGAAAAGATTGTATAAAATTTGTTTTCTATATACCTCGTCCGCCACCTTCACTTACCCCTTAGTCTGTTGCACGGTTGGGGCACCACACGAGATCTATTGACGGTCTTTCTCCATCCCTCTCCTTTGCATTGAATAAAATCTCTTTGAATGACAAGCCTGTCCAATCTTTTATGTTGTCTTCGTATCGCTTTCTCTTCCAGCCTCTTCCTCTTTTTCCTGGTACTGTTCCCTGAAGGAAGGGTCTCTCGCCTTGCCATTGAGAAAAAAAAATCTTTGATCAAACTTTATAATGTAATTCTAATCTCACCCATTTTCCTAAATACCTTTAAAATCTATCCCTGTATACCGTGCTGCAGGGTGAACTGGAATCAATAAATGGCCTGAAAGTTCATATATCAAATTTCTGTGGTGCGGAGAATTAAAAAAAAATGAAAATAAAAAGTTGGATACGGAAATTGAAATTGAAATTATTTTCTTTTCCTGATAAAAGGCCGAAAGAAGGGAGGGGGTCAGGATAGCACGCACATGAGGACACATCTAGATTCTAGATAATGAAAGAGCTTAGGAAATCATTTGAGTATGTCGTCATAGAAGTAACGTAGGCCTACTGATCATAGAAGTAACATAGGCCTACTGATCATAGAAGTGAGGTAGGCCTACTGATCATAGAAGTAACTTGGTCCTACTGATCATAGAAGTGAGGTAGGCCTACTGATCATAGAAGTGAGGTAGGCCTACTGATCATAGAAGTAAAGTAGGCCTACTGATCATAGAAGTAACTTGGTCCTACTGATCATAGAAGTAACGTAGACCTACTGATCATAGAAGTAAAGTAGGCCTACTGATCATACAAGTAAAGTAGGCCTACTGATCATAGAAGTAAAGTAGGCCTACTGATCATAGAAGTAACTTGGTCCTACTGATCATAGAAGTAATGTAGGCCTACTGATCATAGAAGTAACGTAGGCCTACTGATCATAGAAGTAAAGTAGGCCTACTGATCATAGAAGTAAAGTAGGCCTACTGATCATAGAAGTAAAGTAGGCCTACTGATCATTGAAGTAACTTGGTCCTACTGATCATAGAAGTAACGTAGGTCTACTGATCATTGAAGTAACGTAGGCCTACTGATCATAGAAGTAACGTAGGCCTACTTATCATAGAAGTAAAGTAGGCCTACTGATCATAGAAATAAAGTAGGCCTACTGATCATAGAAGTAACTTGTTCCTACTGATCATAGAAGTAACGTAGACCTACTGATCATAGAAGTAAAGTAGGCCTACTGATCATAGAAGTAAAGTATGCCTACTGATCATAGAAGTAACTTGGTCCTACTGATCATAGAAGTAACGTAGGCCTACTGATCATAGAAGTAACTTAGGCCTACTGATCATAGAAGTAAAGTAGGCCTACTGATCATAGAAGTAACTTGGTCCTACTGATCATAGAAGTAACTTAGGCCTACTGATCATAGAAGTAACGTAGGCCTACTGATCATAGAAGTAACTTGGTCCTACTGATCATAGACGTAACGTAGGCCTACTGATTTGAAAGACGTTGTGACTTGCTTAGACCTTGCATGACTGCCTGGTCGTGCGCTATGAGTGTTGGACTGTCATTGGAACCTCTCGATCGTCCCGGGTTCATACCCTGCCCGCTGCCATTCCCCGCCGTCCTGCGGGAGGTCTGGACTAGAATGTACATTAACTTCAACTCTGAAGGAACATCCGAAACTTTTTACAAACATGATTTGATCCTACAAATTTCAGTGACTTCAGAGTCAGATGACTTGATCCTACAAATTTCAGTGACTTCAGAGTCAGATGACTTGATCCTACAAATTTCAGTCACTTCAGAGTCAGATGACTTGATCCTACAAATTTCAGTGACTTCAGTGTCAGATGACTTGATCCTACAAATTTCAGTGACTTCAGTGTCAGATGACTTGATCCTACAAATTTCAGTGACTTCAGAGTCAGATGACTTGATCCTACAAATTTCAGTGACTTCAGTGTCAGATGACTTGATCCTACAAATTTCAGTGACTTCAGAGTCAGATGACTTGATCCTACAAATTTCAGTGACTTCAGAGTCAGATGACTTGATCCACAAGTATTATAAGAACTTAAAAAGAAATTGATTCTGTTGAATTCCACAATTCAAATGTAACGAATGGATGAATCTAGCTGAGCCAGTGGCTAGCTAGGGGGGGGGGGGGGAGGGGGCGAATTGGAAAATCCCCTCGGGCCCCCACTTAAGGAGGGCCCCAAAATGGGTGTTTTTTATATTAAAAATGAAAGATTACGCAAAATGCCCAAAGAGGTCAAGCCCCGGGCCCCAAAACGATGGGATATTCCTAGCTACGCCCCTGAGCTGAGCATTGTGGAGGAGCTGAAATATTATCCTTGTGGCAATGTTAAACATAAGGGAAATAACGGAGAACGATGACTACTGCTGTGACGATGACACTTAGTTGTGAACAAAGTGTCTTTGTTTAGTGGTGCCTGTTCGAATCCCAGTGATACAATTTTAACAAGAAAGATTTAAAAAAAATACTTTTCATAAAGCAAATAACAAAGTTTATAATGAGTAAAATGATCATGGAATATTTTGAATTAATCATGTGGTTATTAGGTCTGAACTCGATATGCGACGTTGCAGCCTGTAGGCAGACCAATAGCTCGTTATCGAACGAGATAAACTTGTGACGTGGCAACGAGCTATTGGTCTCCACTGCCCACAGGTTGCTACGCTGCAGGTCAGTGCTTAGGTCTACTATAAGGAATGGTCTAGTATCAGTATTGCAGGATGGCTGCCTGGTCGTGCGGTTTGCGCGCTGGACTGTCGTTCAGATTTATCGATGGTCCAGGGTTCAAACCCTGCCCGCTCCCATCCCCCGTCGTCCTGCGGCAGGTTTGGACTAGGAATTAATTATCTTCAACTCCGAAGGAACATCCGAAACATGTAAAACATTTTACAAACATTTTTACAAATCACTGGCCGTGACATCATATTGGTCTCGTATTGTCCACTCCTGTTGACACCAATAAAATAAGAGTAAAGACTAAATCCAACTCACTACAAAAACACGTCTTTTCACTCTGGCATTCTGCAGTCGTCTGGTGAACCCAAGACAGCTTACGACAGTTCCGTTTATCATGCATCATTCACTCTGCATAGCCACCAAACTTCACTAACTTCTTCTCATTGTCACTGTCAGGTGGGTTTAGTCGCTTAAGTAGGGTATGATATGATGGTCCCGTATCCCCAGCCTGAACAGAGTAACACAAGAACCTAAAGGTAGTGGCATGTAAAATACGAACATCGACTAACAGTTCTTCAACTGAACAGTTAGTGAATAACAACAGTTGTCAACATGAACAATATTTAATAATAATTAATTATAAGTTATCAACATATTTACATATACATCACTATCATTGAAGTCATCATTGAATTAATAATTAGTCTAATATCACGCCAATAAGTTTTCATAACACACCTTCACGCTCACACTCCATCTCGGCGCCCAACGTAACCTCAACTCCCTACAACTCAACTCAACAACAATAGTTACTGCAAAACTCCAAGGGCGGAAAGGCGACACACTTTCCCATAGCCCAAAGCCTAACACCCTGAAACGACAAGAAAACCTAGATCTAGCGATGCCGCTACAAGAAAGAACTTTTCAATAGCGACACCCGTACCGAAAGATCAGCCTACTTAATAAAACTATGTACTTACGTACCCTTACAAGGGGGAAACACAAAACCCGCTACCCAGCTCACAAAAGAAGCTCTCTCTCTCTTGCGGGAACTAAGGATGACGTAAACACACACACACAAAATATTCTAGACAACAAAACGCACTAAAAAGAAACTACTTCCTATACGCTAAAACACCAATATTAAATGCAAAGAAAACTTCACGCGCGCACGACAGTCACCACAGAAACACACACACATACCTATACTCCATAACGATCACCATACAGAATACAGAGCTACTACTTTCCTTTTAATACTGCAATTAAAATTATGTCCCTCACGTTCGAATTTTCCCGCCCTTTTTTTTTTTTTCAAACTCTTCAAGCTAATGTATCGCTTTACGTTTAATGGACAAGTTATTTAGACCCATGTTAGGCCCTTTTAATTCTTTAGCTTTTAGCGGCTTCATATATTTATGTTTGGTCATAAAAGCTTGTTGATTTGAAATATGTGGTCTCAGTTAATATCGTCTGCTAAAATGTTTTGGACAGATTACAATTACTGTGGGAATGTAAATCTAGAGCTAGAGTTATGGAACATTGTAAAACGTAATGGTGGTTTTAATTTCATGGCTACATCTGTAGTGTCGTCATGGGCGAGTGTAATCCTCAGAATGAATTTTACGGCCATTTCTTAAATTTTGCATGTTTTGAAATTTATGTTTAGAAGTAGCCTACTTAACAGAACATGCTTGTCACCCTCTCTCTCTCTCTCTCTTTCTCTCTCTCTTTCTCTCTCTCTTTCTTTCTCTCTCTATTTTTTCGCTCTCTTTCTCTCTTTTTTTCTATTATCTCTCTCTTTCTCTCTCTACTATATGTCTCTCTCTATTTTTTTTGGGTCTCTCTCTTAAGGGAATTAAGGGAGAGCAGGCAGGGCTACAGCCGCAGGGACTCCACAAAAAAGGGCCACATATTGACGGGTCAGAAAATTTTTTTTTTCGTATTGTTACGGTGGCAAAAATATCGTCATGAAGAAGTGTACGATTGTAGCATGCTCGCAATAAGTAAATGCAGGTCCGGATTTACGATAGTGTGTCTGGCACGGGCCTTACCCTCTACAAACTCAAACATATACACCTTTTTTAAAACTAAAATATGCGTATTAAATATATTTTAAAAGGAAAGCGAGATGGAGCATATTCACAAAACACATTTCATTCTACTAAAATGTAACATTCATACATCAATCATTCATAAGTGGATCTTTATTAAAGCCTTCGAAAAATTACAGGGGCCTCCACATAGCTAAATCCGGCCCTGGCATTAACAGAGCATCGAAACTGCTAGTCTATGACGACTGAAGTACGCCATTATACCTGGTTCCAACATTGTCATTCAGGTGAGTGCCCTTCTACCAAAATTACATTGCGCATGCACCCTTACATCTGGTACAACGTTTTATTCTTGTTTACGTTGCCGCACTTGGTCCATAAACCTGTGGGTCGCGACCCCTTTGGGGGGCGATTGACGATTAGCCAGGGGTTGCCTAAGACCATCGAAAATATGGATTGATTTTGTCTTTTCTTCTATTGCTGTATGTGTGTGTGTGTGTGGGGGGGGGGTCGCGACAGAGTTTGGGATTGTAAAAAGGGGTCGCCGAGCATAAAAGGTTGAGAACCGTTGGTTTACGCAGTCCTAACTTTGACCGACATACTTTGCCACATACAGCGCAGATATTACCGTTGTCTGCTAGTGGTCGATTAAAGTATTCTTAACTTCGTCTACGCCTGTTCTGAGCTGTAAATTTCCTTTTGGTCTCAAATGTGTGTCCCGAGGCCTTTGTAAGAGATCTCCAGCTGTCTCGTTCGGAATCCGCCTGCTACCAGGGGCCCTAAATGGCATTATATTATAGTGTGATACAAGATTATATTTTGGAGTACGCCCTTATACCCGGTTCAAGTATAGTATTGTGTAAGCTTTATACCTGGTCCAAGATTATAGCATTGTGTAAGCCATATACCTGGTCCAAGATTATAGTATTGTGTAAGCCATATACCTGGTCCAAGACTATAGTATTGTGTAAGCCCTTATACCTGGTCCAAGATTATAGTATTGTGTAAGCCTTATACCTGGTCCAAGTTTATATTATTGTGTAAGCCATTATACCTGGTCCAAGACTATGTTCTTGTGTAAGCCCTTATACCTGGTCCAAGACTATGTTCTTGTGTAAGCCATTATACCTGGTCCAAGATTATAGTATTGTGTAAGCCTTTATACCTGGTCCAAGACTATGTTCTTATGTAAACCTTAGATCTGGTCCAAGATTCAATTCTCGTGTAAGCCCTCATTTCTGGTCCAAGTTTATATTATTGTGTAAGCCTTTATTTCTGGTTCAAAATGATATTATGGTGTCCAGAGAGTGTCGAATGAAGCACTTCACTTGATATCATTACACAAGTGTCACCCATGGCACAGGGGCGTCCCTCTTTGTCTTGCGGATCACTCTTTGTCATCCGACTCAACCCGTTGACATGATTGACACTCTCAGAGACTTCCCATCGCCTGGCGTACAACTCATGGGCATGTGCAGGCAACATTTTGGCCTCTTTAGCTCCACGTCATCAGTTATCGGAAATGGGTTTTTAAAAAAGAAGAGCGAGTTGAAAGGGGAGGTAAGCCGAAAATGGCGGGAAAATGTCGGTTGGGAGGAGAGGGGGGGGCGGAGTAGTAACACGAAGGACTAATGCAGCCTAATAGTTGCATCGACGGTGTCCACGAGAACATCTACCACCAGGGCGCTAATCAGTCCCCCCCCCTCGCGCCCCAGCTCTTCTCTGCAGCTCGATTAGCCCCCTCTATTATTCCCTGCTTGCCGCCATTTTATGGCGGGAAGACGCAGAGTAGACCCGAGTAACAATATTAACTCTGAGGATAAGATGGGCCCTTTCAGACCTCCCCCCCCCTCTCTCTCTCTCTCTCTTTCTCTCGCTCATTTCCTCGTCCTTCGATTTCGTCCTTGCTTCACGATTTCATTGATTTTTAAGAGTGGAGTAACAACAACAAAAAAAAAATGGTGTCGGAGAGATGGGAGAATGGAAGGATGAAAATCTCAACAGATTAAGGGCGCGGTTTTCATCACGTGTGATTTATTTCCCAAATCGTCTGCTCACGTTCCTGTGTGTGTGTGGTCACGTGGTGTGTGTGTGGTAAAGCGCAAATATAAAATATGGACGTATCGGACGATCAACGTTGTGTTTACTTTCGAATAACGCACAGAACAAACGTTAGGTCTATATTATCTCTACCTACTTAGCCGTTGAGTTGAAGCGTCTGCCGTTTATTCCGCTTAATATGAACACCGGTTTATTGAGGTAGCCGTTTATTTGAACAATAATTTCATCTACAAAAGCTTAATGCTACGGGTTTACCGTTCGGTTATTTGGGAAATCATTCTTTTTTTACAAAGCTTATATCGAATCACTATATCTGTCTGTCCGTCCGTCTATCTGTCTGATAAAAAGTTTGAACATGTTTTTTCTTCCTTTTCCCATGAGTGGATCAAGTTAAAACTTTGCACAATTATTCATTGAACCTGACAAGACATGAATCAATAATAAAAATTAAACAATTAGTTAATTAATTATTAGTGATCAATTATTTTGTTTGCTTTCGAAATAGTGGAAATAAATGCTACTTAATTATAGAGATGTGGATAAATATTTATGGATTTAGTCCCGGCGTAACGTTTCGACACGCTTTTTGTCCCACTTCCCACTCTTGTGTCAAGTTAAAATTGTGCAAAATTATTCATAGTCGATGATAACACACGAATCAATTAGTTAATCATTTAGTGCTCATTAATTAATTTTGTTTCATACAGCATAAAGGGAGTTAAACCCTGTAATTTTCAGATAAATGGCAGTCGTAAGCGGTTCTTTCCCTCAGATAAGCTTTGTTTTTTTAAAGTATTCTTTTTTCTATTGCTTGTTTTTTTCTCGTAAAGATATACATGGACTGTTTCAAGGGCGACGATAGATAAAAGTAAAAGGGAATGAATGGCACGACTTTCATGTTTATAACGTTTTCCGGTTTTTAGACTGACCTACTAACAAGCTTTATTTGGCATAAAAATTAGGTAAATCTATATACCGAAAAAAATAGTGAAATCACGCACAAAACAAAGACCCAACAACGTTACAAAAAATGATAATTTAATATGCAATCTAGCCAAAATGTACATAAAAACATTTTAAAAATTTAGACATTTTATAAGCGAAGTTTAATCTTTGTCTACGGATGAAGCCGTTGCGACCCGAATTTACTTTATTTTTAATTAGGTTCAGAAGGTTTTTTAATGATATTTTTAAGACTAAACACTAGCAGTCACTAGCTCCAGCTGGAATAACCTGCCCAGTGTGCAGCCAAACTTTCCGGGCTCACATAGGTCTCACCAGCCACATGAGGAGCACAAAACAACAGCTCAAAGCCCTCTTATTACAATTTAAGCTTTAAAAAAAAAAAATTACACAACAAAAAAAATCGATGATTCTTGGAAGCTTAGGGGTTGGCTGCCCCAACATTTAGCCCAACTGGGCCGGAAATTCAAAGAGCGTGTTAAAGAGACAGTATTAGGGATCACTCTCGGAGAGTTGAAATACTATAGGCCACATTCTATCATGACGTGTGCTTCTATAAGTGTTTACAAGAAGTATTAGAGAAATGTTATTATGTTTTTGTTTAGGGTGGGCTTGTCAGAAACACTGACGTCACGTGTTTTAGATATTGTGTGACGTAACAGAGTGATTCGTGGTAACAAAATCTAAATCACTCACTGATCATCGCGTGGTGGCATTGCCCGGGTTCACAAATCAAATTCCTGATTCGAAAGGCGAAGATGAGCGTGATCGCATTTCCTAGACAAACTCCAGCGTACAATCTTTATTTGATAAGCCGATTACGGAGAGTGAGTAAGTTGAGTCTAAGAGAGATAGGTTTACGCCTCTTCTAAGTAGTATTTTTTTTTACTTAGTTGTTTTAAACTTAATAACTACTACGTGAATGAAATCTTGAACGACCTATACAGTCGGGTTCGAATCCTGGTAAAGACTTGGATTTTAAGTTTCGGGATCTTTGGGCGCCTGAGTCCACCCAACTTTAATGGGTACCTGACATTTGTTGGGGAAAAGTAAAGGCGGTTGGTCGTTGTGCTGGCCACATCACACCCTCGTTGACCGTAGGCCACAGAAACAGATGACCTTTACGTCATCTGCCCTATAGACCACTTTACTTTACGTAATAAAACATGCAATCTTTCTAAAATTGTAATTCTATTTCAGCTCTTAGTGATGAAAAGTTGTCTCAATAAATGATTCGAATACTCGACAATGACGTAAGTATGAGTTAATAGAAGAAATTAAAAAAAAAACAGTATTATTTTCTTAAAGAATTGATCATTAGTTTGTCAATATGTGGTTTGTGCACTGGACCGGCTTAAGACTTGATAAGGCCCTAAGCTCTTTGAGATATGGGGCCTTTGAAAGTTCAGATATGTCAATGCTAAATGTGACGTTCGCATATTCAGAGGATTAAACTGATAAACAATAATGAAGCATATAGGTTATGAAATACTAAATCTGTAAATGAAGATCATTATGATTCATAACTGAGTCGTACAATTTTTTTTACGAAAGAGGGGCCCTTAAGTTAGGGCTTCTGTAGCCTGTACGTAAATCCTGCATTTTTGGTTAAAAAATCCCCTATCAGACCTTGCGATCTATAGGGCAGATGATGTAAAGGTCATCTGTTTCTGTGGCCCACGGTTAACGAGCGTGTCATGTGGCCAGCACAACCACCAACCGCCTTTACTTTTCCCCAGCTAATGTCAGGTACCCATTAGAGCTGGGCGGACTTAGATTCGCCCGAAGATCCCGAAATAATAAGTACAAGTCTTCACCTGGAACCCCGGTTCGGAAGCCAAGCGCTTTACCGCTCAGACGCCGCGCCTCATATTTATGATGTGATTAATTTAAAAAACAAAACATTTACAGTTAAAGCCTGGTGTTCCATCTATAGGGCTAAGGGAACTAACAATTATATTGCCTTTTTCTAATTGCATTATCCTTTTTGCACAAGGCTGCCCCATAAATAGGTAGGATACAATATCCTACCCAACAGTACGTATTAATTACTTCTTTAGCAGTAAAAACTATCCCCGAGGTAAAAAAGTAGTATACGCTAGTTTAGCGAATAAGATTGAAATTGTTGGAACGATTCTCAAATTTAAATAGACAAACTGAAGAATTGACTTTTGTTCATTTCACCTCATAGGCCTTGCAAGGGTCACACACAAATAAAGTGTTGCATCGATTAGTATATGTAATTAGTAAAACAAAACAGTCAAACACAAGCATAGTAACCTTTATTCAAACATAAGCAACGAGCTTATTTGCCCAGTGATGGACAAATGGGGGGGGGGACCAGGGGAAAGGGAGGGGTTGAAGCGGGCCAAATACTGGTAGGAAAAGGCTTCGGCGGGCCATAAAAAAATACAAACATTTTTTAATAGGGTTAAATGATATC
Source organism: Biomphalaria glabrata (assembly GCF_947242115.1). NCBI lineage: Eukaryota > Metazoa > Mollusca > Gastropoda > Planorbidae > Biomphalaria > Biomphalaria glabrata. The sequence goes on along the minus strand of NC_074718.1, from coordinate 42,502,484 downwards.
AAATGAAACTAGTGCCAAGTATAAAGCTGTGAGTGGTTTACTAATAGTTTATTTTTGTCATCTAATTAAATTGTGTCAAAGTATGAAGTAAATTGAGTTTGTTATCCGTCCAAACTTTTTGTCTAAGTTTCACTTTAAAAGGCAAGGAGCTGCTCAGCATTATAAGAAAATGTCAACATTATGCAAATATTCTTCCACCTTTACTACGACAATGATGACTGGTTTTACATTTAGAGCTGACAATTTTTTTTTAATTGGGGGCGGCATAGTTAATTTTAGTCATCACATCAAAATATAAGTCTTGGCCCGCGGGCCGTAATTGGCCCATCACTGCATTAGCCTGTCGAGCAAAAGATGAAAGCATGAACGCCCCTTGGTTAAGGCGTAACTTTTGTGGGCCAATAAAACTAGAACGTGTTTCAACGAAACAATGTTAAACTTTTTTCTATTTTAACTCTTTCTCTCCAAACAGACGATACCAACGTTGATTCCCCCAGAATGTGGTAAATAATTACGGAGAGAAAGAGTTAAACTATATCTTTATTATGAGTGTTATTGAGTCCAAGTGCGTGTTTGCATTCGTTGGAGATTTCTGATGCAACCTTTGAGTAGGATACTAAGGTATGAATAGCTGATGAAAGTCAGTTGAAATCACAGTCCAGAGACTGAACCCCGTGTTTTAGCTGTGTTCAAGTAGTTTTGAAAGAAGTTGAAGTCGATTATTTAAATCGTTCCATATCTTTTGTTTTATTTTGTGTTTTTTTACAAATATTTTCATTTAAAATTGAAAGCTGTAAATATTTGTGAAAAGTCAAATTAAAATTTAAAAAAAAAATATTGCGAGCTTTAAAGTGTATGTGAAGTTTACGCAGCGCTGGATTTACCTATAGAGGAAATAGGCATTTAGGCAGCATAAAGTGTAACTTAGGGCTACCGCTTGCCTGGGGGCCCCCAAAATAGTTACAGGGATATCCTCAGTCATTTTGAAGAAAGATCAAAGTAGAAATGTCCTTACAAGGGACTCCATTTCACTACTAGCTTAGGGCCTTATCAAATCTATATCCGGCCCTGAAGTTAGGTTATACACCTTGTCACGATTGTGTTTGAAGAGAGAGCTGAGTTGTGTTTTCGCCACAATCATCTGACATTTGTGGTGCCGTCAATATAGTTCAATCTTCACTGGTACACATTGAAATGACACAGTTATAGATCTAACCCTCTGAGTTTCATAATTTCAAACTAAGACATCAAACAATTAAAAAAAGCACAGATACAGCGTATATACAAATTAAGATACAGGATCAAAGAAACTAATTAACCTTTTTACTTTACCTAGCGACCAACTAACTCTCTAACCAGAAACAAAAACAACTAGCTAACCCGGTTGGCTCCTATCGTCTTAAATATCCTCGTCCCCAAAATTTTTATAGAATCCCTCTACACTCTACAGTTTTTCAGCAAGCTTCACCTTGACCTTTTTCTAACATGCCTATCGTACTCTATATCTTGACCTTCACCTTGAGCTAGATTTTCTAGAAAATTCTGTCTGGCATTTTTTTTCCCACCTAGTTAGATAGACTGGTTTGTCTGGAGCTACAGTTCTGAGATACAGTGAGCTTGAGATGGCAGTCATCGCAGAAGTGGAATTCATTAAATCACGAACAAAGCATCGGTACTATTTTTTAGTCAGTGACTGGTCAAGCATGTCCCTGCATAACAATTAAAAAGATAATTTGTTCACAATTTTTTATTCATTTTTTTTATGGTTTATTAGAAGACACCCTTTAGACAACGGACGTATGATTCCTTCTTTTCTTGTCACAGCAAAGTGATGTATAGCTGAATTGGGTAACTGTTTTCTGTATTTGCATTCTAAGCACCGCATGCGCAAGGCTTTCTTGTGGTCTTGGCCTTATTCCGAATTACTGGCTTGGACTGACCACCCTGATTACCATGTAGCCTTTGCATTCTAAGCACCGCATACGCAAAGCTTTCTTGTGGTCTTGGCCTTATTCCGAAATACTGGCTTGGACTGACCACCATGATTACCATGTAGCCTTTGCATTCTAAGCACCTCAGACGCAAAGCTTTCTTGTGGTCTTGGCCTTATTCCGAAATACTGGCTTGGACTGACCACCCTGATTACCATGTAGCCTTTGCATTCTAAGCACCGCATACGCAAAGCTTTCTTGTGGTCTTGGCCTTATTCCGAAATACTGGCTTGGACTGACCACCCTGATTACCATGTAGCCTTTGCATTCTAAGCACCGCATATGCAAAGCTTTCTTGTGGTCTTGGCCTTATTCTGAAATACTGGCTTGGACTGACCACCCTGATTACCATGTAGCCTGTTGTGACGTCTTTTACCTTACGTCACCTTAACCATTACTTAAAAAGTTTTACGCTGGCTTAAAGACGTAAGCCATTTTTTCATAAATCATAATTACAAATGTTTAGCAACAAAACTCCTCAGGGGAAGAATAAAATCAGTTGTGAATTTAGATTTAATTTAACAAACAAAATGTTGCTTCTTTTTAGGTGGATACATTTGTTCATTTTAATTTTAATCAAGCAAACAATCACTTGCTTTCTATTAAATATATCAGCATTCAATATTGATAACTGGTAGAACTGGTCGGCTGCTTATCAATAAGTATAGATCAACACTTCAACATGCTCTCTAATAATAATACGTCTTATCTTATCTTATCTTATATAATACTTTATTATAACTTATGAAAAACTTTTGCAGAAACTATATTTCAAACAAACAAGGCAGCTAAAAAAAGTCAATCAATTGATTCAATTCCTACATAATGTTACATTATAGGTAATAAGCTGAAAATTCATATTTTATTTGTCATTTAACAATAAAATATTGTTTAAAAAATTGGCCAATATTGGGATCAAACCCAAACTTAGCGATCTAGACACACTACTGTATGCGAAATTCTATATTGAAATAAAGAGCTCCCGTTTTTACTTGATTTTTCAATTATGTTAATCAACTGCCAACTTTCACCTTCCATCTATTAGGAAAGTGTGAGCTACTAGAAGCGCTAGAGCGCCAACGTGGGGCAAGCTTAACAGCGTTCTATATCAGGGGTTCTCAACCTGTGGATCGCTACCCCCTCGGGGGGGTCGATTGACGATTTGCCAGGGGTCGGCTAAGACCATCAAAATTAAGGGTTGTTATTGTCTATTGCTGTGTATGTCCATGGGGGGGGTCGCGGCAGTGTGGTATATTGTAAAAAGGGGTCGCCGAGCTTAAAAGGTTGAGAACCGCTGTTCTATATCATTGTGCTTGAGAAGTCATGTATCCCATCACCCATTCATTCAGGCTGGACTCACTCGCCTGTCCCTTACCAAGCTAAATGATGCGACGTTTAGAGATACGGGATGGGGGAAAAAAACACAACATTGCGTGAAGCAAATGCCCAGACATTGAGAGCCTGGAAATTCCGGGACATAATAGACTGGTCAGGAGTCAAACTTCCCGTAACTTGAAGACTTTCAATGAAGCGTTAGAGGGAGACATTGTGAAGGGAAGGCTAAGACGATAAGAGACTTTTGAGTTCAGTTCTCACGTGACCAATACAAGAAAGTTCTTGGCTTACTTCGGTACTAGAGAAATGTTTAAGAAATGAAGAGATATATTAGTTAATTGGGACAGGAGGGGTGGCGTTTTAAAAAATGGGGGGGGGGGAGGGCAGGGAAAGTATGTTCAAGAGAACCTAGGAGGAGGTAAAGAGGAACAGAGAGGAGTATGAGTATATATTTGTTATTTGATTATGTCGGATATAAAACTTAAATAGACCGCCAGCGGCCAACGGCTTTTTCTGCTTGAGATGCGGGAAAATATGCAGGTCACAAATGGGTTCCCATAGTCATGTGAATCACTGCACGCACCCATTATCTTCGGAATCGAAGACATTGCCATTATGTTGAAGATAATCACGTGATGACCAGATTTTTTTACAAAGCTTTTTTTCTTGTCTATTATGTTTTTCCTGTTTGATTTTTTTAGACGACCAGATATGCCAGACTTGTTTAAATTTGTGTTTTTCTTTTGTGCTTAAAGAGACACAGAGAGGAGTATATATTTTGTTAGTGTATTATGTCGAAGATAAAAACTTAAACAGACCGCCATCGGACAACGGCTTTGTCTGCATGAGATACGGGAAAATATGCAGGTCGCAACTGGGTCTCCATAGTCATGTGAATCATTGCACACATCCTTAAACTTTGGAATCGAAGAAATTGCCATTATGTCGAAGATAATCACGTGATGACCAGATTTTTTACAAAGTTTTTTTTTGTCAATTATTTTTTCCTGTTTGATTTTTTTTTTTAGAATACTAGATTTGCCAGACTTGTTTAAATATGTATTTTTCTTTTGTGCTTATGTGTTTCTTAATTTCTTGTTACGTCAGTTTGACTCAGTTGGTATTTTTAACAAAACATAGAATTTTATGCCTAGTGTTCATCTATAAGATAAGGCTTTGATAGTATCGGAAAATATTGTAGTAACAATTTGAGTCGTAAAAATGAGTGCATAAATGAGTGACTAAATGCATGACGCGTATGACGTAATCATCTTCTTTTTTAAAGTAACGTCTGTATTATATAAGATAAGATAAATTGTTACATAGGCAGGGAGGGTGAGAAGGTTTACAAATGTTCAACATCCTTCTGGAGTTTTGGGCTACAATGTTACATTTATGTTGTTGTTGTTGTTGTTGTTGTTGTTTTTTGTGTGTTTATCTAACTTCTCATTGTTGAGGATGTGTGTATTCTTCGAGTCGTTCCCCGTGTTCAAATGTTCAGTGTGTTCGCGTGTTTCTCCTTGTGTGTGTGTTGTGTCAGTCTACCGTTGCTCTACTCGTTCATGTTCATAAAATGGCGTTGCAATTTTTAAACATCTGTGTTTGTCATGATATATAGGTGATTGTGTGGCATACGTGCTTACTAGACGTCAGCGAGATGTGGACAACCCACACAAAACAAGAGAGGACACTAAACTCATTTCGCTGCCTTCGAAGGATCTTAAAAATAACATGGAAAGAAAGAGTGTGTAATACTGAGATCCTCGCGAGAACGGGCCTTCCCAGCATATTTACAGTCCTTAGGCAACGCTGCCTGCGCTGGCTCGGACATGTTCGACGGATGGATGACAATCGCATCCCGAAAATCATTCTGTAGGGGCGATTTGCGTCTGGCTCAAGAAAAACTGGTCGCCCCCCACCTCCGTTACGTTGATGTGATAAAAAGGGATTTAAAATCAGTGAACATTGATACTGACCACTGGGAAGACACAGCCTTAAGCCGCACTAGTTGGAGAGAGACGGTGACCAAGAAAGCTATAGACAGCGAGAAAACATGGGCCACAGCTCTTGAAGAAAAGCGTGCCACACAGAAAATGGCCTGCTCCTCTACCACCAAAGCGAACGCCACCTTGACATGCAATATTTGTGGACCAAAGTAGGGCTCCACAGCCACATCAAAAAAGTGTTCCAGATGAACCATAGTCGTTTTACGACTGAAGGATGCCAATGATATGTGACATACATAAGCTGCAAATCTGAAACCATCCGAAAAAGGTCAAACAAAACAATGAAGGTTGTTGCTCATGAGGTTTTTATATCTACGCTGCCCAATGTACGGAAATCTATTATGGATCTACAAATATGTTCATAGACATCTTATTTTTCTTCCATAATGATGAGAATAATTTGCCAAATCTCTGAACAATTTCTTTACGATTTCAGATAATGTCTTCTAAACCCTTAAAGACGTCGCTCAAGTTCCTCAACTGTCTGTAACAATTGGCCCTAGGGAAGCCTTATGTTATGATTGGCCAGGTTTTTCCCAAAATGAGAAACAAAAAAAAAAAGATTATTTTTAAGGAAAATAAAATAGACTTGTCAAAATATGCAGATCAAATTGTATGATTGCATGTATGTACATGTGTGTATGGGTCTTATTATTGTTGTTGTTGTTTTGAGATAGTATTTAAGTTTGTGTGAAAGTTCATTACAAATTGCTGTTGTTGTTTTGATCTAGTATTTAATTTTGTGTGGAAGTTTATTACAGATTGTCTTCTTTTGATTTTGTGAAGTAGTCAAGTGGCAAATTATTCTCGTAAAATTGATTTCATGAAAAAAATATTCTTTGATAGTCAAAAGGTTTATGTGAATTTTTTAGTGATTATCTACGACGAAGGTTCTCAAACATTTTTGAACTAGGGACCCCTTTATATATATATTCAAAATTAGCCACGAACCTTTACATGAAAAAATAAAGAAAGAAATGCATATTATACATGTAACAAATGAAAAAAAAAACATTTCGTTGATGGGAGTGCTTTTTCTTAAAAATAAAATGTAAATATAATTAATGACTTAGTTGGATGAGGATGATTAGATTTTAAGAGTGTATCTATGCCTGGCTAAAGGAGCAAAAAATTTCGAGTCGGTTTCTTGTATTTGTGATGAGGTTAATTACGGCAATTAATCCACGTTCTACCAAGTAAGAGCAAGGGAAAGCACTCAACAACTTCTTAACTCTTTCTCTCCTAACTGACGATACCAGCGTTGATTCCACCAGAATGTGGTAAATAATTACGGAGAGAAAGAGTTGACAATGACCCATAATGCAAGATTTGGATATATATTTTTCTAGCCAGAATATTCGGTATTCTTGTCTACACATTGGTTTCAGTTCCTCGTTTGTAGATATTTCGAGAAGCTGCTTCTGCGTTAGTATAGATCCATCTGTGATTGGTCAGTTGCAACTATCCATCTGTGATTGGTCAGTTGCAACTATCCATCTGTGATTGGTCAGTTGCAACAGGTGATCTTTTGGACAGCCACAGAGTAGAAAGAGGAGCACTAGAGCTAGTATCTACCACGATAGTTTAGATCCATCTGTGATTGGTCAGTTGCAACTATCCATCTGTGATTGGTCAGTTGCAACTATCCATCTGTGATTGGTCAGTTGCAACAGGTGATCTTTTGGACAGCCACAGAGTAGAAAGAGGAACACTAGATCTAGTATCTACCACGATAGTATAGATCCATCTGTGATTGGTCAGTTGCAACAGGTGATCTTTTGGACAGCCACAGAGTAGAAAGTGGAACACTAGATCTAGTATCTACCACGTCAGTATAGATCCATCTGTGATTGGTCAGTTGCAACAGGTGATCTTTTGGACAGCCACAGAGTAGAAAGAGGAGCACTAGATCTAGTATCTACCACGTCAGTATAGATCTATCTGTGATTGGTCAGTTGCAACAGGTGATCTTTTGGACAGCCACAGAGTAGAAAGAGGAACACTAGAGCTAGTATCTACCACGATAGTTTAGATCCATCTGTGATTGGTCAGTTGCAACAGGTGATCTTTTGGACAGCCACAGAGTAGAAAGAGGAACACTAGAGCTAGTATCTACCACGATAGTATAGATCCATCTGTGATTGGTCAGTTGCAACAGGTGATCTCTTGGACAGCCACAGATCAGAAAGTGGAACACTAGAGCTAGTATCTACCACGATAGTATAGATCCATCTGTGATTGGTCAGTTGCAACAGGTGATCTTTTGGACAGCCACAGAGTAGAAAGAGGAACACTAGAGCTAGTATCTACCACGATAGTATAGATCCATCTGTGATTGGTCAGTTGCAACTATCCATCTGTGATTGGTCAGTTGCAACTATCCATCTGTGATTGGTCAGTTGCAACAGGTGATCTTTTGGACAGCCACAGAGTAGAAAGAGGAACACTAGAGCTAGTATCTACCACGATAGTATAGATCCATCTGTGATTGGTCAGTTGCAACTATCCATCTGTGATTGGTCAGTTGCAACTATCCATCTGTGATTGGTCAGTTGCAACAGGTGATCTTTTGGACAGCCACAGAGTAGAAAGAGGAGCACTAGAGCTAGTATCTACCACGTCAGTATAGATCCATCTGTGATTGGTCAGTTGCAACAGGTGATCTTTTGGACAGCCACAGAGTAGAAAGAGGAACACTAGATCTAGTATCTACCACGTCAGTATAGATCTATCTGTGATTGGTCAGTTGCAACAGGTGATCTTTTGGACAGCCACAGAGTAGAAAGAGGAACACTAGATCTAGTATCTACCACGTCAGTATAGATCCATCTGTGATTGGTCAGTTGCAAGAGGTGATCTTTTGGACAGCCACAGAGTAGAAAGAGGAACACTAGAGCTAGTATCTACCACGTCAGTATAGATCCATCTGTGATTGGTCAGTTGCAACAGGTGATCTTTTGGACAGCCACAGAGTAGAAAGAGGAACACTAGAGCTAGTATCTACCACGATAGTATAGATCCATCTGTGATTGGTCAGTTGCAACAGGTGATCTTTTGGACAGCCACAGAGTAGAAAGTGGAACACTAGATCTAGTATCTACCACGTCAGTATAGATCTATCTGTGATTGGTCAGTTGCAACAGGTGATCTCTTGGACAGCCACAGAGTAGAAAGAGGAACACTAGATCTAGTATCTACCACGTCAGTATAGATCCATCTGTGATTGGTCAGTTGCAACAGGTGATCTTTTGGACAGCCACAGAGTAGAAAGAGGAACACTAGAGCTAGTATCTACCACGATAGTATAGATCAGGGGTTCTCAACCTGTGGGTCGCGACCCCCTTGGGGGTCGATTAACGATTTGCCAGGGGTCGCCTAATACCATCGAAAATATGGATTGCTATTGTCTATTCTTCTATTGCTGTATGTGTGTGTGTATGTGGGGGGGGGGGGTCGCGGCAGAATGGGGGATTATAAAAAGGGGTCGCCGAGCTTAAAAGGTTGAGAACCGCTGGTATAGATCCATCTGTGATTGGTCAATTGCAACAGGTAATCTGGACAGCCACAGAGCAGGAAGAGGAGCACTAGAGCTAGTATCTACCACGTCAGTAAACCACCCAAGTGGTAAACAGTACTGAGGGGCGAGTAGATTATTATTCAAATTATCCGATCGGATGAGATGGCTTTTAGAGAACAGTCTGAGAACCTTTGATCTACGAAATGCATTATTTGATCTCGGAGCTGTCTTTTGGTTAATCTTTACTTAAAGAAAAGCGATGTTGATGTTTTAGACAACAAATAGAAGAAGTAAAATAACACACCATGGAAACTTTACATTTCAGCAATAAGTCAGAGTAGAAGTGAAAATAAAAGATGACAATATCATTTTGTGTGATATTAACCGAACGAGAGAGAGACAACTGAGCTAGCAGACAGCTAAGAAATCTCTGATTATCCTTTGGAGGGCAGTTCCTGACGTGAACACTGTCAAGGGAGACAACAATGTTTATTGTTTTTCTCTAATGACGCTCGGTGTCAGAGAATGGCTATTTGCTTAGAGATCGTAGTATTAAAAACCATAATAATAATAATAATATAACTGTTGAATGGCACATTGTTGCTGGGTTGCTGTGTCTAGAAAATATTTCTGTAATACCCTGATAACACATAGTGTTGTTTCGTTCTCATGCCACGTGATTTCATGGTATTTCGAGAATTAACCAACAACTGACAAGTTGTCGTTCTTACGTTTCTAAAAAAAAATCAATTGCAACTTTTTGTTTCCGTAATATGCCTGCTATAGAACGAGGTATCAATTTTTACAAAGCTCACTCTGTCTGTCTGTCTGGTAAAAAGTTTGTACACGTTATTTCTCCCACACTCATTCTTGGATAAAGTTGAAAATATGTACTTTTATGTCTTGTACTTGACAAAACAAGAATCAATTAAAAAAACAAATTATTTAATTATCTATTAGTAATTTGTTATTTTGTTTGGTATCGAACAATGGAAAGAAATCGTACTTGACAGTTATGATAGTATAAGTTGAATTAGTTCCCTTGAGGATGCTTCCGCCCTGAGTAAACAAGGTTTTTTAATCATTTTATAAATTGATCACGCTAACATTCACGCATATTCCCACTTCTTTCCCCCTTCCAACTGGTCCAGACAAGTGATAGGATCAAAGTGTATTGAGGAAGATAAAAGCATGAAATTGAAAAAAAAAACAATTGGTGAAATATTTCTAATTTTTACAATTACACTTAATATAAGTTGTTGTTTTTTAAGGCATTTTTCTTGCTCTAAAGCATTTCCTAATTGTCCTCTGCGTCAAGACGTGACACGGCACCAAGGAAGTGCTGTATAAAAGGAGCATTCGAGTTACGATGCCCGTTGTAGACAGGACCGTGGCACTAATAAAAAGGTTTTTAAGTACAAAAAAATATCCAGATTGACTTACATTGATACCAACTCAATAAGTTTTATCTTCAAGTTCGTAAATGTAGAAGTAAAGGACATATAGCTCACACACAACCAACTCAGTGGAGTCTTATACAAACCAGTGAGTGGAGTCTTATACAAGCCAGTCAGTGGAGTCTTATACAAGCCAGTCAGTGGAGTCTTGTACAAGCCAGTCAGTGGAGTCTTATACAAGCCAGTCAGTGGAGTCTTATACAAGCCAGTCAGTGGAGTCTTATACAAGCCAGTCAGTGGAGTCTTATACAAGCCAGTCAGTGGAGTCTTATACATGCCAGTCAGTGGAGTCTTATACATGCCAGTCAGTGGAGTCTTATACAAGCCACTCAGTGGAGTCTTATACATGCCAGTCATTGGAGTCTTATACATGCCAGTCAGTGGAGTCTTATACAAGCCAGTCAGTGGAGTTTTACACATGCCAGTCAGTGGAGTCTTATACAAGCCACTCAGTGGAGTCTTATACATGCCAGTCAGTGGAGTCTTATACATGCCAGTCAGTGGAGTCTTATACAAGCCAGTCAGTGGAGTCTTATACAAGCCAGTCAGTGGAGTCTTATACAAGCCAGTCAGTGTAGTGTTATACAACCCAGTCAGTAGAGTCAGATAATTTTGATTTGATCACTCAGCAAATCATTATTCCATATATAATAATATAATTTTTACATTTCGCGCAATGAGATATAAAAGCAGATAAATTCGCTTAGGTTGACGCCTACTTTACATAGACGCAAGTCCGGCACTAACAGTGCCTTTAATCGCGCTTTTAGTCTATAGCCTAAAGATGAACATCTGCAAGAGTTCGTTATAGATTTTTGATCCGCTTCCTAGTTTTTGACAAGAAAACTGGACCAATGTTTGGCCACATGTGAAATGAGACATTTTTTTAAATCTTAGAAAAGACGATTAATCAAAAGTTTAAAAATTCTGTATTTTTAAACAGAAAAGTACTATTAAAAAAAAAACAACGTATTAAATAAAGGCTGCTAGTTTTTATTGTGTTTTTTTTTTTGTTTTGTTTTTATTGTTGTTATTGTTTGTAACCCTGCCTTGCACCAGTGATTGTGGTGCCTACGAGCGCACTATTGAACCAGAACAGAAAGACGCCAAGATAGAGGAAAGAACAGTGAAGCAAGTGATTGTGGAGAGTCTGAACTGTTGGAGACTAAGGAGCCGTCTTTTGTGCTGCCTGAAGACTGTAGTAGGGACCTGGAGCGAAGCGGGGACGGCTGTTGTCGGTACGTATTCAGGTTTGGTGGAGAAAGGACTGGTAGAATTAGGAACAAGACTCTTTGTTTGAATGTAGAAGGCTGTTATGTGTTTGTCCTGGTGAATAAACACACGTATATATTTACTGTAGAACCTCGTTGAGTTGCCTGCCTTAGATTTACAACAATCATCATCATCATCATCATTGGCCTCCTTCAGTCGTAGAACTAATATGGTTAATCTCGCACAATTCCTCTTAAGGGAGATGAAAGCCTGGGCATTGTATATGGTGGGAACGTTGTCGCCCACACAGCAGTTCCCCCTTCTCCGCGCAGCTGATGTGACCAAAGGAACGGAATACCCGATACAGTTTGGGATCAGTAGCTTTATTATAATATTATTATTATTAAATACATTTACCTTTTTAATGCTTTACAGATGTTACAGATGTTACTGATGTTACTGATGTTATAGATGTTACAGATGTTACTGATGTTATAGATGTTACAGATGTTACTGATGTTATAGATGTTACAGATGTTACTGATGTTATAGATGTTACAGATGTTACTGATGTTACAGATGTTACTGTTTATGTTTCCTATCTGTTGCTTTCGAATCGCCTCTGTTGTTTCTGTTCGAGATAGAAATCTACAATAACTGTCACACCTCTTCTTGTTTTATTGTTTTCTGTTCTTAATATAAGTTTTCAGACCTTGCGAGTTTTAGGGCGGATGGTGCTAAGGTCATCTGTTTCTTTGCCCCTCGGTTAACGAACAGGGTGTCATGTGGCCAGCACAACGACCAACCGCCTTTACTTTTCCCAACCTAAGTCAGGTACCCCCATTAGAGTTAGACTCCCAAAATTCACAATCCCAGTCTTCACCGGGATTAGAACCCGGGACCCCTCGGTTCGGAAGCCAAGCGCTCTACCACTCAGCCACCGCGCCTAAAGAGTATAATTTAAAAAAATCAAGCTGTTAAGAGTCCAACTGTTTCAATCAATAACTAATCGTCAAACCGTTTGCTATCTTTGCAAAACTCTTTCCATTGTATAGGCTTATTGGGTAAAATAATTTTCTTTTCTATGTAACGACTCACTATTTCAGTGAATGAAATTCTATCCAATTCAAAGGACAAAGAGAAATGGAGAAAGACGGTTGACAGATCTTGTGTGGTGCTCCAACAGCCTAAGGGATAGGTGAAGGTGATGGTGATACTCGATAGCCTGATATAAAACGTGTGGCTGAGTGGCAAGAAGCGCTTGACAACTATCAAGGGGGCTCGAGTTTGAATCCCGATGAGAGCTGAGTGTTTGCTGAACGCCCAAAAGGCAGCACGGAAATCTTCTCCTAGATACCCCCCTCCCCCTCCCTCCCCCACACACACACCATAACACACACGTCTACAAAATAGAGTGGACCAAAGCACGCTGTGCTTAATACAGCATGCGCTACCCAAAGGTTTTAAAACAAGCACAATTTTTTTTAAAACAAGGCTTATCTAAGGGGAAGAACTGCAAATCACTAGCATAGCTCTTAATACTGCAAGGTTAAACTCTTTTTTGTATATCAAACACAATTAATAATTAATTAATTAACTCTAATTGACTAACTAATTGGTAAATTTTTTTTATTTATGTATTGTCATCGACTAGGAATAATTGTGCAAAAGTTCCATTAATTTAAGAATAGGAAGTGGAAGAAAAAAATAACGTGTACAGACAGACAGACAGACAGACGAGCGACTTAATATAATCTTTATATAAAATGGAAAGAGCTGACTGTCTATTTATATATAGTTCAGGGTCCTTGTTTTGTGTGTGCGGGTTTGCATGTGTGTGTGTGTTTTACTAGTCTATGTTACCAGATCATAAGTCTGGCATACTTTTTCATTAGATTTTTTAAAATGGGTTTCTGTTGTAAGTCGGTAGTCACAATAAAATCTATAGCCCGTCGTCTGTATGTTCTGATAAGCTGCTTGAAGAGCTACGTTAGAAAATAAATATTGGTTGAATGGGAAAAAAAAGTAGGACACTATACTTAATATCTCAGACTTGAAGAGTTCCACTAGGTTGCCGACTAATGCGATTACGTAATGAAAGTAGTGGAGATCTAGATGGGGAAAGTCGTATCAACGCCTGGTATTAAATCAGTGTACCGACGTGATTTGATAAAAAAAAGGTATTGAACTGTCTGAATATTTATTTTAAAGTAATTTTGAAGTTTGTCATTCCTGTGTATATAGACTACATTACTTCAGTCATTTTTATTAAATCAATAGATTTTGAAGAGTTTTATTCCTTTTTTAAAAGTAAAAGTAAAAATGTAACTTTTGATTGTGTATTATGTAATGTTGCTTTGTTTATAAGAATTATACCGTTGGTCTGTTATCTCTAGTTCTAAAGAGTAACAAAAAAAACTAAAAAAATTAATTCCACTTATCTGAATCAGGGTACACCAGTAATACAGACTAAAAACGCAAAATACCTAGGTGTTATAATAAATGAAAAAGTGTGATGGAATCCCCATATTGATGAAACTATACCAAAAAATTAAACTGAGCATTAGGGTTTATAGGCTACAAAGAAATTTCTATAAATCAAAAAAGAATATAAAACTAAAATGCTGTTTAACCTTGGTTAGGCCAATAATAGAATATGCATCCTCCGTTTGGGACTCCTCAACTCAAGAAAACATTATGAAACTGGAACAGACACAAAATAGAGCAATGAGATTCATAACAAACGAATATTCACATTTGACTAGAGTAACACCTTTAGTAAAATCACTAAATTTAGAAAGCCTTCAGGACAGAAGACACAAAAGTAAAGTAACAATCATACATAAAACACTGAACCATAATCTTCAAATACAAAAACAAAATTTAATAAAATACTCAGAAAGACACAAAGATAAAGGCATATTCCTCGTTCCATATGCTAGGACAAATTTGTACAAATACTCCTTCTTCCCTAGTGCTATTAAAGCATGGAATGGGTTGCCTGAGCTAGCCAGGAAAACCAGTGACTCGGCAGAATTTAAGTCATTGGTTAATATGCATGACTAAATGCATGACGCGTAGGACGTAATCATCTTCTTTTTTGAAGTAACGTCTGTATTATATAAGATAAGACGGAGTGCTAATTCTTCGTCGCATTGACCGATCGGTTAGATTTAAATATGTTTACTGAATGGTTTATAGCAGTGTTTCCCAAACTGTGTTACGGTGAACCAGAGACCTCAATTTGTGTTCCACGAACTACAGGAATAATTAAGCAGTAGACCACCACGTGAATTCACTCTTTCTAATTAAATAAGCCAAGTGTTCCGCTAAAGTGTTTTCCGTTAAAGTGTTTTCCGTTAAAGTGTTTTCCTTTAAAGGAGAAAATTTGGGAAACACTGGTATACTGAATAGTGAGCACATTCAATTTAATTTGAGAATCTAGAATTAATAGAACGCTCATCGCTTGCGTTCATCAATTGTTCGATGAAATGTTCACTTAAATACACTTTAGGACAGGGTCACTTCGTGTGTGGGTGTGTGAAGAAAACAGCACACTTTTTTTTCCTTGGCACAGTCTGCAAAAGAGCTCACAGCTCAGCAGCAATAAAGCTGGCTAGAAGAAGAAGAAGAAGAAGTGTGGGTGTGTGTCTAAGATAAAAACGGCAATTTGTTAAATTGGGCAATCTAGACGACTTTGATTTAAACAACAGTAATTTAGAAATATTTAGAACTAGGTCGAAGGTCAAGGCAAAAGTTTAAGAAGTACAACCAATGACGCAAACAAGCCAGACAGGTCTTTATGTGTGAGGAACGTAGAGATAGCCATCGGGGGGTTATGGACCTCATTCACCAATCGTAAACAAACAACATTTAGCCACGTGGCGCTCTATATCTTCTATATAATTTACGATCTCATGTTTAATTCATGATGGTTGTCACGTGACAGTTTTTTTTCCCATTGTTTTATCAATAAGATCACGTGACTAAATGTTGTTTGTTTACGATTGGTGAATGAGGTCCATTGTTCCAAGTAATTGATCAGTGTTCGATATTCTCAAATCTTCGCCATATTTACTGCCCGCAGCCGCGGTGGCTTCCGTAACCGGGGTCCCGGGTTCGAATCTCAGAGTTAAGACTGGGATTTTGAATTTCGAGCTCTTTAAGGCGCCTCTGAGTCCACACAGTTCTGGTAGGTAAAGGCGATGGGTCTGCTTATCCACATGAAACAACCTTTATATTAGTCACGTTCGCAAACTATTATGATATTTGAACTTGTTCTTTAAACTGAACTTCGGGGCTCTAATAGCTTTTTCACACTTGCATTATGCGCTAGATTTACCCACACGCTCATACAGCTGTTTTAAGTTTTAGGTCTAATTATTTATTAATAAATATTTGTTCATTGTCAGACTATGAAGGCCAATAACTCATTCATTTGTCCTGTATTTTGGATTTGAAGTCATTTTAATATTTTCAGGAGACAATAGAAACACGAGACTGCAGATCGCTATCTGGACATGTAGCCAAATGTAGCCACCATGGCCATGAATTCCCAACGAAACAATACCACGCTGACCCATAACATTCGACGGTGTAGATTACTGTAGATCAGTGTTTCCCAAAGTGGGGTACGCCTACCCCAGGGGTACGGGAAGACTTTGGAGGGGTACACGTTGCACCTCATTAACTATGCTGATTTTTTAAAAATACCCATTTATTATATTCTGCTAATAAATGAAAATTGGGGGGGGGGGGAGGGGGCGAGGGGTACTTAGCATTACAAAAAATGATAAAAAGGGGTACACATTGGTCAAAAGTTTGGGAAACACTGCTGTAGATAATATCTTTAAAAGATTGTCTTTACATTTTTAACTTTAGTGGAAATAAAATGGTTCCTCTTACTTTCTGTCCCGTATCACACACACACATACACGCACACTTATTTTTCCCTCCGTTCTAAACTTTCATCAGATTCCTGGCCATCAGATTCCTGGCCATCAGATTCCTGGCCATCAGATTCCTGGCCATCAGATTCCTGGCCATCAGATTCCTGGCCATCAGATTCCTGGCCATCAGATTCCTGGCCATCAGATTCCTGGCCATCAGATTCCTGGCCATCAGACTCCTGGCCACTTTGTGAGTTTGAAAAATGTCGAGGTCACAATTAAAAACAAAAGAATCTGAATCATTATCCCCCCCCCCTCCAACCCTTTCTGTTGATACGCCTCTGACATGTATTGCTGTCCGTTCCGAGAAATTCTTTGTGAATTTGTAATCAATGAAACAATCTATATTCAATATATAGTCAGTGGTGTAACAATCTTGGTGCGAACGAGACAGCTGGAGGCTTCTTACCAAGGCCGCAGATGTGGTACCAAAAGAAAATCCACAGCTGAGGACAGACGTAGACGGCGATGAGAGAACCTAAATCGACCACAGCCGGACAACGATTATGTCTGCACTGGATGTGGCAAAATATATAGGTCGCAGCTGGGACTGCGTAGTCATGTAAAGTACTGTACTCCTCATTCATCTTCGGACACGAATAAAAGCCTTACTATAGTCACTTTTATATATGGCATCAGAAAAAAAAAAACTTCATCTCAATGCATTTGTACTAAGTATTTGCTTTTATTAACTCTTTCACTGCCGTAAATTATCTTTCAATTTTCCGAAGGAATTATTCATTTTTATCGTTTTTGCAGTTCACCCCCCTGTTATGACTGAACTTCAATAACTTTGTTTTAGTTTGTTATCAGACAATGTTATAGCTGATATAGAAAGAATACATGCCCGTTTTACATTACAAATTAATTGCAGTTTATAAAACCAAAAATTAATTTAATTTAATGGGCCAGGAAATGGGAGAGAAAGAGTTAAAGCAACTGCGTCTGCTCTAGATTTAGTAATATCAACTTAAATGTCAGTGAAAGACAGGACGGGGGTGGGAAAAAGAGCTCACACAAAAAAAAGGACAAGAAAGATTAGAAAGTCACTATTTCAATGTAGTGTCAGATGCATGTATGGTTAGACTCGGAGTCATGTTTCTTTGTTGTCGGTTAAGTATGAAAGAGTTACATCCCTTTGTTTTTCCATATTTCCCGAGGTATGACCGAGAACAGTACGCATGTAATGATGACGTAAAGAGGACTGAATGTTTGTGTTGTTTTTGGTGTATGGACAAGTGGAGTTTTGTGATTGGTTGGAATCAGTTAAATCACTAGAGTTGATGAGAACGGATGATTTTGGTGTCGTTGTGTCGCCTTTTTGGTTTTAGTGATGTTATTCTCTCTCGCATTTCTGGAGTTCGCATTTTATTTACTGTATTGTTTTAACCCTATTCGCGACGCAAAAGGGTTAACTGTGTGTGATCAGCTGACATATGTGACACAGGCCAGTAATACAGTTTAGCGTGCTATACTGAAAGGCAAGGGCCAGTACTGGCATGATCTTTGCACGTGAATAGCGCCCTTGTTATGGTCATCTGATCATAAGCCTGCGCAGACCAGAGACACAGTGTGTAGGAAAGCGGCAGTTCAAGACCGCAGAGCTTTGAGACCGGGACTGTTAGTCTGCCACGAAGTCGGTCCTGGTGCAGTCCTCCAGTGAAACGTACGAGTCCAGAAAGAGACAGTAGAATTTATGAGTTTAGTAAAGTGATATACAGTCTAACTTTGTAGTAGTTGATTGTGTTGCCAATTGTGTCATATTGGC
This sequence comes from Biomphalaria glabrata, assembly GCF_947242115.1. Lineage (NCBI taxonomy): Eukaryota > Metazoa > Mollusca > Gastropoda > Planorbidae > Biomphalaria > Biomphalaria glabrata. The sequence continues at coordinate 42,484,249 of NC_074718.1, read as the reverse complement.
GGTTTTATTTGACCCTTATTAAAGTACCAGATTATTTGGAGCTTTGTTGTCAAGTTCTTGATGTGTTGAAGTGTTGTGTTGTGTTTAGCAGTGTTTACAGAAGGCCTGATTAGGAGAGAAACGTAACAGTATCTTTATTAGTAGTACTTTAGTAACAGAGGTGCCCCTTGTAAGCGCTAGAAAGGTCAACTCAGGCGCCATTTCGCCCTCATTGACATAGAGAAAAGTAGCTGACAGCAGATGGCCTCTGTAGAGCTCTCACAAAAGCCGCGGAACACACATGTGAGACACAAAATAAAACTCCTTGTTGAAGACAGGCGCAGAAGGCGAAAAGAAAACTTAAATAGATCCCCAGCAGACAACGGCTTTGTCTGTAATAGATGTGGAAAAATATGTAGGTCGCAACTGCATTTGCGTAGTCATGTGAAACATTGCAATCATTCTTAATCTTCGAAATCGAAGTTCATTTTTAAGTAAACATTATCGTGCATAATGTTCATTTTACTGGTTGAATCGTAATGAATGTCGAATTATGGAGAGCTGCTAACGTGTCGGCTTAGTTAAAGAGTAAAGTTTCTCTTAAAATCTTGCATTGTAGAGATAATCAACTCAAGTATGGCATTGAGAGTGTTACACTGTTCTAAAAGCAAGTGAGCCCCTCGGTGACGCAAAAATCTAATTTTCTTGTGGCCCATGTTATAGTATAGTGGGAAGCGTGGTCGAGAGGCTAAGTGCGCTTGAACTTGGCTTGGCTACCTAGAAGGGGGCTCGAGGTTCGACACCCGACTCGGGCAGAGTTGTGTTTACTGAGCGCCTAAAGGCAGCACGAAAAACCAACTCCTAGATACCCCCTCCCCCCAACTGGTCCACAAATGAGATTGGACCAAAGCGCTCTGAGCATGCTATAAGCATGAAAGTAGCGCTATATAAAAGCTATAATAATAATAATAATAATCTTTATTATCCGTAAGGAAATTTGTCTTACAATTTGTGCATTACACCAAACAAAAAACATTATAACTATAAGAAACCAAAGTGTACATTCACACCAGACTCACTCATAATTTACATGTGACAAAGTTTATACCAGATTGTTCTCATTTAATGATTTGATTAGTACATAGCTAGGAAATAGCTTTAGTGAGTAGTGAAACCCAAAAAAGGAGTTAGGGTAATACCGAGACCAATCTTCAAAGAAGGCCTCAAAACTGACCGGCGACGTCGCGTGCGTAATGACGACCAATAGCTCGTACAGACCTGTGTAATGATTTTATTCTAGGCTATACATAAAAAACTAGAACAATTACATAATAGAGCAGTGAGATTTATAACAAACGAATATTCCAATTTGATTTAGAGTAACACCATTAGTACAATCACTAAACTTAGAGACACTTCAAGACAGAAGAATAAAAATTAAAGTAGCAATAATAATACATACAACAATAAACCATAATTTACAAATAGAAGAAAAAAAACCTAATGAAATTCTCAGAAAGACACAAAGATAGAGACACATTTCTTATTCCATAAGCTAGAACAAATTCGTTCAAGTGTGTCTTTTTCCCTAGTGCCATATTTATTGAATGAGTTGCCTGAATCAGGCAGGAAAACCAACGACTTAGAGGAATTTAGGTCATTGATTAACATGCATAAATATAAACAAATATTTAAAATTACAACAAAAAAAAATAAACAAATGTAACATTATTAAAAATAATAAAAACTTAAACAAAAATAATATTAGAGATTTTCATATATGGCGGGACAAAGATAAGTAGCTAACCCTTTGTTTTTAAACGCTTAAATACATTTTTGGCGCACTTGTTAGCACTGCAGAATTTTAACTCGTCTTTTTTTTTCATATTTAAATGTCAATATTGAAGTTTAGCTTAGCGTCCTTGACATTGTGAAGATCCCCAATAAACAAATATTATAACGTCAATACGAAAATATATAAAGAGATAAGACGTACCTGTTGTATTATTAATCCATAGCATTAGACGTCAATCTGTAGACGTCCTATTAATCCATAACATTAGACGTCAATCTGTATACGTCCTATTAATCCATAGCATTAGACGTCAATCTGTATAAGTCCAAAGTGTAATTAAGAACAAGCCACCATCAATCAGTGTGTCAAATTACTAACTAATCTACAGTTCAACGAAACTATGGCTAGACTTGCCAAATAGAAACACCTTTTAAAAGTAGAACTATCATAATCCAGAAAGACATCGCTAGATCTGGGCAGCGTGGAACGCGAAACACAAATACAATTTTGTAAACTTGAAAAAAAAAAAGACTGTCGCATAGCCTGGCAGAAATGAGGTGTGGCGGGAGTGTTCAGGTGGGGGCTTTCAGTGACAACAGGTGACAATGAGTTGTGAATCGACGTGAGTGAGGAAAAAAGGGTATTCAATAAAGAGTGAGTGGGAGTGAGAGAGAGAGAGAGCTAGAGAGAAAGAGAGAGAGAGAGAGAGTATGAATGAAAGAAAGAATGAGTAAAAACATTTTCTTTAATTGAAAAAAAAAAATCAATTTCTTGTGATGCTCCTCTTTGAGATACTTCACGCTGGAACTGTGACCTCATTTGCATAGCGGCCTCGCGAACCTTTTTTTTTTTTTAAGCGTTATCCCAGCAATCCGCTCCAGACGACAGCGGGCAGAAGTGACAGCAGTCCGAGCAGTCGTCTGTCAAAAGTGTCAGTTGATCAAGATGGCGTTGAAACAAAAGGATGATAAAGACCAAACCGAAACAAAAGAATGATAAAAAGGGGCGGACCGGCTATATGGGCATTCGGGCAAATGCCCGGTGGGCCGGTGGGGCCACCGAAAGGGCCACATGAATGCCAGTAAGATTTAAGATTCTAAAATTTTCTCTTTAAATGCAATCCATTGAGCTTCGTGATTTAAAAAAACACTTTAAAATATAATCCTAATGTAACGCATTGTCGTAAATGCCCTACATCTGGGAAGCGTGGTCGAGAGGCCAAGTGCGCTTGAACTTGGCTTGGCTACCTAGAAGGGGGCTCGAGGTTCGACACCCGACTCGAGCAGAGTTGTGTTTACTGAGCGCCTAAAGGCAGCACGGAAAACCAACTCCTAGATACCCCTCCCCCTCACACTGGTCCACAAATGAGATTGGACCAAAAGCGCTCTGAGCATGCTATAAGCATGAAAGTAGCGCTATATAAAAAAGCTATAATAACAATCTGTATATAGTGCTTCTAGTAGACGTCAATTCCTTATACACACTGAGCGATAAACAAGAAATTCAATGCCATTATTTATTATAGAGATCGACATTCGTGTGAATGTATTCGGATGAAACCATAAAGAGCCCAATGACGTTTTAGGTCCTACAAATGACATGTCCAGTCACGTACGAATTTTATTGGTTTTGTGGAGGTGCCACATGATCTAAAGTAGGCGCTACGAAGTCCTTCATAACTCAGAAATATTCTCTTGAACAGTGTAGAAATGTGTTGATTAAAATCAAAATGCAAAAGAATGGACCTCATTCGCCAATCGTAAGCAAACAACATTTAGTCACGTGATCTTATTAATAAAACAACGGAAAAAAAACTGTCACGTGATAACCACCATGAAATAAACATTAGATCGTAAATTATATAGAAGAGATAGAGCACCACGTGGCTAAATGTTGTTTGTTTACGGTTGGTGAATGAGGTCCATTGAAAAAGAAGGAGCAGAAAATAAGATAAAAAGCAACTAGTGCTAGAAACCTGTGCAAAAAAATATGTTGAATGTTTTCTCGCAAGCAGTACGATAAGAGGACAGCATTTATGAAGGAACCAGCTCAACGCCTTAAGACGACAAAGATATAGACTTAGGTAGAAATACATAGAGGGTTTGCTGAAATATGATATTAATCTTGACAGCATTAGTTTTACTGAACATAGGTGTATTGAATTACCTTCAAACAAGTGGACTTGATGTTCTGTTTATGTAGCCAGCTCTAAGATGCAGACAAACTAGGTTTCCAGGTTATTGAGAAAGCAGTATTTAACTTTGTGAGTAAAGTGCAAGACCTTGCGATCTAAGTGGCAGATGATGTTAGGGTCGTCTGTTTCTTTGGCCAATGGTTGACGAGCATCACAACCTTTTCTTAGCCCAACTAAAGTCAGGGGCCCGTTGGAGTTGGGTGGATTCATGGGCGAACTAAGAATCCTGAAATTCAAAATATAATGTAAAAATTTCTTTCCAAACTTCCGTGAAGAGCAAATGATTATATTCAATCCTTTTTTTCATTTCTATGAATTAAAATTCTAATGAATAAAATTATTTGTTTTAAAATAGTTCATCTGATAGGACTTGCCAGCATACCAATGTTTCGAATCCTATATATAGACATAATTGTTTTCTTATTATATTGTTACGTTCTTCTCAATCAGGCCTTCTGCAAACACTACTTAACAACACAACAGCACACTTAACACAAGAACTTGACAACAAGAGCTTCAAGTAACAAAGTGGCGGTTTAATTACAAATACATCGACAGACAATTCAACACAATAGGCTACATCAGGTTCAAATGCTTTGCAACACTACAGAACCGCCTAACTAAACATTACTAGTGTCTCTAGCTCGTATAGCTACATTCTCGAGGACTCACAAGGTACCACACAGTCCTTACTGCCTTGCTGTCCTGGACTCAACTGTCTTTTTAAACACACTGTCTCTAGACCGTGAAGGCTCTTGATCACATGACCACAACACAGGTCATACTTGCGGTTATTAGCAGTACTGTCCCTTGTCTATCGACAGCCGTTGACCTAAATGATTGGCCTGAGTGTTGTGTATCAGTAGGCCGCACACACATTAACCCTTTCAGTCCGCCACTGGAGTTACAACAATATAAATAAAATATTAAAAGTAAAATTGGTTTATAATAGATAAGTAGGCCTCTACTGCCTTTTCAAAATCAAAATTTTATTACAATGAATACAAAAATTTTTTTTTTCTTGTAAAACTTTTGAAAACATTTTAGTAATAAAATCCCATTTGAAATAGTCTTTGTAAAAAATAAATGTTGTTAAATAAAATGCAAAATTTTCTTCTTAAAACACCTCTAGAGCTCTCTAAGTCGTTGAACTACGAAAATAAAGAAACGAAAGGTCATTCTTCATGTCATTCCTTCAAAGGTAGATAACTAATTTATAATTTAATAAAGTATCAGGCCTACTAAATTTAGAATTTTAAATCTGAAATATAGTGTTTGCATTGAGCGTACTCTTTTTTTTTTTTTACTAATAATGTTTAAAATATAAAAAATGTTTTCATTCAGATAAAGTTCAAAATTTTAATGCAATATTTACAAAATACTGAATTTAAACATTGTAGATTTATGTTTAAGAAAGAAATTTAATTCAAAGTACATATAGGCATCCTCGAATTTCGTTGACCTTGATAGTCATGTGGCACTTGCGTAGAACATTGGCTATTATATCAAAGGTGCAGAGTTCGAATCTATGAAATGGATTTTTCTTACATAAAGTTTTTTACACTTATTTTTGATTAATCAATAACTAAACATTGCTATTCGAGCATAGAATGGGTTGCCTGAGCTAGCCAGAAAAACCAGTGACTTGGCAGAATTTAAGTCATTGGTTAACATGTATGACTAAATGCATGACGCGTAGGACGTAATCGTCTTCTTCTTTGAAGTAACGTCTGTATTATAATAGATAAGATAAGATGAGATATGTTGTGCTTACCTATTTTTAACCTTTTTTAAAAACTATTTTATCATCATCTGTCCCTTATATTGTGTCTCTGAGATGTTGTTACAAAATGCGTAACAAAATGTCTTCACTCTTCCCACTTAGAAGATATCCTTAGATGAAATCAAAACAAAGGCATGTTCACTTTTTGGACGCCGATTATCTAGCTTTTCTTTGTCATTTTATTACTTTTGTACCTTTATTACTATTAGAGATGATTTTGACAGCGAGTCAAACACTATGATCGAACCAGCTTTGAATGCCTTGAGTTCGAATGTCAACTACATCATACTACATGTATATGTTAATGTATATGGTAGCAGAAATTATTTCATAATAAGAATTTCACCACTCCAAGTGTTATACTTTATTCATTTAGTAATAGTGCTTATTGGATAGTTTCAAATCATCTAATCAATTATTTATACAGCAAAAATATTTCGATACATTATTAAACTTTACACAATGCTTTTTGAGTACAGATAAGGTTGGATGCACATCATATGGCATACAATTTATGGGCCGCATTGTATAGAAATGCTCTGGCCGATTTTGACACCCAAGTTGAAACAAAAGGTTGATAAAGACCAAGTTGTGAAAAAAAAGGTTGATAAAGACCAAGTTGTGAAACAAAAGGTTGATAAAGACCAAGTTGTGAAACAAAAGGTTGATAAAGACCAAGTTGTGAGACAAAAGGTTGATAAAGACCAAGTTGTGAAACAAAAGGATGATAAAGACCAAGTTGTGAAACAAAAGGTTGATAAAGACCAAGTTGTGAGACAAAAGGATGATAAAGACCAAGTTGTGAAACAAAAGGATGATAAAGACCAAGTTGTGAAACAAAAGGATGATAAAGACTAATTTAAAAGAAAAGAATACTAAAACTTAGTTGAAAATGTATTCGTTGTGGGAAGCGTGGTCGAGAGGCTAAGTACGCTTGAACTTGACTTGGCTTGGCTACCTATGAAGGGGGCTCGAGGCTTTGACACCCGACTCGGGCAGAGTTGTGTGTACTAAGTGCCTAAAGGCAGCACGAGAAAACCTTCTCATTGATACTGGTCCACAACTGAGATTGGACCAAAGCGCTCTGAACATGTAATAAGCATGAAAGTAGCGCTATATAAAAGCCATAATTTATTTATTTAGTTAGTTAGTTAACCAGAATTTCAACATGGCAGCATGACGGTAACTAGCCTGTTACTAAAGTAGGTCTTAGTTACAGTAAAACACACGAATTCAAGCACTTATGTCTGTTATTCCATAATTTATCTTTTAGCAACTTTCTTTCTTAATAGTTTTAGTTGTTGTTTTTTTAAGTGGGGTAATTTATTAGTTTTTCAGTGTCTTTACGAGACAAATTTGGATGAAAATAATTTATCAAACTAGAATTTCAAAAGAAAGTCAGAACACACAATGAACCAGAACGGACATAGTTATGTTATCGAATATCTACCAATTGATTCTACGGACCAAACATTATTGAGAAATGTTGATAGATCTTCCAGTACATTGCCAAAACAAGAGTTCTCTCGATCATGGCCTATATAAATATATTTCAGATTCATTCAAAGACACTGTAGACTCTCTTCGCCTGCACGCGAAGATGTTGCGTGCGCAGCATAGTGTGAATGTGGAATGGTGCGAATGCGTATTGGAAGATGATAAAGAAAAATTAGAGTAATGTGAACGCGGTTATTATTGACATACTATTATTTGTTGTTCTCATAATCAACTATTGATGGGTCTGTTTTAGTGTATGATTCAGAGTCTCGTAACAGACGTAACAATAATCTGATATTAGGGAGTACAGTCTTGGGGAGAGAAGAAAAACGATTATATATATATATTATCTAAAAAAGATAATTTTTGTATTTATTTATGGTCGAGAGGCTAAGTGCGCTTGAACTTGGCTTGTCTTGGCTACCTAGAAGGGTGCTCGAGGTTCGACACCCGACTCGGGCAGAGTTGCGTTTACTGAGCGCCTAAAGGCAGCACGGAAAACCAACTCCTAGATACCCCTTCCCCCCACCGGTCCACAAATGAGATTGGACCAAAGCGCTCTGAGCATGCTATAAGCAAGAAAGAAGCGCTATATAAAAGCTATAATAATAATTCTGTTGTTGAAAGGGTGTTACAGTTCAGTCAGTTTTTCATTTTTCATTCATAGCAGCAGCTGTTGGAGCTCCACGTCTCCCCTTTTTCCCCATGACGACATGCTATTTTTTTTTAATAATTGGATGCAAAGTTGTCCAAATTTATGTTGATTACTAGATATATTATTGTTCTATACATTATGCAATCGTCTTCAAATAATCCGACTTTTTTTCCTGTACTAATGCAGTTATATGCATTATAATTATTGACAAAAATATGAATATTAGCCACCACCCTAATACATCGAAAAGAGTTAATAATTTTTTGAAAAGAAAATGACCACATTTAAATCTGTATTAACTAAATCGTATTTGTACTGAATTGAGCATTTATTTTATAACTAGACCAAATGGCAGCTTTGATGAATGCATTTTTTATCGGGGATTCCCAACCATGACAAATAGCTATAAATAGCCAGCTATTTATGGGTCACACGTACTAGTGTAAAGAAAATAGGAAGTGTTGTTAAGCTAAGTATTTTAAAAGGTATATGATAGTTTTGTGTTTTATTTAAGCACCAAAGATAAATTTAGAAATCATCTACGCTTTCATCAACGGTGGCTTCGCTCCATAATGGGCATACGCTGGCAAGACTACCTTATAGTTAACCATGTTCTGCTAGAGGCTGGTGTTAACAGTACTCGACAGGGTCTGACACTTATCGTCTTATCCCGCACGAGGGACGATCGCAAGCTAAAGACGTTATTTTTTTTTTTGGTAGCTTAGAAGAGGACAGCATATCAGAGGTACCCCCACCCCACGTCAGCGCTAAAAAGATCAACTCTGGTGCCATTTCGCCCTCACTTGCATAGAAGAAAATAGCTGTTATCAGCAGATTGCCTCTATGAAAGTTGCAGAGCGGAACACACATTCGAGGACATTAGAAAAGCCATTGTAGACGACATGTGCGAAGACCCCCAGCAAACAACGTTTTTGTCAGCTGCATCAAATGTGGAAAGATACGGAGGTAACAACATGGTTTGCGTAATCTTGTACAACACTGCAATCATCCCTTATCTTCTTCTTATATATTACAGACGTTACTTTAAATCGAAATCGAAGACATTGTCATTATTATCAGTGTACAGGATATAGGAAGTACTGATTTGCTGTGTATTTTAAAAAGTATACGACAGTTTTGAGCATTTCTTAAATGAGAATTCTAAGTTCTTTGGCTTGTGGCACAAAAGGATTTTTATTAGATACAGGTAGCTTAGAAGAGCGGTGTTTCAGAACGGCGTCTTTGACATTGTTTAGTTTTCAATTTATTTCTAAGTCTTTCTCAAATTCCGCTTTTTATTTTCTTACATCTTTAAATTCCCGTATGTGATGTCCACATTTCACCATTTTGCTTTCTTTTACTATGTATTTAAAAAAGAAAAGTGTAGCCGAATCTAACAAATCGAAATGTAATCAAAGAGATAGGCCCTACGCATGGGGAAGTGGATAAGAGAAAGAGCGAACATTGCCTCCAGTAGGCTAGCAATGGCCAAATACTGTATTGGCTTGTGGTGAGGATGGAAGACGATAACCTGTCCAATTTGTTCCACCGTTCCCCAGCAGGGACCACACGGGACCACACGGACGGTGATAGCTCCTCCTGGTACAGTATAGGAATATGAAGTGTCCCCAAGTGGGCTCAGCCTTTGGTCCAGCTTGGTATGGGGAAACCGTTACACTGGCTCAAGGAACCGTGACCCATGAACAAACAGATGTGATTAATTGATCATTGTCACAACGTGTGTTGTGGTGCCGGGGATTTCACTTGAATTAAAATAGTTGAATAAATGACGATCTAGGATTCACAATAAAAGATTCTTTGTTAAAACACAACTCTGGAACTTTATTTAAATATAAAACGTAAGTACAGCTTATGTACAAGTTACAGATCAACAAGCACAAGTAATATTACAAAGGCTTTAAATCAGAGCCCTTAGAAAACGTGACTGTCTGCTAGGACATTCTTTCATCGACTGGCGTTCTTTCTACTCTCGTCAATTCTCTGGCGCTAAAATGTCTTTATTTATTTTCAAATCAACCAATAGATTTGCAACATCGTAATTACGTCTCGGGTAAAACCTGAGGCGCTGTCAAGGATCTAGATTTGTGGGGTAATTCCTGAGGCTCAGTCAAGGGCTTATATTTCTATTTACACATAAGCTTTTAAATGTGAAATATACAAATAAATCTATAATGGCATCTGTGACAATCATCTACTCGATGGAGGCCTTCAGACAGAATGGACGGTGAAGAACCAATCCTTCATCCTGGCCGCTGGATAAAAGCCTTTCCAGGGTCAAAGATTCATAAGATGGATTTATCTCGAACCCTCAATGGACATCTCGACGAGTGCACAAATATGATTTAAGTCATTTAACTACTCTTTACTATTCAGTCTATTCTCTTTGGAGCAAACCATTGTGTTCTGGATAAACAATTTGATTGACTAAAAACTATTTCTTGAAAACCATCTAGGCCCTGTTAATAGAACATCAGCAGGAAGCATCATAGTGCAGTTTGCCGGTTAATAATCCAGGAGAGCGATGTTTGAAGTAAACGTTATTGTCTAGGTAGATCACAAAACTAATAGCGGAATGCTCAAAACTTTCGTACAAAATATGAAACAAGCAAAATAGAAAAACAAATAATTTTAAAAAAAAATCAATTTTTCTAAGGGGAAGAAGGGCAAAATTGCTGGCACTTGGCACATTGTCTTCGCCTAGAGTAATTATGCGAAATTGAGAAGCGGGAGAAAAAAAAACGTGTACAAAATGTAATAAGGGTAATAATTCCACATACACAGCCACATATCTCAATTCTTTTGTTCGTTACTAAATAAAATAATTAATTACTAATTCGTTAATTCTTTTTTTTATTGATTCGTTTATTTTAACAACAATAAAACAATAATTGTTTAAAGTTTCAGGTAGATCCAAAAATGGGTGAAGAGAATGAATTTACCTGTAGCTCTATGAAAATTGTTCCAGGCAGACACACAGACAGACAGAATTAGTTGATATACACTTTGTAAAAAATGTTAGATGTTTGTTTAAATTTCTAGATTTAACATTTTGTTAAAGCATTTCATATTTTGCTTGATTTTCAGCTTTCTAGTTATCATTACTTAACTATACACTACTATACAGTAGGCTACAAGATCTACTTGCATTTTTAGACATATCGGCACAATTTTGGAATTGTCTTGACCAGAGTTTCTCAAACCCCTTTTTTTTTTTTGCTCCTTCATATAGTTAAAACTTGCCCACGGATCCCTAAGTAAAAAAGCTCCAAAATGCATAGTATAAAAGGTACAAATGTCAAATAAAAATTGTTTTTAGAAGTTTTTATTGAGATTAAAACTTTTGTTTAAAATTAAAATATTAAAAAAATGATGACTTTAATGAGGTTAGTGGACTTTTTCCTTAACGGAATACTTCACACGGAACATTTTACTTTTTTTTTAGAGCGATGGTATCATGGTGACCAACTAGTTAATTATTCCAGTATGCCTAGTTCGTGGAACACCTATTCAGGCATCGCGAGGAACACAGTTTGGAAAACACTGTTTTACGGCATTCTGTGCGTAAATAATTCACTTTTTTAGTTGGTAATACTAGATCTGGTTCTATATTTAGTCTAAACGTATCTAAAAATATCAGGTTTTGCTGTTGCAAAAAATCTGGCTACAAAAACAAAACAAAAATGTCTCGAAAAAGTAATTTGTGACGTATTTATAGATCTAGACACACAGTACTGAACTACTGGTACAAGATATCTAGAAATTAGATCTACTACTATAGATAGGGTTAACTAGTTAAGATTAAGATCTCGTAATCTAACTATAAAAATATATTTAATTTAATAGATCTAGAAAAAAAAAATAGAATCTAGATAGATTTTTAAGACAATTATATCTAGATTCTACATAGATCTCTACGACTAGAGTTGACTAGACTTACTTAGACTTTACTTTTACTTTAGTCACTTTAGACTTAGACACTAGATCTAGATAGTAGATCTACTTGTCTTATCTACTATCATTAGTATCATCTAGTAAATTCTAGTAAGAGTACTAGATCTAAGACCTGTGTCCAGACATCTCAGTTCCATTGATAGGATCATGATCATCATCCTCTCTAGCTCTGCAGTCAGCGTCCAAGACTCACAAGCATATAAAAATGTGGCCATGACCAGGGAGCGCATCAATCTGATTTTGGTGCAGAGGGCTAAGCCTTTAACTTTCCGTATTATTTTCAGTTTTGAAAGGGCTACTGTTGACTGCGATTCTGGCCCATTGTCTCCGAGGTATTTGAAGCTGCTAACACTAGTCAGCTTTTCAACTCCAATACTGTGAATACTGATGCCCCTTTTAAAGCTCTGTTGGCTATTGGTCATAATTTAAGTTTTTTCAGCATTTATGGGCATACCATATGCTGCGGAAGTCTTGTCAATGCCCATCACCAAGTCAGCTAGCTCTTCTTCTGTCCCTGCTAAGCCATTAATGTCATCTGCGAAGCGCAAGTTAGTAATTCTATTTCCTCCAATGCTTACAGTACCTTCATTGCCTTTGAGAGCATCTGGGTAACAGAGGATATACTCCAACTTTGTGACAAGCCATGGGTGCTTAAAGGGAAAAAGTTGTCCTACCCAAAATATGTCCACGAATACAAAAGCATGAACAGAAAAAGGAAATGAAAGAAGTGAAGAAAATGTGAATTGATTGAGAATAATTGTCAAGAAATTGAACAGGGACTTAACAGGAATGACAGTAAAAAAGCATACCAAGAAGCAAAGCATGGAAGAACTAACACAATACAAGACAAAAACAATAGATGCTTAACTGATGACAAAGATGTGATAAAAAGATGGACGAATACTGTTCAGAGTTGTATAACTTTGAAATCTTTGCTCGAAAGTAGCATCAGCAGTGAAAGCCCTGAAAAAGGGAAAATCGGCCGGAGTTGACAAACACTCCAGGTGAACTACTACAGCTGGGAGGAGAAATCGTGATAAACGCACTAATATACTTAATATAGATTATAGGATAGGTCTTACTTACTCTAGATCTAGAAGTCACAGACCAAAAAATGACTGTTGTGTGGAGGTTTTGGCCTTAGGCTACAATATAATATATATTTTATTACATAGATTTCTCTCTATATATATATAGTTCTAGGGCTAATAAACACATCTTCTTTATATTTCAGAGAATAGAGTTCCTTGATATGGAACGTCAAAATAAGAGAACACCCCCTTGTCCAGGGCCCAATCATAAGACACCATCACCAAAATTACAGGCTACAAAAGATCCATCATATATCGACCTATTGACTATAGTGACCTATCGAGACTTTCAGGCAGCCCACGATGCTGCCTACATTTACATCAGTGATGGTTTACAGTTTGATAAGGACAATCAGTTTACTGCAGCCATTGAAAACTACAACAATGGACTAGTATTGATGGATGCCTGCTTAGAGTTTGATGTCTCACAGCTGTTGGGGTGCCCACAGCACCTGATAGATAACGCCAGGGCCAATCAAATTAAAATGAGAAAGTCAAAAGAGGAAGTAATCCTGAGGCTCAAAATATTGCAGAAAAAATTAAAACTAAAAGTAAGATATTTTTTTATAATGATAAATAAATCTTTTTTTTCTTGGTAATGGGGATGCCATATTTTTACACATATAACTCAGATTTTGGGTTCCCCGACAAAATAGCACGGTAAAAATCTTTTTTAGGCATCATGCAAGAAAAACGTTAGATACCGTAAATGATGAATAAAACCAAACTTTTTTTTGTTTAATGTTTTCATTATTTTTCAGTCATTTTGCAGGAAACACTTTAGATATATCTTAAAATATAAATATGCAAACATTATGTAAGAATTATAATAAGCTAATATGAATAATTTCTAAACATATCAATTATTTACATTCCGAAAGTGCACTTCGAAAACACGCTAATATACTTCCATACTTGTCAGATTTACACACACACACACACATGCACAAATTTTCACCAAGTTCAATTATATGCAACGTCACATAGAAAAAATCCACCAGTGCCCCCCCCCCCCCCACTGAATTGTTTGTTCTTTGTAGATTGTCCTGTTCTCGTTCTTGGACATAACATTATGCAGTCAGAAATCTTGAAGTCACTCTGCAGTTTCATCTCTGGCAACCAACAGAGTTATCCTCCCAATAGTCACACAAAGAAATTCCCTACAACATCAGGCCAAGCAATCATTTAGTTCTTCGAAAGCAGTATTTACAGATAAGAATAGTGATGGCCTGCTTAACTAATCCTTACACGCCTAAGTTTACCAATGTTGCGGCGAGACCATTTGGTTTGATGGTTTGACCAAAGAAAGATACCACAGATAATCATCGCACATCATCATACACCTAACCCTTGAACAGATTCACTAAATTTCAATATAATTGTTATACATTTAAAACATTGTTGGTAAAGGAGAATGAGATAAAATTTTTAAGTACTCTCTTTCTCTGCAAAAATGGCATGCTTTTATATTTATTAATATTGAAGGAAGATGGATCTTCACTCATATCCGGTACTTTTATATATATCACATATAAGTCTGCGCTATTTTGTCTGGAAGTTTTGCGCTTTTTTGTCGGGTCACCAAATAACCCATACACACGTATACCCCACACAAATTACAAAATAAGTAAAAACAAAATTGTACAACCCACGCCCTGCATGTGCAAAGCATGACTTGACATAAATTAATGGCACATAAAATTGTTGCTCCTCAGACGTCTGTCCTTTGAGATGCAATCATGCTCCAGTTGTTGCTTTGCTTATTGGAAGAAAAATTTAACATTTTTTAGATATATCTTATTAATAATATTAGGATTGGTTTTATTTTTTATTTAGACTGCATGTAAAAGGAAGCGGAAAAGACAAAGGCATTTTTAAAATAAGTTGACTTCCTAAAAGGGAAAAGAAAGAATTTACTTTAAAAATATGTAATTTTCATACTATCTTTTTAATGCTTTATGTATAGGGTACTGCTGTCTTTTGGGGAAATATTGAAAAAAAAAATACAAAGGTTTGATAGAAAGCTTGCGGCTTTTCACTATTAGCAGTGATCAGATAGCAAATCTGTCAAATCCAGTTCTTAGTGAGCATCTAGGAGGAAAAGGAATCTGTATATATATGAAATTTCATGCATATCTGTATGACAGATTAAGGGTCATGTTAGCAGATCTTATGTTAAAAATTATGACACATTCTTTCAAAAAAAGAATTTGATGCCTTACATTTCTCCATATCTAGTTCTACATTTTAATTAAACTCTGCTAAGTCATTAGTCTTCCTGGCCATTTCAGGCAGTCTGTTCCGTGCTGTAATAGCACTAAGAAAGAAAGATTACTTATGCTAAGAACTTGTCCAGAAAATGGAATAAGAAAAGTGCTTTGATCTTTTTGTCTTTCTGTGTCATATTCTAATATTAGGTCATGTTTTTGTTATTGTAAGCTATGCTTTAGTATTTGTATATTTATTGGTACTTTAATTTTCAGTCTCCTGTCCAGAAGTATCTTTAAATTTAGTGATATTACTAAACATGTAGCTCGAGTTAAATGTAATGATGTAATGAACGTCGTGACTGTTCAATTTTTCTTGAGTTAAGGTATCCCAATCAGAGAATGTATATTTTAATATTGAAAATTAGTAGGTCAATACTTAAAGATTAATTTATTTTCGTTCGGTTTTGGTTAGCATAAATAACTTGTTAAATCACTACTTTCATAATTAATTTATTTTAGTGGTGTTTTTGTTTTAAATGTTTGAAGAAACCATTGATGGCCACTGCCCCGCCAACATACGAAGAGGCTGTAAGTCAAACGGAGCACCCGCCACCTTATAGCGAGGATGAACTGACACGGCTGGGGGAGATCCTGATGAAAGGGGAGCTTGGTCAGCACCGGCTCGCCAATGCAGAGGAGATATTCTACATTTCAGATGGTGTCCAGCTGTACTTTATATCATCCGAGGGACTCATTAGTGCACCGACCTATCCTACATCACTTCAGGTGTTAAGACTCATGAGAGAAAGAGGGTCTAAATTCAACCCTATTTTTATCACAGTAAGTGTTCATCCATTAAATATGAGGACAATAATATTTATTAGCTTATAATTAGAATTAAAGTTTAAGTTTATATATATATATATAGTTCGTTATATATATATATATATATAGTTCGTTATATATATATATATATATATATATATATAGTTCGTTATATATATATATATATATATATATATATATATATATATATATATATATATATATATAGTTCTCCACCGTGGTTCGATGATGACCATTTTTGTCATCCAGGAGGCTGAGGGCTTTGCACTTGGGCTTTGTGCCTCCTCGTGTGGCTGGTGAGACCTATGTGAGCATCTTACAGAACAAAGCAAAGCATTTATAAATTGATACATTTAAAACTTTAAAAAATATCAACTTTGAAAGTTAGCTTAGTAAGAGGAAAATGAAATGCACTTTTTTTTGGACGATACATTCTTTAGAATGGGATGTGGCCGAGTGATAAAGTGCTTGGCTTCCAAACCAATGGGTTTAGTTTGAATCCCAGTAAACACTGGGAGTTTGGAATTTTTAGGATGCTTCTGAGTCCATGTAACTGTAATGGGTAACTTGTATAAAGGAGGTTGGTCCTGTTGCCCACATGTCTCCCTTGCTAACCGTCAGCCATAGAAACATACAAGGTTTACATCATCCTCTCCCATAGATCAGAAGATCTGAAACGGATATCCTTACTTTAACCTACTTACTTTCATTTATAATATTTTAAAATATATTTTGTGTATTATTTTTTACTGTTGTGAATGTGAATGAAAATTTGACCAGAGCTACCTTACAATTACTCTGTCATCTCAAATGTAACTGTCTTTTTTTTTTTCCTTTTTTCTATAAATTAAAATGCGTGTTACATTCAGGCTGGAATTGGCCTTTGCAACCTGAAACCAGCATGTGTAAATAGACAGAAGCACCACAGCCTCTAGCTTTAACGCCATCTTGTATTTCGTTTGACATAGAAAACTGGTTTATTGATGCTCAGAGACATGGAGTTACAGACAAGGCTGATTAGGTGTGCCACAATTAACAAGAAAATAGCAGTACAGCTGACTTGTGTTTCCCAGCAATATCCCTTTGCGGTGTAGGACACTCTCTTCCATTTCCTAACCCTTCATCTAAGATGCAGACAACACTCTTGTGGCTATGATTAAGATAGGTGTATTCACATGGGGTGGGAAAATATAACATGTGTATAACAGAAGAATTTGTTTTGCTGTTATATCATTCCTGCCCTATAGATGGCAAGTCTGAAAGGGAGTTTACTCACTAACATATATTTATAACTGGAAATAAGAGCAATTTGAAACTTGGTTTTGGAATGAAGTGTTTAATAATGAAACATGTAATAGGTATGAAAAGTAAATATATGTAAGACCTTGAAAAAAAAAAGTAAATAGATCTAAATCTTTACTCTGTAATTTAAATATGTCCACAGAATTTCAGATATAGAAATAGACATTAAAAAATTTCTTTAAACAACAATGTAAAATAAAATGTCCATAATGTTATCGTGTGTTTTGTTTTAGGTCGGTGATTGGATTTACCCACTGTTACCTGGTCAGTCCCCTGCTCTTGCCAGTTCATATGGTGCCTATTTATTTCCAGACACAACGTCACCAGGTATGTCAATGTGTTCTAACTTTCCTTTTTTAAGAAAGGAAATATACATGTCAGATGCTTTATTCTGAGTTACATTTGTTTGCAAACTGTTTTGGTATCCAGCTGTTTTTAAAATGCTTGGCTTGTGTTGTTGTTTTTTTAAAGAAGGGTAATCCAATTATTTTCCCATTCTGTTTTTTTTGTTGTTGTTTTTTTGCCACTCATTGTATTATACTACCAGCAAGCAACAGTTTTGTCTGCATGAGATGCGGAGCAGGTTGCAACTGAGTTTGCATAGTCACTGAACTCATCCTTAATCTTTGGAATCAAAGACATTGCAATTCATTCATTCTCCTGCAGGGAAATTGCAGTTTGGACCTCATCGTAAATTGCAAAATGACATATATGGTGAAAAGCAATGGATCATATTGTGGTATTTGCAAAAAGTTTGATCTCAGAATATCCCACTTCAACTTTTGGGCCAGACAGAAACATTGAGTTGTTTGATTGTCAGCCATGATGGCAATTTCTTTCAAAAACACTTTGGCAGATCGCCGTTGAGGTGTATGCTTTAATTTGAGAATATATATTTTAAAACATACATGTGTCCACATTATCACCCTGTTCAAATACTTTATTTGTTTTGTGTACTGTTGTCTTCATTCGTAAATTTGTAAATTCTAGTTCATTTGATTTTCTTAAACACTTAGATTATTTTGAGCGTCTTGATTATTACTGATTATTTTTTCTCCTACTATAATCTAATTTTAGGTTTATAAGTTTTGGATGTTCATTTAGAAATGAAGATTGTTAGGAACAAGACCAGATTTTGCTCAGGGGATTGGGTAAAGCCAATGGGCAGGGTTCTAACTCAGGGCCATCCTGATGAAGTGCTAACCACATGACCAAAGCAGCCTGCTACACCAGTAGTAATTATATTGCACATTGCATATCTCAAAAATAAATTTTAGTTTATAATGTGACTTATTGTGATTGAAAACATTGAGTTGTATTATTTTGTTTATATTTTAATTCACGCCTTATATTTTATATATTTTATGTATATTTTTAGGTTTGGTTTTAAAAAAAAGGAGTATTCGTTTTGTTGTTCACATATATATATATTTATAACAAATATATATGTTAACATTCTTTGCAAGTAATAACTGATTTTGCTTAAATATCTCATATATTGCAAAGTTGATATATTAGCTTACTCCTATTTTATAATTTATCTGAAACAGGGGCAGCTATTGCGTTGATGTTACCACCCAATTTAGCCCAAGAGGACAAAGACGCATTTCGTGCCCTTATTGATAAACTCACTGTACTGGAAGATGAGCCATTATTATTCAATGTGTCTTCGACTGAACTGTATGAAGTAAGATTTATTTTCTTGACTTGTAAGCTGCAGGTCCTTGGGGCCATTGTGTTTTTGAGTATTTGGTTTCAGTGGATGGTCACATGTCGCACTGTCGTGAAGATCTCAAGAGAAATGTAAACAGAAAAGTTTATGTACACATTGACTTCTTGAGATTCGTCATATAATAGTGGACATGTAAAGGGAGTCAGTTCAAGATGAAAAATTGTTGTTTCTGTTACTTCTGCGTCAAGAAATATAAAGAGTAGACAAGTTTTTATTTCGTAGATAAACAAGTATTATTGGTTATGCTTGGTTCTAAACCAGTTTGTCTAAATTGATTTGACATCTTGAGCCAAATAGAAATATTTGACTTCCAAACTTACTAGTACATATCCTAGTTTCTGAAAGCTTCTAACTCTAATGTTGCTGCGCTTTTATACCCATTTTACAATTCATCTTATTAGCTTACAAACTCTTCATAGGCTCAGAAAGGTGGGTAGATGGAGTGTCTGTCCATCTCTGTAGAACCCTAGAACCACTAAGGTTTTCTCTCAGCAGAAACCTCCACCGCACCCCCCCCCCTTATTTCTGTCAAGATTCTTCTATGGTAGAGACCATTACCTAGTTGGGTCACACCTCCTGACACTTTAGCTCTGGTTCAAAGTGGTCAGAGGGCTCATACTACCAGGGATTCCCTCATATTCCTATTCTGTGACTGCCACATTCTATGAGGGGACTTATACTCCTGTGTTCTCTTTTGTATGATGGCCTCAGTTCCATCGATGCAACTACTTTATACCTACAGTAATTGCAATGGCATTGCATGCTTCATCTGAAGCATTTTTTAATTTAATGTGCATCAGAATGTTAATTGAATTTTTTTTTTAATTCATGTAAAATTGCCTTTTTTGCTTATATTGTGCAAAACAAATAAACATATTTCTCAAATAGCAATTTTCTTTTTTTTTTTTTTTTTTTTTTTTTTTTATGAAATCAGGATGACGAATCAACTGAAAGTTCTTCTCAGTTAGAAAACTTAACAACAATATCAAAGGGAATACTCACTAGTAAGGATTTATGTGCCTTATTCAACTCTCTGTTACTGTTGTAAAATAATATTAATCCAATTAGCATGTGTAAACGATGTGTTTGTCATCAATGTTTGAAATGTTGAAGAATGCTGGGTTTGTTCGTCCTGGAGCTACACTTAATACGTAACAGACATAAATAGTATAAATTGACTTCAATGTATCTTTAGCTGACAAATATGACGTTTATTCAATAATGCAATATGCTACACTTAATAGTAGTTACACAAAGATAATCCAATATATAGGAATATGATTACAACCACATAGCAGTGGGTACAAAATACTACAAGTCCTCTAGAATACAAATAACGTCCGCATCACAGCGGGTAACAATAAACTTCAATAATATGTGTCCAGCTCTAAGTACAGAAAACAGCTACTAGAAATATGTGAACTGTCTCTACTGACTTCAAGTGACTACCCTCAACCGAACTTAAGTTACTACTGACTAAAAGTCATTCTTACTTCCTCTTTCTATATCAGATGATTCACATGCCTTTCACCTTCTTGACCCAAGGTGAACATATAATGGCAATGGCAATCGAGACTGACAGCACGCTGTATAGTTTTTAAGCATTTATTGCATACTATTCAAAGAAAATATTGCTTCAAATATTGAACAATTCAAAAGTCCTTTTTCAAACTTCTTTTGTAGCTGCAAACTGGATTTCCTGGGGAGTGATCGAGGGCGCTAAGAAAGGAAGATGTTTAATTCAAAGGGGATCAGATTTGGTTCGAAGGAAAACCAAGAAATGCACTATTGACCACCCCGTGGACCCCAGGTTCCAAAAAGGCGTCATCTATGCCAGGCAGGCAACTGGAGGTGCTGTGAAAGTTACTGAGTATGTAGGTAAAGTGACTTTCTTTTAAGATTATCTTTTGTTTGGCGCATTTGTTGTATCTGTTTTATAAGCTCCTTCTTTTCTGTTCGTGTAGTCTCACATATTGTAAGGAGAATCTATGTATCAGAACAAAGCTGAGTTTTTCCTATAGGCTGAGTTTTAAAGTACTTGGCTTCCAAGCCGAGGGGGTCTCTGGCTTAAATCCTGGTGAAGACTGTGGTTTTGAATTCTGGTATTTTTTGGGCCCCCATTAATTAAACCCAATTCTAATGGGTACCTGACATTGGTTGAGGAAAAGTAAAGGTGTTTAGTCATTGTACTGCACACCTGACACCCTTGTTAACCATGTGCCACAGAAATAGCTGACCTTTCAATAATTGCACCACAAAAGATTGCTAAGTCTGAAATTGGTACTTCACTTGTTTTACTATTAGTGTGATTCAAAAAATTAAAGTTCAAGTTATTGTTCTCTAAGGCCTCATTTCTAGCATTTGATTTTTTCAAATCCACGTTGCATCCAAGTGAGGAATGAATTGGTCCGCTGCAATTTTACAAGTTGTTGTCATCATTTTGCAAGTCCATCTTTCTGAACACAATAAATCCCACACACCTACCCCTTTGTAGACACTGCAACGTATATCCACATCCTCTTTGAATGCCCCTTCCTAATCCACCTTAGGCAGACCCTACTACCATTTCAGCCCAACATAACCAACACCCTGTACGGCAGTGCTGAGCAAGGCTATTTTTCCTTGGCACAGTCTGCAAAAGAGCTCACAGCTCATCAGTATTCTGGTCTCTGCTTCACAATGAATTTGATTTTCAATTTCGAACCAAACTTTCTCATGGTGTAGTATATGTATTTAGTTTTTAAGTTAAGCAAAGAAAAAAATAGAAAATGCACACAGGCACACATTGTCATGTTGTTTTTAAGCCTGTCAGTGTTTACCAATAGATCATTTAGATTTTTAACAAAGATACTTAAACTGGTTCACTGTAATAGTACAATATATGGTGTCCCTGTCCTTCTCAGATCGTCACATACCATTTCCATTTTTTTTTTCATATTTATTAATCATCAGCTATAAGAGCAAGATAATTGCTCTTTAAAAAAAATTTATCAGCTCATAAAGGAGGCATTGTTTTGTTTTGTTTTTTTTTATCTTTTTTTTTTTAGGTTTCTTGTTTGTAGCTCTAAGTGTGATAGTCTGTATTTCTCACACAAGCTGGAAATGAAAGATCCAGCAACAAATCATACACTAAATACACCCTAATCATTCTAATGATTAATTATTTTGTTCTTTAGTCAATAAGCTCGGAGAAGCCACAGTGTGTCTTGCCAAAGAGGTAGCACCGGTTGTTAGAGAGAAAACATTGAACGTTTTACCCGACGCCTTGTCAGACTCTAAGATAGGAAGTCCTTCTGCGATTGATACTGTGGTGGAAGTTGCTTACACGGGGTTAAAAGGTATGACTTAACTTTAATTTATATTTTATATAGATCTGGCTATTGTAGGAATGTTTAAAAATATGTTGAAATGAGTCTGCTTCCTTGCATTCAGAAATACATTAAGACATCATCAACCGTCTCTATGATTTTTTTTTGGTCTCAAATGTGTATCCTGCAGCCTTTGTAAGTGACCTCCAGCTGTCTCGTTCTGAAGCCGCATGCAACCAGGGGCTCTCTTCCATTTCAGTTAAAGCAGGTCTTTAAAGCGCTTTTGAGAGGCACCTATGTTGTTAAAACATTTTCCTTGGTCAATTATTGGTATTAGCATGTTTAATTTAATGAAGATGCCACTTTT
Organism: Biomphalaria glabrata; assembly: GCF_947242115.1. NCBI lineage: Eukaryota > Metazoa > Mollusca > Gastropoda > Planorbidae > Biomphalaria > Biomphalaria glabrata. Next base: position 42,461,518 of record NC_074718.1, on the reverse strand, counting down.
GTTTTTAGTTTTTAGTTTTCAAAATGCATATTATAATACATCTTAATAATGCAGCCATTATTATCTCTTACATAATATTATATTCCTTTCAGGCTTTGCAAAAGTGTATGATAGTCTAGAGAAAGCAGCGAAGTGTCTTGGGGGCACTTTAGTTGATGAAAGTGTGAAGGTCGTAGAGCACAGGTGAGTCTACACTGGCTGACTTCTTTGTAGCAACTTTGATCACACTTTGTTCTATTAAGTAATCCTTCTACAGTTATCTCTGTACTCCTATATGGCGTTGAAAGTCGGACACTGGATGCTGAGGCTGAAAGAAGAATTAAAGCCTTTCAGAGTCAATGCAGAAAAATGTTGGATATTAGATACCAGCAAAGATGACAAATGAATTTGTACTTTTACTAGTCAACACTCTGGCTGCCAAAAAGGAAATACTCCTCAATACTGTGAAGAGATGAAAGCTGAGCTGGTTTGGTGATGTTGTAAAAATGACTCACTATCAAAAGTCATTCTTCAAGGTACAGTGGAGGGAGCATGAAGAAAGGGTCGTCCAAAGAAAAGCTGGCTGGACAATGTAAAAGAATGGACTGGCCTCTCTGTTGATATCTTGCTATCTGCTGCTTACTAGGAAAAGTGGAGGAATTTAGTTACGCAAGCTGTCACAGCACACATACAATGACAATCAAGGAACAGATGATGAGATGATGAACCCATCTCTGTTGGGATAGGATGTTGAAGGCCTTTCACATTTTTATTCTTGTAATAAACAGTGTGTGTTGCAGGCTTAGCTGTCAAAAACACCTTCAAATGTTTTCCTGAAACTTGAAAGCAAGTAAATGTTCAGAGGTGTTGGAGCATCGTCTGTAATTGTCTGCGGACAATTAATGCAGTAACTATGACAACTGTTCCCTAATGTCATGAGTACACAAATGTCCATGTAAATATGTATTATGTATGATTAATGTCACATTCAATAAGTACAGCATTAAAAGACAGTCTAGAAAGAAAGTTAAAAAGACTTGTTTAATGTCCCCTTATGTGTAAAGTTGTGCCTTTGTAAAAGTTACTGCAACAATTTTTCCCTGGGCCTATTGAGAATTTTCACAATCAGAGTTAATCCCCTTATCTCATTTACCCTTTTATTTTGAAGATCATGTTTAGATTCTTGAAGCAATCCAATTCAGTTAGAGAGAAAAACAAATATGTTGGCATTACTGTAGAAGCATAAGAACAACTTTAGTAAATGAAAAGAAAAAAAATAGGATTTTGAAATAAAAAGACAAAATAAACAACCTCATGGATGCCATGTTGAAAGATCTCTCTTTCCAACTTAATTATAAAACATAAGAAGAAAAAACAACAACAAAAAATACTTTAAAAAAACAAAGCTTAAATGAAATGTAATTGTATCAATTACTTTGAACGAGTCATGTCATTAAATTTGTAATAGATCTAGACCAACAACATATAAATCTGTGTGATGAGAAATATTTGTACTAATTGTTTTTGTTTAACGCTATTTCGCGCAATACACTATGATCCTATCACTTGTCTGGACCAGTTTGGAAAATGGGAAAGGAGGGGGGAGTGAGAGAGAAAGAAAGGGATATCTGGGGGGATTCTACCAGAGCGTTTTTAAAAGCATTTACAAAAAAAGGGGGGGGGGGGGGACAACATGAATTCAAACTCGTAGCTTAAGATACAAAACCAAATACTAAATTACCAATTAATTAATTTAAGAATTGGTTGATCATTGATTCTTGTGTTGTTAGGTAAAAGAAATAAATTGTACAAAATTTTAGCTTGATCTAAGATTGGGTGTGAGAGAAATAACATTTACAAACTTTTTTACCAGACAGACAGAGTTGGCCTAAGCTTTGTAATGACTTTGTGCTACAAAGAATTTAGAAATGTTAAGCTGCTAAAAAGTGCCCATGTCAGGGTTGTGTTAATACCTTAGCTCATTTGCCCGGGCCCCTGACATTCAACGGGCACCTACGTGCTTACAATAAATAATTGACTCACTGTTAACAATGTAATTGCTTAATGACATGAATGTAAGTTATAATGACAAACTGATGAAGTAATATCATTGAGTTTAAAACATTATAATATTGTGGATCTATTAATTAAACAATCATTCTACACCTTGCTATCGCACAACGCAACACCTTAGTACGCATAACACTGGCCCACTGCCAACTCTAGTCTCCAATGTAAACTTGATAATCCCATAACTAACTCCCTGTAGAGACATAAGCAAAGACAAATTGAAAGGTCTAGTCTAATATGCTATGGCAGCGAAACAAGTGCAAAATGCAGTAATGCCTTAGATACTCACCCTAAACAGGGGTACAAAGACGAAAGAAAATGTTACACCAGCATAACAACAACAAACCCTCCATAAGCATAAAAGCAAGACAACAAAGAAAGTGCGTTCAAAAATTGTGCACCTAATAAACATGGTGCTAGACTACCATAGCCTACGCACCAACAGCCCACATGGTTTAATATCTGGTTTACTTGAATAGTTTGCTTATTAATACTTCCAGAAAGCTTGCTATTTATAGATTTGCTTCTATGCATGAAAATCTCCGCTAATTTGATTTCAGCTATGGAACAGAAGCTGCCAAGCTGACAGAGAACACCATGTGTGCAGCTGGCAATGTCCTCATGGCCACTCACAATGTCAAGAAGCTCAGCCTCAAATCCATAGCCAAGAAAACAGCCAAGGAGACCAGCAATGCTGTCTATGATGAGATGTTGAAAGCCAAAGGAACATCTGTGTAGCATCACTAGGATCAAGATTTTTTAAAAAGTTAGCCACAGCTATCATATGATTGTTTTTTTATCAGAATGACTTTCATCTAATCAAATAGACATCTTACCTACATTGTTGCAGTCACTATTTATTAATTGTTGCTATTTCTTGACTGATTTATAAATACTCAATATTTTTTCCAATCCAATTTTTTGTTTTCTCCAAAGTTTTTTGTTACTCAGGTCTCATGATTTAACTCAGAATGACTTTCATCTAATCAAATAGACATCTTACCTAAATGGTTCCAGTCACTATTTATTAATTGTTGCTATTCATGACTGATTTATAAATACTCAATATTTTTTCCTATCCAATTTTCTGTTTTCTCCAAAGTTTTTTGTTACTCGGGTCTCCTGATTTAACTCTTTCTCTCCTAGCTGACGATACCAACGTTGATTCCACCAGAATGTGGTAAATAATTACGGAGAGAAAGAGTTAATGACCTGATTCAAAACTGTCTCAATTTATAGATACTTTAAAGCACTGTAACTGTGAACTACTTACAATAATTATTTTTTTTTTTAGTTGTTATTGTAAGATACATTTTAAACCGTTACTGTGGTGAGGCTCTGTATACTCCCCCCCCCCCTCCCTTTCCTTTCCACAAGCTAGCTGATTATGGGCATATCAACTATTGATCTCCAAGATTTTCCAATATGAAAACTTTTTTTTTTCCTGAAAAAATCATTTTAGCCTAAGTGAATCTTAAAAATGCTTTGCACTATTGACCAAGGAAAGTGCCTGTAATTAACACTTTATAATATACTGAGCTCAAAATAAATTCTGCTGTGAATAAAAGGAAACTCTTGAGTAATGGCACCTCCGTAATAGCTAATGCATTTGTTTCAAATATTTGCAATCCCCCTGTATTTTTACAAAGCTTATATCTACTCACTCTGTCTGTAATCTTTTACACCTAATTTCTCCCACTTCCCATTCTCGTATCGAGTTGAAACTTTTGCACAATTATTAATTATTGATGACAATGTATGAATGAGTCGAAATAAAAGGACCAATTATTGTATCAATTAGTCATAATTTTTTTTTATATATATATAGAGAGAGAGAGACAGTAATAAACTATGGGGAGTTTAGCCTTGTATAGAAAATTAGGTCGTCAGCCAAAAGTTAGAAGCTAACAATAGATAATTATAAAACTTTCTGTTTTCATAAGCACTTATCTAGTTCAGTGGCTAGCATGTCTGCCTTCAGTCATGGAGGCTTGAGCCCATTTTATTGTAGTAATCAGTTGAGCCCTGACTGAATAATCATTTTATTATGATTTATGTTTATTTCACACGTAATTTGTTTTTTTCTAGTTTATTTTAAAATTAAGCCTATCTTGTGTTTCTTTGGGGTTTGTTTGTTTGTTTTTTACACTAGAGTAAATACATAATTTAGTTCTGAGTATGAGACTATCTTAGACCTATGACTCCTTATCCTTTAACAAATATCCCCATTTTTTTTTTTTTTATGTAAATTGACCTCAAGACATTTTATAAAGGAATTGGCACAGATGACCTTGGTGACTTTTTTAGTTGTTAGAACTCATGTCTTAGAACATTTTTTTATTTTTGTTTGGAAAATTTAGTTTTAATTTCTGCTTTCAGACTACTTTCTATTCTAAATTATTTTGTTTAGCTCTGATATTTAGTATGTTTAATTTTACAGTTATGTCCATAGTTTTGAATTGTTAAATCTGACAAGATTTTTGGTTCACAATGTGTAGACTATAGAGGAAGTGCATTGATGTCAAACAATAAGGTCCAATTTATATGGTCACAACATCGAATCATAAGAAAAAAGTAAAGTTCCCATTTCAGACTTTTTGATCTACAGAGCAGATGATGTAAAGGTCATCTGTTTCTGTGGCACAACATCCAACCACCTTTACTTTTCCCCCAACTAATGTCAGGTACCCATTAGAGCTGGGTGGACCCAGAGGCTCCCTAAAGATCCAGAGATTAAAAATCCCAGTCTTCGTCAGGATTCGAACCCGGGACCCCTCAGTCCAGAAGTCAAGCATTTTACCACTCAGCCACCATGCCTCCAAATCATAAGGTCTAGATATCTAGATGAGACAGGGGATTAAAAAGTATTGGTACCGTATGTACTCTAAGTTGGCTCTTAGTCCACTGCGCTACCTCATCTAATATTTGTTGGCCAAAGAAATGCCAAATTGTGCTTCTACATTAAGATGGCTATTTATATGAGTCACATAAACTAAGCTTTCCATTGTTCATGTTTTATGACCTGCTACATCTGGACATTTTTATTTGTTTATTTATCTAATATTTGTTGGCCAAAGAAATGCCAAATTGTGCTTCTACATTAAGATGGCTATTTATATGAGTCACATAAACTAAGCTTTCCATTGTTCATGTTTTATGACCTGCTACATCTGGACATTTTAATTTATTTATTTATCTAATATTTGTTGGCCAAAGAAATGCCACATTGTGCTTCTACATTGATTGCTATTTATATGAGTCACATAAACTAAGCTTTCCATTGTTCATGTTTTATGACCTGCTACATCTGGACATTTTAATTTATTTATTTATCTAATATTTGTTGGCCAAAGAAATGCCACATTGTGCTTCTACATTGATTGCTATTTATATGAGTCACATAAACTAAGCTTTCCATTGTTCATGTTTTATGACCTGCTACATCTGGACATATTTATTTATTTATTTTTATTTTACATTTCTACTGCTGATAAAAAAAAAAAAAACATTGAACTCCTGACCTCTTGAAATCTAGTCTTCAGTTTCTTTGTATCATCAAGCTGTAATAGAGCTGTTGCTTATGCTGACAGTGTTGATACTTGGGTGAAAGGTGCATTATTTATACAAATCTTTGTATTTATACAATTAAAATGTCTGTCATGAAATTGTCATTCATGACCTCCTAAAATAAACTGTGATCATTCATACAGGGTTTTTTTTAAACAGCTTTTGTTTTTTTAGTTAATTGTTTTTTGTTTTGTTTTTTTCTTATTGATTATAAGGTAACTATTTGTATTTGCTTGCTGTGAGAAAAAAAGTACTATTGATGGGAAGGTTGAACAGGTAAATAATTAAAGTGTGTAAGCCTGTATAGTATTCTAAGTTAGATACAGGCTTTGCATCTCACAATGATAATGTTAAGAGTTGATAGACCTATGCCTTAAGGCAAGTGTTTCTCAAACGTCTAAATGAACCTACAATCTTTTGACTCCTCCCTTGACCAGCTGGGGACCTTGGGAAGCGTTTGTAGGTTTTTATTGTGGGGTCGATAGGGTTTCATGCATTGTAATGGAAAAGAAACTTTAGGACAAAATGACATTTTGGGGGGGGGGGGGGGTTGGTTAAACATTTATAATAACTTTGGAATCCGAAATTAATGTGTCCATTTAGTTTTTGAAGTGTTTTTTTCTATTCTAGAGAATGTTTTTTCTAAATATAGTAGTGGAGAGATATCAGGGGCGGGCTGGCTATATTGGCATTTGGGTAAATGCCCGGTGGACCGGCACAGAATGGGGTCGCCACCAAATGGCCAGTATGAGTGAAAGTAAATCCGTAAATGATGATACGCAAGGTGTGGGCCGATAGTAGGCCTAATAAGTAGGCTAATCCCAGGGCCCATATTGTCGCCCAGTCCGCACTTGAGAGGCAAAAGGATGTAGAGAACGCCGTAAGATCCCCTCAACGGGGGATTAACTCTAGCACAAAAGTTAGATTAACACATTAATATTTCTGCATAGTATGCTATGAAAGATTCAAAAAGAAATTAGATACATTTCACTATTTGCGCATGTTCCGTCCACCAAATAAGCCAACAATACGTTTAAAAAAAAAAAAAAGCTAAAAATAAAATGATCTCATTGGTTGTAACTGTTGTAACATAACATTAGAGTTAGCCCTATTGTCCAGGGCTTTTTTCTAGAAACTAGGTCATTTAAGCCTCTCGGCCCTCGCGTGGAGTTTGATAATGATGATTGAACTTGGTGACTAAAATCTAAAAAATTGCTTAATCTGTTTTAATAATAAAAACTTGCCAAAAACAAGGCTACAAAGACAGTTTCCACTAACTCAAAATCGGCCCCAGAAGTGGTCCACCCAGGCAGGTAAAAAGGCAGGTTTTTAATATTTTCAGAAAGAATATCAGAATGAAATTCTATCAAAAGCAAATGACGGAGAAGAATGGAGAAAGAAGGTTGTCAGATCTTGTGTGGTGCCCCAGCGGTCCAGCAGACCAAAGGATAGGTGAAAGTGAATGTGAAGTTAGATGTGAACCTGGCCTAACTGATATCTTATAATGATTATATCTAATTGATCTAATTGTTTTGTATAGGGTCAATCTCTTATTCCTCAAGAAAAAAACATTCCCTTTAAAAATAAATTCCTTTAGTTAAGTGTTCTATTGCTACGGTGCAGCTGCAGTTCACGCGATAATATGAAATACTACTTAACAATTGTTGTTTTATACCTATTATGTCCAACTTATATGCATACTAAATAGATTTTTTTCTCTATAAAAAAAAAGTAAACATTTTTAATTTTTTTTGTGTGTAAGTGTAGTAGGGGGGCCTTGTTAGTATGACAGAACTTACTTAACTTAGCAATACAAATGTAAAAAAAAATGTATGGACAAAAAGTCTAAAACCGTTTGCATAAATGTGTTAAAAATATGATACATATTCATCACCCCTACTAAAGTAAAGAGCCTCCCGTGTTTGTTACTATTAATAGAGCGCTCTGGACTGTCCTCATCTGGACGTAATCACCTTCTTTTTTGAAGTAACGTTTGTATTATATAAGATAAGATATGTATGTATTGTGGTTTGCTATCAAAAATTATCGAGAGACTCTGGGTCACACAATACGTATCGTAACTGTTGTAAGGTGTTTATAATATTGTGTACAGAATAAACGCTCCACCTATCTAGAAATAGTTTGTTGGTTTTGTTGTTTTTTTTTTAGCGGCCCCCGAAAGGGGAAAAGACGCTATTAGTTTTGTGCGAAATGTCTGTCCGTCTGTCCCGTTTAGATCTCGTAAACTAGAAAAGATAATGAAAATCCGACATCACAATATTTTAGACCATTCAGAGTTCTGATGCAACGGCTACTTTTTTTTTTCCGAAAGCGAAAAAATCTAATTTTTAAAATCAGTTATGCAAGCAGTTTTTTAAAGAGAAAAAGCTAATTAGTATGCATTATAAGTTAAACCTAAATTAAAAAGAATAGTAATCTTTTAAATTTCATTTTTGTGAACAATTTTTCGGGCTCGAACTACGGTGAAGACTGGGATTTTCAACTTCAGAATCCTTAGGTGCCTCTGAGTCCACCCAGCTCAAACGGGTACCTGAGTTGGGGAAAAGTAAAGGCGGTTGGTCATTGTGACACCCTCGTTAACCGTAGGCCACAAAAACAGATGAACTTTACATCATCTGCCCTATAGACCCCAAGGTCTGAAAGGGGAACTAGTTAGGCCAGGTTCACATCTAACTTTGCATTCACTTGCACGTATCCTTTGATCTACCGTTGGGGAACTACACAAGATCTGTCAACCTTCTTTCTCCATTCTTATCTCTCATTTGTCTTTGATATAATTTCATTTGGATGTTCTTTCTGAAAATATTGACGCCTGCCTGGGTGGACCACTTCGGGGGCCGATTTTGAGTTTGTGTTTCCACACAAACTGTCTTTGTAATCTTGTTATTCTTTGTTTTACAATTTAAACAAAAAAAAAAAAGTATTTTCAAAATCTTCCTCATGTAAGCCTATTATAGTTATAGCCTACTAAAAAAAACATTCGAGAACTTTTAGGGCTAATAAAATATTGTCTTCTTAGTCAGAAGATAGAGACCAAGGAGTATTAACGTGCATATGCATGTCGCGTAGGACGTAGGCCTAATCATCTTCTTTTTTGAAGTAACGTCTGTATTATATAAGATAAGATAAGATATACACAGTACTACACACATCTAATTGATATGACGGCTGTGTATAGATCTGCCACGTTTTGACAGAGACAAAGCAGGAGTAAGCTATTTCGTCATCTGCGCCTTGAATATATATATTTTATAGGCCTATAGATATATGACTCTATTGTATATTTAGATTTTGGCCTATCAACTAGATCTAGATATATGCCTGATTTTTGTAAAGATTTCCAGCTGTCACTTGTAGAAGTCAGTTGCTCACGTCTTTTATCTAGATGTAGCGGGCTAGTTACTATAGTTGGCTAAATTTAGATCTAGATGGGCACGACTAGTAAACCTCTACGCGTTATCAGGAGTGCCTATTATTTTACGTCATTTTCTGTACTCACCCAAGAACCCAAAGGCAATGGATAAGTGTAGGCAACTTGTAGACCTGTTCAAATTATCTTAATTACAGGGTAGGTAAAAATAAACTAGACAAAAAGGGGGAAAAATAATAGAATCTTAATTCGCATTTGATTTTTATGTTTTGAAAAGGTTGACAAAATTAATATTTTAATTTGCTTTCATTAAATGAAGTTTCGCCGACGCGTGTAAAGATATCTAACACACAACAGACAACGTAAAGGGTGCAGCAAAAGTTTACACTGTTGTATACAGTTCTCGACACGTCTACACGTGAAACACGGGCGGGAGTGTGTGTTAACTTTTATAATCTTGAGTAGATCTTGTATGGGTGTGCTGTTGTTGTGCCGGTGTGAGTACATATTCTACTTGAGTAGGCTATACTATAGTTCAGTGTCAGTGAATGTGATCTAGATCTAGAATCTAGTAGATTAAAACTAAAACGTATAATTTATAATGTATAGAACTAGTGACAGTCGTATCTTTTATTCTTTACCAACGATGAAATTATTATGACTATGATTAGTATGATGACGATACCAGCTAGAATCTAGATCTAAGTCTAAGATCGCCAGCCTAAAGTAGTAAACCTGATCATACCTCTACCTACTTCTACTACTAAACTACTTACGAGAACTAACTTATAGTAGATTAGCTCTGTAAATCTAAGCATACTCTAATAGCTCTTATGGCTTAATCTAGGTCTGTTGAGTCTCTTCGTATAGCGTGCCATTTTACATTAATTTATAATTATAGGATTATAGGCATCATTAGCCTATCGTTGGCCTGGCTATATTTAGATTTTAGATCTTGAGTCCAGTCTAAGATGTTAAACTATCTAGATTTAGATCTAGTCTAGATTCTAGATTAATTTTAATTTTATCCTAGTAGTCCCAGCCCCATCATTATTTACGATTTCATCTAATCATCTAATGCTTTATAAATTCTGACTAGATCTAGATCTATGACGTCTATGTGACAGTAAGTCAAGTATGTCACCATGACTAGTTCTAGATTTTATTAATCTTATAGGTTATAGGGCCTATTATATGAAGACTCAAAATCTATATGGATCTAGATCTAGTATAGGCTTAGGCCATAAATATAATGTTTCCCATTGGATGCATAGGAAACTGCCTTCATGTTAAAGAAAAAAAAAAATCAGAAATTAGACTAGATTCTCTAGTTAAATTCTATATATATATATTATATATAGATCTATACAATATGCAGAATATAAATAGACTATCCTCACAATATTGTAAATTTGTTTTCAATGAAATTTTTTTTTTAAAGTATGTAGGCTCAATTGATGACTGCCTGGACTTATGGCTCTGTACTGTTGTTAAGATTTTATAACATCATTTTATATTGTCTAAATAGCTCATTAATCATTAGCTGATTCTTACTTTCTACATAGGGTCATCATCCATGAGGTGAGACCCACAACCTTTGATCCTAGTGAGCTTAAGATACTTTACAAATCACTTGCAACCTACCCATCAATTTCTGAACATCAGAATTTAATGTCCGCTAGAAAATATAGGGCCGAATAAAGCTGTAAAATATGTCACTTTTTACAAAGGGCTTAAAAATAATTATTCTAACTCATAAAGACATTATAACCTATATAAAGTTTTTTTTAAAGTTGAAACATTTTTTAAAATGTATCCTCTTGGTGGTCCTGTAATAGTATACTATGGACATAAGAGGCTTTTATGAATAATAGTGATAGTCAAATATTTTTTGTACAGGTTTAATAACTCTTTGTAGATTTCTCTCGTAAGTTCCTTCCCCTCTTTTTTATACACACAAAGCTATATATATATATATATACCGTAAATTTTTAGTTTTGTTTAATTTAAATCTATATATTTATTTAGTATTTGTCTCTTAGCTTATACTTACTAAGATTATAGTTTAATAATCTTAGTGATTTTGGCAATAGTCTAATGTAAGACATTGGATAGGTGCAGAGTTGTTTATTATGAACTCCAGGCTATCTCCATCCACTGCTATCTGGGGATAGGGTGTAGTAATCATCATTTTTTTAATGAACATTTGAAAGCCGAGAAATAGTGCATCCTACTAGATGGTAAATTACCAAATATCTTGCTGTGATTCCTATTAACCCTTTTATTTATCTAATTAAGAGCTAATGATTTCATTTTTTTTTGTACAAAGCTTATATCAACTCTGGATAGGTGCAGAGTCTGGTACAATTTCTCCCAGATCTATCCTTAGTTTAAATTGAAACTTTACACAATTATTTGTTGACCTAACAAAACATGAATCAATAAACCATTTTATTAATTAATTGTTGGTAATTTATCTATTTTATGTGGTTTAGAAAAAGGGAAATACATACTTTATTAGTAAAGCTATTTCCCTTATTTTTTTATTTTTTTGTACAAAAAATTTCTATAATCAAGTTGAAATTTTGCCAATTATTCATACATAAATCAGTACAAAAATTAACCAATTAGTGGTAATTCATTAAATTTGTTTTATATATTATATAAAAAGGGAGCTTTTTCCTGCAGTATATTTAGATGTATGGCAGTGAATTTTGCAGAATTTTAAGCATTATTAACATGCATGACTAGATTGACCTAGGGGCACTCATAGGACGTATAATCATCTTTTTTGAAATATGTCTGTATTTTATAAGATAAGAAAAACTTTGTTGTTTTTTTTTTAAATATATTTTTGCTTGTTTTCAAATTATTAATGCTTTTAAAACAGCACAATGAGCAGCATTGAATTGACTTCAGGCCTATTTTATATATTGTATATTGTCATAAGTACTGAGGATTCCTAGTGAGGATGAAGAGAATGTGTTGCCAACTAGATCAAGCTCACAGGATGAAACTTCTATACACAGCTTGGTTTTTCTTCCATTTTTTGTTAACATTATCTCAGTGTGTGGCCATGGCTGTTGAAGTTCCATTTATACCAAAACAGGTTCTAATTTTTGGAGGCAAGTCAAATATTATCATAAATACTGTATTAATTACTATTATAATATTTATGTCATAATAAGGTCTTTTTATAAACTTTTCACAAGTCTTGTCAGTTATCTTTTAATTTGATTTTATCAAACATAGATCTAGTTATCTATTCTCCTGGGCACATACTGGTAGAGCGAAAGAGCTTTACTGTTCAGCAGCAAAAAATCTGGCTAGATGAAGAAGTTATTTTAATGCTGTTGTTTTTTTGTATTATTTAGCAAGCACTTATTCCTATTGTTTATTTGCATAACAGTTCAAGGTTAATATGCTTGGCTTGAATAATCCAAGTTTATTTACATAACAGTTCAAGCTTAATATTCTTTGCTTGAATCAACCAAACAAAATTGTTTTAAAAATGCATTTGTATTCAATAGAAACATAGTCTGTGTCATATAAAAGTAATTTTATGTAGATTGCTAGGTACTAATCATGTAGAGCAGAAATGTCAGAACGTATCTTCTTAGAGTGATGGAGTCTCAGCATATACTGCAACCAATGAGAAACTTTGAAAACCTAAGCAGAAAAAAATTAAGAACAAGAGAAAGCATCGACACCCAGACCACATTTCCTTCTAATGGAGAACCTATACTGCCTTATCCCTCCATGTTTTACTATTTATATATATTTTACATATTATTGAAACTAGTTGAATATTGTGACTTTTTTTCCCCCATAGGGAATGGATTTATCGGAAGTAGCACAGCTGAACGCTTAATTGAAGCTGGACATAAATTGACACTAGTCAGCAGAGGAAACTGGTACTGGGACAGTGCATCCACTGTCATGCCCTTTGTTCAGCATATTAAATGTAATCGTAGGGAGACTGTAAGTTAGCACACTATGGAAGTCATTGATTTAGAATGTTGTGTTGTTTTTTTTCAATTTACACAATTTCTGTGTAACTTATAGCAATGAAAATGCTAAATTAAAGCCACTCATATGAAAATAGTGACGGTGACATTTTTAAAATTGATATTATTGCAATACCTCTATTCAACCCATACCTTTGTTGAAACTAAAACCTTCAAGGTGGGATCAAAAACCTGGGTGCACACAGATCTTGAAACGGCTCTAACGATTTTCCTAGAAATTTGACAGTTGATGTATATCGCTGGGAAAAGAATTATGTTGGCCACACTGGGAAAACTCTAGTTTTCTTCTTCTTCATCGTTCTCATTGTTATGTTGGAGTGTTCATATGACTAGACCAATACATGAGATGAACTGTGCAGTGGTTTCCAAATCAGGGAGCTCTCCATATAGTTTTCTTTCTATTGGGGTGATTTGGGGCCAATGTCTTATACGGGCCTCTTGGTAGAGAGAGCAGTTTTGGAGGACATGGTCGGCATTTTCTGGTGATACTCCACATGGGCAGATTTCACTGGTTCCAATTTTGAGCTTCCGGAACATGTGTTGTCGCATTCTGTTGTGTCCGGTCTTGAGTCGAAAGATTAGACGTTGGTCTTGTCAGGATAGCTTATAGTAAGCATCATATTTCTTGTGATTTGGATGGGAGCTCGTCCATTTCTCATTTATTTTATCTACAATTAATTTCTTCTGGATAGAGTGCAGAGTTTACTTGTGAGTTTGTTCTCCCACTCTTGGCGAGTGTGTCAGCCTTCTCATTTCCTGCTAGTTGTATGAAACTCTAGTTTGATTGTTATAATTTTTCAAAGTATAAAAAGAAATAAATTTAAATTTGGCTAGAGAATGGACTATATGTCTTTGGGTATTTCCGCATTCATCTGAGAGTTTAATAATGTTCAAGAACATTTTGCGCTAAATCTATATCTTCAGGAATATTAATTAATCATAGTTGGAATATTATAAAGTCTAGTAGATCTATACATTCGCTTAACAAGGATTCTTTTGGGGAAAGGGGGGGCGGCTAAAATGTTTCATTTTTTTAAATCTAACGATCATTGTTTAATAATCCCTCTATAATTTGTTTAAAGGAGGTATTGTCTTAAAAAAAATATTTGTTTTAATAAAGAAATTCTTAATGTACAATAGAAATAGAAAAACAAAATGTTTTAAATCAAACAAAAATGATCAAACCAGCTAAGAACAAGATGTGACATAGACCTTCTAAATAAGATTCTTGTATGTGAAGGGGAGTAACACCACAAAATAAAATGTAACAAATCTCTCTCCCCCCCCTCCCATCCACCTATTTTGTAAAAAAAACACCTGTTTACTACCACCCCTATCTAGGAATCATTCACTCTCCTTGATAAAATTGTAATACTAATGGGATAACTCTGTTCAGAATTAGAAGTACAAAGAAAATATTGTGTTCTCTCCCTTAGTAAAGAAAAATCTGCACTAAATGAATACCAACATAATAATACAAATACACATATACAAAGGACATGGTGGATGAGTGGTAAAGCAGTTTACTTATGAACCAAGGAACCTTGGGCTGGAATCTCTGTGAAAACTAAGATTTTGGGATTTTTAGGGTGCCCATATATATAATTGTTTTATTTTCCCATTTTGTCATTTATTTTTAGAAAAATTAAAAGTAAAATTTCTCAAGACTTTCTGTGACTTATGAAAACTTTTTTTTGTTTGATATGCAATGTATAGAAATGATATTATTATTTTTACCTTTTTTTTTTTTCTGTGCTCTGAACAAATCTTTGAATTTTCTATATTTTTAAATGTATATATTTCATTTTAGATGGAGCAATGTAGTGAATTGAAGCACTATGTGGCCAATATAGAGCAGATTGATGCTGTCATAGATTTCAGTGCATACTATGCTGAGACCATACAGGAATCCCTAGATTTGGTCCATAGAAAAACAAAGTTATACATTTATATCAGCACAGACTCTGTGTATGAAGTGAGTATATTGACTTAAGTGGTTATGTCTGTGCTGGATGTGGCAAAATATGTAAGTCGCAGCTGGGGCTGCAGAGCCATAGGAAATACTGCAT
The DNA here is from genome assembly GCF_947242115.1 of Biomphalaria glabrata. Lineage (NCBI taxonomy): Eukaryota > Metazoa > Mollusca > Gastropoda > Planorbidae > Biomphalaria > Biomphalaria glabrata. Next base: position 42,446,414 of record NC_074718.1, on the reverse strand, counting down.
TCCTCATTGATCTTCAGACTCGAAGACAAGCCTATTTATTATTAGCTTAAGTAATAATGAAATTTCATTCAATGGACACCAGTGAAATTTGGTTAATCTAACCACTTCAGGACGAGATAATTTTTGTCCTAATTACCAGCAGGTCAGATTAACTGGGGAGGCTGACGGTAAAGCGCTTGGCTTCCAAACCGGGGGTCCCGGGTTCAAATTCTGGCGAAGACTGGGATTTTTAATTTCGGGATCTTTGGGTGCCTCTGAGTCCACCCAGCTCTGATGGGTACCTGACATTAGTTTGGGAAAAGTAAAAGTATTTGGTCATTGTGCTGGCCACATGACACACATGTTTTAATGTAGGCCAAAGAAACAGAAGACCTTTACATCATCTGCCTTATAGACCACAAGGTCTGAAAGAGAAACTTTACTGGGATTAGCTGGATTCAACTTTATTATCGGATACAAATCAATAATTAATAATTCTGGTGATATCAACATGACAGTACTTTATGTTCCATTGGCTGACGTTCATATCCTTAGTAAGATGATGAATTAAAAGTGATATTGCATCAAGAAAAGCTTCTAATTTGCTTGGTCTCAAAATTAAAATGAAACTGATTTCAACATTTCCCAGAAGCAATATTACCCTCCAACGCAATCTGACCAAAAGAAAGCAAAATAATAAAATGGACCAGAAATTTATCGAGTTACCATTTATATTTGTGAATAATAATTCTCTTTACACAGAAAATAAAAATATCTTTTCTTTTTTTTTTCCAGGTCTGCATTAAAAATCACACAGGACCAACTCTTGAAACGGATGCTGTCAGACCTGAGTCTGAGGAAATGAGAAAAAACTTTGAATCTTGGGATAGCTACGGGCATCACAAACTTGAGTGCGAGGAACATCTAACAAACTTCAGTGCTGGCAACAGTGCATTGCCCTTCATTATTCTAAGACTGCCAGATGTCATTGGACCCAGAGATAACACTAACAGATGGTGGTACTATCAGTTGTGGATGAAGCTCAAATATTATTTAGAAAAAGATATCATTGTGCCGAAAAGCTCTGAAAATCGGCTCATGAGTATGGTCTACGTCAAGGATGTAGCAGACATGATACAAAAACTAGTCCAAAACAGCTACCCTAATGCATATTTTCAAACTTTCAATCTGGCCCTAAAAGAAACATTTACCCTGAAGCAGTTTCTGGAAACTATGAGAGACCAACTGAATGCCACCAATGTCAGCATCACTGTGGAGGACAGTCCCTTGGCTACAAGGATGTATCCTTCTGTCAAGTTAGGGCCCGTCGACACAACAAAGGCTGAGCAGATTCTGCAGTGGGTGCCCACAAAATGGGCGGATGTGCTGAGAGAAACTTGTGACTTCTATGAGATGGCCATTGCAAGTCATTACTTCATCAATCAAAGATCTGATATGATCAGAATGCTACAAAACTATTTAACTACTAAACCCAACAATGTTTACAGAGCTTTAAGAAATGTTTATGGTTTGGGTTATCCAGAAACTAAAGATGAGTTATAAACACTATTTATTTTAACCATTCATAGTTGTATGTCTGCTATAGGAATGTTGTTTTTTTTAATTCATATTTTAGTCATGTTCTAAATAAATATTATGCAATTATTGAAATTACTACAAATCTACAAACTGAAAACAAAATTGATGTTTGATTAAATTTTATGGGTAGAGGGGAGTTAACAATATTTAGTGCAATCTAATATAACTTCTATGAAATCAAACCAATAATTTTTTTTTATTTGATAGGATTTATATATATATATATATATATATATATATATATATATATATTATTTGTATCTAACATGCAAGTCTAAAATCAATAACCTACCAAAATAGTATAATTCTATATTTTTTATGTCTTTTGTACTGTGCATAGAAACTCAATTAATATCTGTGGTGAAAGAGTTAATTTTTTTAAGACAAGAACTTGAATCAAGAAGGTACAGTATTGGCCTTTACAAGTTTAAAATACTCTGCGAAAGTCTTCCAGTATTGAACATATTTAGACTGGTGGTCTACTTAGCCATGTGACACACTATTTCTTCCTTGATCTTCGAATTTGAAGATGAGGCTTTATATTTTAAGATATTTTGATAATTTTTATATCAGATTGTCCAATGATTTTGGTGCTATTTTTTTTAAATTATATCTATACAAGCCTATTGTATGTTTGTATTTATTATCTGTATTTTACAAGATATTTTTGATGCCTTCTTTCTATTACAAGGCTTTTTCATTTTCAATATCACTTGTTTTGAAAGATATTGTCCAGTATTTTCAAAGTATATAAAATATGCTATTTATATTGCTTTACATTTGGAAATTAGCATTTATTTAATTTTTTTTTGTATATTAACATTCACCTAGCCTACATTTGAGTCTATCTAATATACTCTTGTTAGTGTAAATTACAATTTAAAAAAAATGTATAAACTTTCTTGTAATTAAATGACACAAGACTTATGGTGTAAAATGATTTCTTTATTTACAAACAATGTTTGTTTGGTTTTGTTTGTTTTTTGTGTATATTTTGAAGATACCAACAAATGAAAACAACAAACTGAATATTTCAAAATATGATGTGTGCATTGTAGACAATAAAATGATTATAACAGAATGTACGGGGAAGCCGATGAGGGGAGAAATGCATAACAGCTTCAGAGTCACCAGATCTTTTGCTCAATGGGTTCACTTAACAGATTAACTCCTATTGCAGTACAATACTACTGGTACCAGCAGTTTTCTAAACAGAATTTTTCCTATCACGTACTGAACAAGAAAACAGACTTAGCATTTAAGATCAACTATATAAATGGATTATTGAAAGTATACAACTTTTGAAAAAACATTTACCATTCTATGTTTAAGTGGGTTTTTTTTATTAGGCTCATCACAGGAATGGGATGCGAATTTTATAAACAAGACATAGGAGTTAATGGGGCTAATCTGCTTGACATTCAACATGTTTCAAATGTGAGCTACTTCAAGACTTTATCTTGCTGGAGACTTGGAGATTCCCTGTTCTATGAGCTGAAGATCTGCAGCATCCTCCTTGATAATCTCAATCAAGTGCTGGATGCCATCTTGCTGTTGTTTCAGCATCTACAAATAAACAGAGGCGGAAACAAGGTCAATTACAACAATCAGTTGTTTTTTTTTCAAATAAGAAAATCAATTTGCTTATGAAACTAACTGAAGAATTTTACTTTCAAAACAGAGCATGTATCACTATACGCTATGTAAACTTGTTTAAATCATGATTTTAAAATGGTGCTTTGTTGGCATATTTAAAATCAAAAGATTTTCTCTTTCAAAAGACCAAAAGTACTGATCCACTGCACCAATGTATTCAGGATTTTCTAATTGGGAGAGAACAAACTGTAACAATAAATGGCTCTAAATCAACACCAGTAACTCAAGTGTACCTCAAGGAAGTCTTAGATCCACTAATGTTTCAATTTACAGGGAAGCGTGGTCGAGAGGCTAAGTGCGCTTGAACTTGGCTTGGCTTGGCTACCTAGAAGGGGGCTCGAGGTTCGACACCCGACTCGGGCAGAGTTGTGTTTACTGAGCACCTAAAGGCAGCACAGAAAACCAACTCCTAGATACCCCCTCCCCCCACTGGTCCACAAATGAGATTGGACCAAAGCGCTCTGAGCATGCTATAAGCATGAAAGTAGTGCTATATAAAAGCTATAATAAATAAATGACCTACATAATTTTATAAGTTCAGGAATAGAAGACTATTTGCAGATGATTGAATAATAAATAAAACAATAAAAACAAGATACTGAAATTTTACAAAAGAGAATAGTTAGATGAATTACAGAAATGGGAATCAAATTGGAGCATATCTTTCCATCTGGAAAAATGACTTATTAATGGTAAACCAGTTGCGCAGACTAAAAATTAAATTACCTAGGTATTAAATAATGAAGTTAACATGAAATCTACAAATTGACAAAATTATTTTTAAAAATCAAACAAAGCATGAGAGTTTATTAAAAGAACTTCTTAGAAATCAAACAAGTACAAAAAAACTAAAATGCCATTAAACTTAAGTTAGGCCAATATTAGAAAATGTGTCCTCTGTTAGGGACCCTTCAACATCATAAAATATAAAGAAACAAGAACAGAAGCAGAATATAAAAAAATCTAGAGATTTATAAGAAACATATATTCCCATTTGACTAGAGTAAAACCTAAATCACTAAATTTAGAGACAATTCTAGACAAAAGACTAAAAAAGAAAAGTAGAAATCATACATAAAACTATGAACTATACCTTACAAAACACAACCTAATAAAATACTCAGAAAGACACAAAGATAAAGACATTTCTTATTCTATATTGTGGGAAGCGTCGTCAAGAGGCTAAGTTCACTTGAACTAAGCTTGGCTTGGCTACAATTGAATGGGGCTAGAGGTTTGACACCCGACTCAAGCACGGAAAACCTTCTCCGAGATACCCCCACTGGTCCACAAATGAGATTGGACCATAGCGCCCTGAGCTTGCTATAAGCATGAAAGTAGCGCAATAGAAAAGGTTTATATTTATTTATTTATATGCTAGGACAAAATTTGTACAAGTGTTTCTTCTTCCCTGGTGTCATTAGAGCATGGCACAGGCTTCCTGAATCAACCTGGATAACCAATGTTTACACGACTACACGACTAGATTAACACATCGATATGTATAGGAAGTAATTATCTTCTCTTTAGAAGTAACATCTGTTATTTATAAGATAAGGTAGCCAATGTTCCTATTTTAGCCATGATAAAACTTTCTTGTAATATCACAAATAAATCTCAGAATGAAGTCTTAAAACCAAGGCTAGACTTCAGAAGCAAAATCTACTTACTGTTCTAATTTCAGCTTGTGTCTCTGGGTTGATCTGATAGGCTGGGTCCGACCTTCCGGATCCCATTTGAAGCTGCATTCTCATTTGAGACATTAGTTCGTTTAAACGACCCTGTGGACAAATGTTCAGGGAGATAATCAAGGCAGTGAGAAGATTTATACAAAAGTGTTGTTTCAAAACAACTGGCCTTGTTGACTGCGTTTCATTTACTTAAACTATCCTCGTCTTCACAGCGACCAAGTGGTATTCAAAATAGTATATCATAATTTTTTTTAAATAAACGAGCTACAATGGCTGCAACAGTTGCTACTAAGTTAATAGTCCGATTGGGGGTAGACTAACTACTTTGTTCATAATTACTTCAGTATGAGACCTAAAGATCTGGCTTGACAAGTGACATTTTTATTCGGTGCCACTCAGAGGGAATGATGGGAACAAACATTTTATGAGAAACTTTCTACAATTATGTTTGTGAACAGGCAGAATCCAAATAAGGAACCTCTAAATACTTTTATTATATAGTGTTATGGCTCTTCCGCTGTGTCGAATGTAACCAATGCATTGATCATGATGTAACCTTCAACTAAATCAGGAACACCGGTGAAATGCCAAGCAATCAATGTAAGTAGTCGACGCTAGTATCAAACAATCATAAATACTTTAATACTTAAGAAGGGATCCGTCCAATGTCTTTCAGTAAAGCCGTGTATCTATTATTTTGTTATTCCAACTGTTCTACACAAAACGTCTTGTTTGTAGCCTAACTTAGAGCGTTCTTATTTTTTAAAGATCTGTCACGTCACTTGTCGCTAAGTAAAACTTTCCCCTTATTCCCGAAACAAATACTAAATTCTAATCATGTCTTAACAACAGTTCATTAAGTTTAGTTGTTGTTTTTTTTGTTGAAATAATGTTACAAATGACACTATTTGTGATTTGTAGCTTGAGTCTAGCTTTACATCTGGTCCAGGGAGATTGAACATGATAGATTCATGCTTTAATGAGTGATGTGGAGACATCTTTCTCAAACAACTTTAGAGAATTTATGTGGTTTTGAATATAAAACATATCAGAACTTTTGTGAGGAAAAAGTAAGTTTGAGTAAATTTTAGTAACATTCCCATTACTTTTAATGGTTTTTAAGGTATCACCTTGCTCAATGTAGCTTAGCCATAGTAATGAGATTCCATAAGAAGAGATAAACTTAAAGGAGTTACATGTTATACTTAAGAAAGTAGCCAGAAAGTACCATCAAACTGACCTTAAACTGAGTAGGATGATTAAGTTCTACTTGCAACTGTTCAAGCTGAACTTTTAACGTCTCCTCTTCAACTTGTATGGCGTAACCCATTTTACGATAAATTTCTTGTTTTACAATGACCTGATGGAAATACATTAATCAAATTGATTAACAACACTTTCGAATAAATATATTAACAGAATTTAGACAAAAATATCTTTAAAGCCAAAGGTATACATTGATGCCACATAGTAATTAATGAATCAATCAATATTTTTCATGTAAAACACACTTTTTCTTATATTTGCTTCAATGACATTATAAATGACCACATGAGATATATGCATTAATTAGGCCAATAAAATTTATTTAATATTTCAAACAATAACAAAAATTATTCTTTTTTTTTTTCCTAACTAGAACTAAGTTAAAACAATCATGAAAAATGGTCGCTACCTTGAGTAGCCTATGACCCAGCTCAAGATCTTTACGTTTATGGTCTTCAAGTTTGGATAACATAGTACTGTGCTGGGTCTGTAGATCTGACAAGTCACTGGCTATTACCTACACAAATAAAAGGAAGAAAGAGATATTGTTATATAGGAATTCAAAATTAAATTTCTTACATTGTTCACAAATTTATGTTTTTTACATCCGAATTGTGAAACTGAAACAACTTCAGAGTTAATAAATAAATAAAACATTGATTTAAAAAGTCAACCAAGACTTAAACAAACAAACATCATGCTCACTGGGCTATGGTCAAGACCATTTCTTATAGAAGGCCTGAACACTGACCTGCAATGTCACAACCTGTGGCCAGTTTAGACCAATTGCTGGATATCACGCCATGGGTCTGTACAACGGGCAATTGGTCTAAACTGTCCATAGTTTGTGACGTTGCAGGTCAGTGTGGAGGCCTTCTATAACAAATGGTCCTGTCTCTTTTGTTGCCTAGGGGTATCTGGGAGGTGCCGGGCTGCCTAAAGGTGCTAAGCAAACACACAACTCAGCTCGGGATTCAATAGGCAGCCTAACAGTATTTGCCACTAAGCCACACATCATCTATTTATTATGAAGTTATTTTATAAACACAGCTTACAAATAAGTAAGTGTTGAAATAATACTAAATTGAACCAATACTAAATTGAACTAATACTCATTAGAAAACAGAAACATACATCTAATCTTTGCTGATACAATCTTGTTTGTTCTGCCTGATGTTTTAATCTCCTTTGAAGTTCTTTGAAACCAATCATTGGAACAGGGATGTACTTCTCAGGATCTGGATTATCTAACTTTGCTTGTTGCCACAGCAATGGATCAACACCTAAATAGAAATTATTTATCTGAGAAACCAATGCCATGTACAAAGTAAAAAGGAAATAAATATGCTTGTGAATGACTATGTTCTAGAGCAGTGTCTCCCAAACTGTGTTCTGCGATGCCTGAATAGGTGTTCCATGAACTAATGGAATAGTTAACTCGTAGGCCACCATGTGAATTAACCTCTCTAAAAAAAAGTAAGCAGTGTTCTGCTGAATACCCAGAATGTGCAAAGTGTTCCGTTTAGAAAAAAGTTTGGGAACCACTGCTCTAGAGCAGTGATGCCCAAAATATGACCGCGGGCTGACGTGGTTCCATCGGGGTCATCGAAAACGTCTGCACAACGTGTAGAAAATTCCCCCTTCCAGAAAAGGTTGAAAAATGTATCTATACCAACGTTAGAGAGCTAACTATTTCACTGATGGATTGGTACCATGAACTTTAGCATTTGTGTCCCTATGAATTGTAAAATCTGAATATGTAAAATCTACTAGGAAAAGTGAACAGATCTTACTTTTTTGCAGAACATGATAATAGGCCAGAATGTTTGTTTTACAAAGAAAGTGTGGTTGTTTAAAAAAAAAAAAGCTACAGTATAAACGGCATTATGAAACAACCACGGCAGCATTCTTCGTTTGAGTCGGGAATAATTAAACTACTTCTAGATGTCGCAGGATTGATAAGAATATTTGACAATATATGAGAATACAATAAAGAGACAAGAAAATGAGTCGGTAGTGAAGCTAGTATTTTCAGGTCAATTTCATTTCTTTTTTGGATCTTTTCATTGATGTGGCCCGCGGCACAATTGTCGAAAACTAAAATGGCCCGCAGGTCAAATTAGGTTGGGCATCACTGCTCTAGAGGAACACTGATGAAACTAGAAAACTAATAAGGTGGAAGAACTGAATCAAATAAAAACATGAAATAAAAAACTGAGATTAGCAAAGTCAATGTTCTGACCTGCTGGTGGTTTATCTAGGTATTCTTTAAGCTGCCCATCAGTCCATCCAACTTTCGGTAGCAGACTTTCTACATTCAGCTGGGATGCTATCTGGCCCTTCTGCGCAGGCTGGTTTAAGAAATTAAACAAATCACTGGCAGTGACCCTCTTGGCAGGACCAGTAGGTGGACGCTCTAAAACATAGATGACCACTTCTGTTCTGTTTTAATGCAAGTAATAAGACACATTGTGTTATTAATGAATATCTTCTAAAACATCTTCAAAATGCAAAAGCTAAATAAAATATTGAAAAAAAAAAAAAAAAAAAGTCTTCTTTTAACCCCGGCTTCTAGAAACAAGTCGAATAAGGTCACAGTATCAATTCATGACATTTAAAACATTGTAGGCTACTACATCATGAATCTAATCTTAAAGCAGACATTATACTCACTTGTCATCTGGCAGGGGTCTGATGCCTTCGACACAGACACTCAATGTGGGTTTACTGCCAAGAATTTTCTGCAGCGTGTCCACGATTTGCTGTTGGAGTGAGCTTACTTCTTCCTCCCGTCTGCTAAAAACCAGAATTACTTGTCCCAGTTCATTGCTGCCTTTGGGTATGAGGTGATATCCCAATGCCTTGAGAAAAAATATAAATTGCTCTTAGATTAAACAATAATTGGAAGAGACAAGTAATGCATTTAATACAGTGGACCAGCTTGAAATATTTATACAAATTTTGAACTGAAAACTTTTGTACTGTCTAAACAGAGCGGTAGATAAAGTAGTGATTTAAATTAAGTTCGGGAGCAGAGAACACTGCATGAATGAATGCTAGGGGTAAAAGTGACTAGGTCAGGTTAAGTTTAGAGATGTTGGCCAGGATGAGAACTATTAATGGTGAATAGCAGAGCGTTTGAGTGATTGCAAGACAGGAACAAAAGAAAGTGTAAACAAATTAAGAAACATAGCAAAATGATTTAACCTTTTTAATTATCACTACTTTTTAAACTAAAAATATTTATAAGCCAACGCATTTTTTTATGCTTATTAAACAAAAACTGTACACATGGATCTTAATCTGTACAAAATAGATATCAGTTAGCCTCAATATATCTATATAAAATCAAAATGCTATATATATTAAAAATATTTTCTTTAAACAAATATAAACGGATATTTCACAACAGGAAAAATTACCTTAAATCTGCAAAAATGGTTATCAGGCTTAAAATCGACACTACCATTTGGAGAAAAGAAGCCTTTCCCTGTGCCCCAGTAAGCCTGGAGTTGATTCCACTTAGCAATGATTGCATCTCTTTCATCCCCAAATATTTGGGGTAATGACACGGCCATAGCAACATTAGCCAGGTTAGCCTCTTCTTGCTGAAGTGCAGTCTGCGCCTGAACAGAAGCTATAAGAATAACAGATGCATTATTTTATAAACATGACAATTAGTATATATGTGTTAATAATTTCATTACAATATATCTCAGCATGTAAAGAAGCAGTGACTCTAAGAGGGGGCCACTGAAACATAAAATAATAAAATATTTTTCTATCCTTGAGAAAACTGGGCAAATGAGCATTACACGAAACAAAATATTACAATAGCATATTAAATATTTTTTATACATTTATATCACATGTGAAATTTACATCCGAAAGTTGGCTTTTATTTAATAATTTAATTCCAACTGAAGACAACCATTGTCCTACGAATCAATGTATTTTTTGTTGAAAATCAAACAAAATTTTAAAAATTGAAGTATCCCTAATCCGTCAGGTGTATCTTATCATTGGAGATTTAGGAAACTTATAATATGGTCAGAATAGTAAAATTAGAGTTAGACATGGAAGGCTAAAATCAAGACTAAATACTTCCAACGCAGCAACGTAACCTGTCAAAAGAGAAAGTCCAAGCTAATGAGAAGTGGTGCACTGCACAGACAGTACTCAATGGCAAGACAAAATGGACACACAGGGGCCCAATCTTAAGTAGATACGGGACACATTAACATTACAGGGATCCCAACTGAGGGAGATGGGGGTACGCTAAGATTATAGTGGTCCATACTTTTGTTGATTAGACACACTCAGATTACAGGAATACAAACTTTTGTAAATGAGGCACTCAGATTACAGGGTCCAAACTTTCTTTGTTGAGACACACTCAGATTACAGGGGTCCAAGCTTTCTTTTTTTAGACACACTCAAATTACAGGGTCAAAACTTTCTTTGTTGAGACACACTCAGATTACAGGGGTCCAAAATTAAGTAGATATTAACATTGAGAACCAGAAAGAGAAAAACCCATATATATATATATGCATGTTGAAAATGAGAAAACACTAGATCTCGATTTTAGCATTATAAATTTCAAAACAAATTATGAAAATAATTGTAGAAGCTTGGTATTATCTAGCTTGTTGATATTTTTGTGGCAGCACAGTAATTTTATTTGGTAGATTTATTAAAGTAATACTTTTTTATTTGGTAGATTTATTAAAGTAATACTTTTTTATTTGGTAGATTTATTAAAGTAATACTTTTTTATTTGTTAGATTTATTAAAGTAATACTTTTAATTTGGTAGATTTATTAAAGTAATACTTTTTTAGTTTACTATTTTATAGACTTATAGACTGTACCTCCAAACAAGCCAGTAGATGGGGCACCAAATGGTCCTGTGCCACCAAATCCAGAAGTCCCAGTTGAACCAAAAGTGGATGTTCCTCCAGTTCCCAGTGTTGGCTGTCCAGAACCAAACAAAGATCCACTATTCCCAAACACAGATGTCCCTGATGTGCCAAAGCCTGAAGGGGTAGCATTATTGCCAAATGCAGAAGTGGTCCCAAAAGTGGATGTTCCAAACCCAGGTGTCCCTGAGCTAGTGCTACCAAACCCGCCAAATCCACCAGTTGTGCCTGTCGATGCAAGACCACCAAATCCAGTAGTTCCTGTCCCGAAACCTCCAAATCCTGATTAAAAAATACCAACAAATTTGTTTTTTATTCTGTTACAGTTAAATGCAATTAAAATTATTTTTTAAAACCCAATTTAACATTATTATTTTTATGACTAAAATTTTAAAAAAAAAAGCATATATATCCCATTTATATCTGGATCCATATGCAACATAAAGGTTGGAAATTTCAGTATTCATAGAGAGGGTTTAGGAAAGAGAGAAACAATAAGTAATTGAAATCATTATCATCATCATCAAACTCCATTTGAATGAGGGCTTGAGAGTCTCAAATCCTCTCTTGCAAAAGCCCTCGACAGAAACCCAGCTGTTTTATGTAATGCATACATGTCACGGTACAGGTAGAGAATTCATGGTTTCCAAGACCTCTCGAGACAGAGATCATCAAGGGCCTTACCATTCACAGACTAAAAAATATACACACTTTTTTTAAAACAAAAATATGCATATCATATATAATTTTTTTTTTTAATGGAAAGTGAGATTAAATTTAAAAGAACTCTATTTCTTTCAACTAAAACATAGCTTGCTTTTAGAGTATTTTCATTCATATGTGGATATTTATTAAAGCTTTCGAAATATTGTAGGGCTCTGCACAAAAATCCTGGCCCGGGGCCTCCACATCCCTAAATCCAGCCCTGACAATATAAGAAGACTGAATGAATGGTAAGGTGGCTAAGACTATGATTGGCACAGGGAGAACCACAATACCAGATGCCAACACTGTCACAGGGAAGACAAGACAGAAGGAAACATCCTCAACAACTGCAGGATGGTCAGAAACTCATTCGAAGATATCAATAGCCTTGTATTCAATAGAACTGGTGCATGCGGGGGTGTAGCCCTGTACGGAGACAAGCAAACCCTACAGAACAGTGCCAGGTACCTGAACTAAACCAAATACCCGAACTGTGATACAAGAGATTAATCTCAGCATAGAGCCTTAGTGCATGTAGGCTTACAGATGGCAGAGGGAGAAACTGTATCGACATGCAGAATGAATGAAAGGCGAATATAAACAATTTAACATAACATATAAGGATGTTAGGAAGTGTGGTGTGGACAACACCACAAGAATGGATGAAGAGAGATGACTAGGTTTCTGGCACAATTCTTGATTAGCACACTAGATTATTATTGCATTACTAGTACACATAACGAATGATAATGTCTGCCTTCTTAACAATCAAATAGATACACAAGTCATTATGACTAATATGACAGTCAAGTTAGAGGAACGTTAGACACAAAGATAAAGGCACATTCCTCGTCCCATATGCTAGGACAAATTTGTACAAATGCTCCTTCTTCCCTAGTGCTAATAGAGCATGGAATGGTTTCCTGAGCTAGCCAGGAAAACCAGTGACTTAGCAGAATTTAGGTCATTGCTTAATATGCATGACTAAATGCATGACGCGTAGGACATATGAAAGTGAAAGTAACATCTGTATTAAATAAGATAAGTTTCCTTCCCCTCACAATCACATTATGATTAGCCAGAGTCATGGTTTGTTCACTTACGCCTGAGTATTATTAGATTAGGTTCATTTGCCTTAAGAGATAAGTCTAAACAATTATAAGTAGATCTATAAGCTGATAATATATTTTGTTAAATTTAACGTCTAAATCTATTGAAATATTGAACCTGTTGAAGCAGATGTAGAAGGTGTAAATGAAAAGGGAGAAGAGGAGGTTGACGTTCCAAAACCTCCGAAGACAGATGGAGCTGATGTGGTGGTAGCACCAAATACGCCAGTGCCAGTTCCAGAGCTCGGCAAAGCAGTACTTCCAAACGTTCCTAAGCCAGTGCCTCCAGCGGTACTGCCAGATCCAAAACCAGTTGAAGCACCAGCACCAAAGCCAAATCCAGTTGATGCTGTTGATGTTTGTGCTCCAAAGAGCGACGGCTGTGTTGTGGCACCAAAGTTAAATGACATTGTCTAGAGAAAAACAGAAAAATAAAAAGAGTAGATCTAGGTTTAAAATAAGATTTCTTTACTTTACAAATAAATAGAATCTAGATCTAGATTAGGTACTCTCACAGGTGGCCATTTTGACATCAAAACAATTTCCTGTTCAGGTTTTACAAAACTGAAATTAAGCATGTCCCAAGAAAAGCCATTGCTTTATAACTGAGTGTTTTTATGACATTTTCTTGAGTTTATTTTAAAGATAAGAGGTTCCTCTAATGGTTAGTGGGCAAAAAATAATTTTTTTCTCTTACTCTGTCCAAAATATTTTAATCAGAAAAATTAGAAATTTTCAAATAACAAGGAAAAAAATATAGGTCTCGGTACATCTTAATTTTTTTAACCATACACTTAGAAAATTCATTCAGCTTTCCAATGATACCAAATTTATTATGATTAAATGAGTCAACAACCCTTTAAAATTTAGCACACTTTTTCATGTACTAAAATTTCACTAAGGTCGGGATGACCTTTTATCAATAATACCCGTTTTTTACATTAGTAAAATAAAATTAGTGTACACTAAAAACATGTAAAATTGAATGAATCACTTCTTTATACCAATATTATTGATTATTAACATAAAATATAATAAAGATCTGTATCCTTGGGAGTTCTTTTGGACAGTCAATGTTGAGACACAAGAAACTAAAATCTGTAAATTTAGGTATTTAAAATATTCTTTCAAATAAATATACTTAAATAGATCTAAATCTTAAATGTGATGATTCTTTTTCTATTCTACACTATTGTTCTATAACCAGATAGATCTAGATCAATTTAAAAGCTTATTGTGTTGAAAACTTGACAACCAGAAACATTTTTCTTCTTATAGACTCTATTTAAAGAAAATTTGAAAAAATTTTAGTTTTTCGTAATTTACTAAATGATATTCGGTGGTCGAATGGTTAAGCGCTTGGCTTCCGAACCTGAGGTCCTGGGTTTGAATCCCGGTGAAGACTGGGATTTTGAATTTCTGGATTTTTAGGGCGCCCCTGAGTCCACCCAACTCTAATGGGTACCTGACTTTAGTTGGGGAAAGTAAATGTGGTTGGTCGTTGTGCTGGCCACATAACACCCTGCTCGTTGGCCAAAGAAACAGATGACCTTAACATCATCTGCCCCATAGATCGCAAGGTCTGAAAAGGGAAACTTTACTATTCTAAAATTTTAATTTCATTTTGATTTGCCACTTATAAATTAAAATTCCTCCTTTGAAACTGTACAATTTGATATATATACTTTTGTATATAATATATGTATTCAAAATGGTTTTTGAAATATTCACAATAAAAGAAAAATTTGCTTCGCTTTTAAATTTTATTATTTCTCTATATCTATATAAAGTCCATACAGTCCATAGGACAGATGTCAGGACGCTTGGGACAAGCTAGCATCATAAATTTGGAATTTGGTGTTTATGAAAAGCATTTTTCATCCTCTTTCATTCACTATTTAAGTCTATTACACATTTGTTGGTATAAGTATAGGATCAATTATCAATTTAAATTTTTTGGTGCAACTAGTTGAACTACCTAATCTAGATTCTAGATCATCTAGTCTTAGAATTAGAATACTAAAGATAAATACTAAATTCTAAAATAGTTTAAAATAGGTCTAAAATCTAAATCTATTCTTGATACTAGATTAGAAAGATACTAGTCTAGCTAGACTCGGCTAGAGTCTAGAGTGACTAAGTAAAGTAAGTAAGAGTCTAGATAGATCATCCGTTAGATGTAGACTACAGAATCTAGATGTAATAGTTTATGTATTTGCAAATTACTAGATATGTATATATAGAGAGAAATATAGACAGATCTCTATATACTAATACTATATAGATCTAGATCTATTATTATTATTACTATTTTGAAATAAGTTTAGCCAGTATTCAGTATAGTCTATAGAAAGCGCATTTCAATGTAAGGTTTAGATATGGCAGGTACAGACTAGCAGTTCAAAATCTATTCCGGATCTTAGATTCAACTAAACACCAAAAAAAGAACGGAAAATTAATTATCCTAACAGTCGCTTTGCTTTAAAAAAAATAATACTATAAGGCAGGACTTTAAAAATAAAATCAATACAGATGTTTAAAAATTACTTTTTTTTAGATAAATATTCAGATCTCTCTCTTGATGTAAAATTCTTTGTCCTAAACTTAAGTGTTAATTCTAAGCTATTCTCATGTTCGACAAGTAGACAACTTAGTTGCATGCTATAATGTCAACATATATACACAGAGTGACAGATAGTCCAGATTCTAGACATTCTAGACTGGACTAATATTTCTTTTTAAAAAGTTCTCTGTGTCCCAGGTAGATCTAGATCTAAATAGATAGGGAGTCTAGATATCGATTTTGAATAGCATAGAATATTGTAGCTCTCATCATTATCAACTTATTTAATTTATTAGTAATATTTAAATATTGAGTCTGTAAGTACAGTGTAAGTAAGTGTAATTAGTTACTACTTATTACTAAATTTAGTGTAATTTGTATTTAACTTAATTTAAGTAGTAAAAGTATTTTTATTTTAGAGTCATAATCAGCACTGACTTGACGTCACTGTGACACTCAGTAACACACACAAACACTTCAGTAACAGTGAGTCAGTGTAGTCTGTAGTTAAATCTATTTGTCATTAGATCTATTAGATTAGTAGTATTAGTTACCCTTAGTCTTAGTCCTACTCTTAGTGTAGACCAGTGACCAGTGGTTGCAAAAGTCAAAATTGGTCCATACAGACCCCAGGCCCATAGTATCATTCAGAGGTCAATGGAAAAGTAAAATTGTTTTGGTGGTCTGCCCAAGTATTAACTTAAAATAAAAAATAGTGATGTGTGACCCTGGTTTTGAGTGGTTAATACAATTCTGTATTCAGCAACCCTATATAGTCTATAGATGTTTAATCATAGTTTAATGTTTAAGAGAGTTGACCATGGACTGCATGCTTCTTATTTATAATAGCATTTCTTTTTTGATTGCAAAGTCTTTAAAGCAGTACACGCTTGTACACTGTTAGATAACTAGTGAAGAACTTATTTTACCAGCTCTGCAAGTGAGACAATACACACTGTGTTGTATTAAATTTAATTGAAGCAAAGAGAATTTCTCTGCATTTGCGACTAAACTTTTACTGTACCGGCACAAAAGAAATGAAGATAAGGATATTATCAGTTTTTAGCTCTTTCACTCCTAATTATTGATTTAACCACATTAAGTTAAAACATTCTTCACTTTTTTTATCATGCTCACATCTGCAATATCTTAAGTTTTATTATCACTGCCTGGTATGGCAATCTGAACATTAAAAATAAAATAAACTTCATAAAATCCTAAATGTTGCTGGTAAAGTCATTGGCAAAAATAAAAAATTTACCCCATTTGGGCAGCTGTTTGAGACAAACATCCACAAAAAAGCTAAAAAGATTCTAGAAATAAAAAATGCCCCTTTGGGTCAGGATTTTGTGATTTTACCATCACAAAAGAGATACAAGACACTGATAGCAAAGACAAACAGACACAAAAACTCTTTTGTTCCCCTGGCAATCAAATCATTAAATAGAAACTATCTGATATAAACTTTTCACATGTAGATTATGAGTGAATCTGGTGTGAATGTACAATTTGTTTTTTTATAGTTATAATGTTTTGTTTGGTGTAATGCACAAATTGTAAGACAAATTTCCTTATGGGCAATTAAGATTATTATTATTATTGTTATATATACCTGACTGGATCTTGAACTCTTTTGCTTGTGGACTAACTCAGATCTAAAACACAGATGACAGATGAGTCTATACTAATAAAGAAGCACCTTATTTAGAAATCCACAAATGATGAACTTGAATCAATGCTTGAACCCTTAAGGGATATATGCGAAAACTGCAAATTCTGGTTACAAAAATATTATATCCCAATTTTATATCCATATTATAGGCGGACGTTGTTGACTGCTTTCTGTAAAGAATGAATGTGTTTATCCATTCAATGTTCTTGACTTAGCTTACTTCTATGCAAACAAGATTTCTGTTTACTAGATAAATTATTCACTTATATTAATCAGAAGTTCAAACACATTTGCAACAAACAATTAAGGATAATGATGTACTAAAAAAACACTGGTTGAAGAATTCCAACTATGTTTATTTACACAATAAATCATTGGTCTCTAAATCCATCTTTATTAACATACCAGTTAATTTCCTATGCTTCTTGCTCAAAGCCCAAAGACCTTCTTTACCATTTCTGGGAACTCCTATTCCATGACATAAGTCTGCATGGTCACATCACTACTTCTTTTATTTTCAGAGCCAATGTCGAAATGGTACCACCTAACACTAAAGCTATAAAATTTGGAGGATATGGACAAGATTTCACTCCGTGGTGGGATAACATGATTAAGGCTAAGCCCAAAATAGATCTTAAAAAAGGTAGGTAATTTATCATCGCAATAATATTAGCTAAAGGCTTTAATCATCACAATATTGTTTTATGCCATGAGCAGTATACATTTAAAATATTAAATGACAGACAGAATGTGTACTGTAAATAACTAGTAATGTCAAGCAAAACATTTCTCTCATGGTCAATGTCAGCATTAACCAATGACTTAGGAGAGTCTTAAATAAACATGAATGACTGAACACTCAGAGAATAATTTTTGGTTTGAAGGAACGTCTGTAATTCATAAGTTAAAATGGATGCACATCTTTTATCATTACATAGTCATACATATTTAGCCAATACAAAGTCATACAATACAAACTAAGTTATTTTTCATTTTTAGCGGACTCCAAAAGGGGAAAAGACGCTATTAGTTTGTGGGGTCTGTCCATCCATCCATCCCATTGAGATCTCGTAAACTAGAAAAGATATTGAAAATCCGACATCATGATATTTTAGACCATTCAAATTTCTGATGCAACGGTTACATTTTTCTTTTCTGAAAGTGAAAAATTTAATTTTTAAATCAACTATGCAAATATTTTTTTTTCTAAAAAATACATTTTTACAACTATTCACTATTAATAGTAACAAACATTGGAGGCTATTTAGTAAGGAAGACTATTTACCATATATTTATCATATTTATGCAAATGGTCTTAGATCTTGTGTCAAATTTTTTTTTTACAAATGTATTGCTATGTTATGTAAGTTCTGTCATACTAAGTACTACATTTACAAAAAAAATGTTTGTTTTTTTCAAAGAGAAAAAATCTATTTAATATGCATATAAGTGGAACATAATTTAAAACAACAATTACATAGTAGTTTTTCATATTATTGTGTGAACTGCTGCATAGCACTGTATCCATAGGACACTTAAGTTAACTAAAGGATTTTTTTTTACAAAATGTTTTTTTTTTTTTCCTTCGGGCTTTGAATAAGAGATTGACCCTATACAAAACAATTAGATAATCATTTTATGAAATCAGGCAAGATCTAACTTCTCTTTCACTTTCACCTATCCCTTGGTATGTTGAACCGTTGGGGCACCACACAAGATCTGTCAACCTTCTTTCTCCATTCTTCTCTGTCATTTGCCTTTGATAAAATTTCATTCTGATATTCTTTCAGAAAATATTGAAACCTGTCTTTTTACCTGCCTGCGTGTACCTGCTCAGGGACCCTTTTTTTTTTTAATATCATTTTTTCACTTACGAAAGTTGTTAGGACAAAAAAAAAATGGATGATGATACTGATGAGAGACTATTCATATTTTTTTTTTTGCATAAAGAGTATCTATCATACTTTTTCATTTAAGATTCAATCACTGTAGGGAATATTAGCTTGTTAAGCATCTCATTTTTAAGACTTGAACTTTTCTCACCAACTCGCTGTTAAAGTCAAAATATTACAAACATATAAGTAACAGAATGGATGTAGTCAAAAGTTGGTGATTAATACTGAATGTATTATTTATCAGATGATGATGTGTTTGACAATTGGTTTAGTTACACACCTCCAGGAAAAACAAATTGGCTTTGTGGACCAGGGTAAGTGCAATAATTGTAAACCTCACCAAAACCATACTTTATTTCTCAAGCTAAATATTATATATATATGTATGTATGTGTGTTTGTTTGTGCATGTGTGTGTTTGGGTGGGTGGGTGCAGTGAATCTGAACTATCAAATACAATTTTTTTTGTAATACTCAAAAAATATTTCTGTATTTAGTAAGAAATTTTTTTTTTCAGCCCAACAACAGTAAAAGAAACAAATAAACAATCTCAGTCTCAAGTTGAAGATATTGTAAGTGAAAAAAATGTCATCTAATGTTTTCTAGTCTAGTCAACAGTCTTTTCTTTTATCCTTTATTGTTGGAGTCGTGGCTTTTTATTTTTCTAAGGTGTAATTATTTTTGTAGTAGTAAACAAACTAGCTTCCCATTCCTTATACTGGATTGACATTCAGTCTGTTTATTAGGGCTTTCAGTTGCTGTTTTTTTTGTGTTTACTGCTGCCTAGAAAGCTTTAAAACTCTATTCGTAGGCCTAACATTTACATTTGTCTTTCTAGCATCTTTGCCTTTAAAGAAAAACTATGTACTCTTTGATCAATCAAGGGTTAATGTTTTAAATACAACTTGCATAAAAACATAGTGAAACACACATGTACGCAAGCTATATCAGATGCTGGATAGTTTTTAGAATTGTTGTTTAAATTCTAGTTGGTTTAAAAAAAAAATCATCTCACTAAAACCATTGGCATGACACATTGTGATAAACACTTTTTTTTTTCGTCATAGCCTGTGCCTTCCATCTACAACAGAAAGCTTATAACAAAAGGTCGAAGACAGTTGAAGAAAGAAAGAAAGGTATAAAACACATTTTTTTTTAAATTTTTGCAAAGAATTTTATGTGTATAGCATCTTGTAAAAATATTTATTTGGCTTGCAAAATCATTTTTAAAAACATTTTTTGTTTCCAAAGGCTGAGAGACAGAAGACTGCTGGACCTAAATGGTTCGCCATGAAAGCTCCAGATATAGATGAGAAGATTAAGAATGATATGGAGCTAATTAGAATGAGGGGTGTGCTCGATCCAAAAAGATTCTACAAACACAATGACAGGAAAGCTTTACCAAAATATTTCCAGGTTTGTTTCACTTTACTGTTAAGTTTCTATTTTAAACCACATTCACAAGAGTAACGAACACAGAAACTAATATCAATTGAATTATTTTTTTATGCAGTCTTTAAACAGTCTTTGTTATGATGTGAATATATTAAACAAAACTAATCTCTTAGAATAACATGGCAATATATATAGAAGCCTGTATCACAGCTCCACATGTTTTGTTTGGACTAACTGCAAGCTCCAAAGAATATCATCATCATCATGGTAATAGGCTGTTCATCATAGACACTTCTATTTATCTTGGTAATAGACTCTCTTAAGCAGCAGTAGTAATCAACCTAACTTAAAGTAATTTCTCTCTAATATCGATAGAGTATACAGTTTTGGATGATTTAGTTAGCATTTTTAGGTGGCGCTCCACAAGGGCAAATTTCAATTGTTCCAGTTTTCAGTTTCTGGAACATGTTTTGTCTGGTTTTGCTGTGTCGTTAATGGAGGGGATTCAGATTAAGAAGCAACTTCAAAACGATTACAAAAAGAAATCTCAGAGTTGCCTACAAGTACGCACCTTGCATATTTTGTACACAAATGGACATGAAAATACACTAGTATGGTTTGTCATCTAAAAATACGCATTTCTCCCTAAATTAAATTTTAAAAAAAAACATAAACAAGTAATTCCTGCTAATCATATGTATAGATCAGTACGTCAATGCCTGGAAATAGACTATTCTTATTAGATCTACCACAAGATAGTATCGCTTTTTTTTTTTTTCGCGCGCGCTCACTCACGAAGGTTTAAATGTTTACTAAATCTTAATGATCAAACTAAAGCGGGGTTCCTTTCAATGTGTAAGTTTACATGAAGTCTTCAACCTTATTGAGAATTAATGGATTAATTAGTGCTAGTTCATCTAGACTGGATCTAGAACTAGAGATATTTTACGAGGTCAGGCACCTATAATAGAATTTACGTAAATTTAGATTTAGACTTAAATTATAAATTTCCTTGCGCCCTCCTTCAACACATATGTTTATTTTATAAATCAACTTCAAGCAATAGAAACCAGAATTCATAGCTTTATCTTACAACAGCTATTCAGCATACTCGGTAGCCCAGCTTTTATATTAGAAACAAGTTCAATAACTAATTAGAATTATCTGTATCTATAAACTACTTTTATAGAATTAGATGTCACAGATCCAGCTAAGCAAACCATTACACCTGTTTTAAGTCTAATTTCACTTGTAACAAAAGTTTTCATTCTTTTGAATGAATTTTCTGTTGCCACAATTAATAATTATGGAATGTGGAATACACTAAAGGTAAGCCTATTATGGTCACAAAATGCAAAGTAACAAGAACAGCATCATTCTAACATATTCTTGAATAGTCTACGATAAAGACTAAAAGTGGTAAATATTTTGACAAAGGTACAAAATGTCTTACATAACTTTATGCTGTGTTAACTTCAGGATTGCTGCATTTCATGCGTGTTATGTGCTGGAATAATTTTTAGTCTTTCCTGAGTATATTTCTTTATATTTAGGAAAATACACTTTGCCCCTCAAAATACACATTTCCAGGTCTGGGAATACACATTTCCATTTTGGCATGTAGGCATCTTTGCTATCACCAAGCTCTATATGCACCTATTGGTATTAATGTTCTTTCTTGTGTTTTTTTTTTCAGATGGGTACTGTCATGGATGAAGGTACTGATTTCTACAGTAGCAGACTTACCAAGAAACAGAGAAAGCAAAATCTGGTTGAAGAATTAATGGCTGATGCTGATATTAGGCAGTAAGTTATTGCAGTGCATATGAAAATGCTTCATTAAAATGCAGCACCAATTAGAATATAAAGGGCTATAAGTATTATAAGCCAATAAATTATAACACTTGTGTCAGTTCTAATGACTAATCACAGTTATGTCAATACCTTATATTTATGCTATTTTAACACAGGAGTGAAAGAACATAATTGAATCATCTTGAAGGATCTCTTAATGTAGTTGTATTAGCATTTATTTCTTTTTTATTTTGATTCTTTTATTCTCTTTTGAATGAAATTGTTAAAACACTTTGAAAATTAATTTAGCATACTTCTGTTGTTTTTGTTTTAGGTATAACAAAAGAAAATATGCTGAACTACAACAGAAAATGAGAGTTAAGCAAAAGAAAAAACCCAGTAAAACCAAAAGTCATGGTCGTAAAAGGTTCAAGAAATCATCTTGATTTTTGTATATAAGAATAATATGTTAATGGTATTAAACATTCATTCATTCTTTAATTCTTTGGTTGAGTTAATCTTTCGTAATGTTTTGTTAGCTCTTTGACGAAATTTGGTTTGTTATTTATAATATGATGAACTGTATTTAGAGTTGTACTGTGTACAAGAGCACAGATTAAATAGTTTCTGCTTGCACTGCCCGAGACGCATAATTTGCCTCTCCTGGAGGGATTCTGTCTCCAATAAGGAAGTTTTGAAATTGGACAGTATGCAAAGCATCTATGCTCTCCTGACACAGAGAACACAACACTGGCTTAGACATGTCACCTGCATGCCAGATGGTAGAATCCCAAAAAATATATGCTGAGATTGTGGAGAGAGTCAGACCCAAGGGCCGTCCAAGACTAATCTATAGAGATGTCTACAAGCGAGACATGAAAACCACAGGCATCAACGAAAGTATGTAGGAGGAAATAGCCCAAGACCAGACAGTATAGAGAGAGACTGTGCGTGTTGGTACGAATCTTGCAGAGAGCGAAAGAACCAAAGCTGCCTCAGTCAAAAAAAAGGTGCCCTATCACGTAGCCCTAAAACAGGTGCATATACATGCATGAACTGTGGTGAACTCTGTCGCTCCACACCATATTCTGCCTTGTCTCAAGACAAAACCAAAGACTAATTCAGTTAAAGCCTCAGAAATCTGTTAGGTCTAGTTTGAACTCTGTATGATATGAAGTCTTTCTAATGTGAACTGCCTAATGAGAACTCTGCCTAAGTCTGTCAAAAAGCCAATTTATTAGGAAGTTGGCAGGGGGAGGGGGGGGGTAAAAAGCACAGGAAATACAGTACTATATTTGTAAGTACTCTTTGCTTAAGGATAAACTACCTTCAAACATTAAACCAATAATCAAAGAAAAATTATTCACTTTATAAGGTATGCATCGCTCTTAAATTAAAACTAACTGCAAAAACTGACTACCCTATTTTCAATTAATGCTTTATATCTCCTGACTGCATTTCTTTTTTTTTCCTACTTAAATCACCTTAAAACTATTAATAAAATGTCATATGTAGGCCTAGATAGTCTACATATATATTTTGACCCACTTTTTATAATGCAGGTACTTCTTGCTTGTCTTGCAAAAAGAAAAAAAAGCAACTACCAGTATTTACTTTTGGAGGAAAGCTTATTCTCAAAGGGGTTTTTGCATGGGGATGCTGATGACAGCAATAATCAATTGCACCTTTTTTTTTTACAAAGCTTTTATCAACTCAATCTGTCTAGTAAAAAGTTTGAAAATTGTTTTTTTCTTACATTTCCCATTCTCGATCAAGTTAAAACTTTGCACAATTATTCATTGAACCTGACAAGACATGAGTAAAAAAAAAAAACAATTAGTTAACTAATTGTTGGGGATTTATTATTTTGTTTGATATCGAAATAAGGGGAATAAATGCTATTTAATGAGAGATGTGGATGTATATATGGATTTAATCATTTCAAAAAGTAACCAAATTAGTTAATAATTTAGTAGGCCAGCTTTAATTAATTTTGTTTTATATATAGAAGAAAGGGAGCTAAACCCTGCCTTTTCAGATAAATAGCAGTAATTAGCAGCTCTTTCCCTTGGATAAGCTTTGTTTATAAAAAGTATTCTTTATTCTATTGCAGGGGTTCTCAACCTGTGGGTCGCGGCCCCCTTGGTCGATTGACGATTTGCCAGGGGTAGCCTAAGACAGTCGATAAATGGATTGTTTTTGTCAATTCTTCTATTGCTGTGTAAGTGTGGGTGGGTGTGGGTCGCGGAAGAGTGGGGGGTTGTAAAAGGGGTCGCCGAGCTTAAAAGGTTGAGAACCACTGTTCTATTGTTTGTTTTCATGTACAGCTAAGAATTATTGCATCGTGATTTACACAAGTCTACATAAGTTCTTTCACTGATATGTAGGCGATAACCACTAAAAGTGCAATAATGTGCAGTCAGAAATATCTTTAAAATGTTAAATTTCTTTGTTTGTTTTTTAAAGATAATTTATGGTTCTGTTGGTGTGTTAAGTTTGAGGATACAAGTCTGTAAGGTTACTAGAGACCTGCACGTCCAAAGGAGGATAAAGCCTTATAAAGGACGACAGAAATAACAAGTAAACGGTGGTTCGTACGATCGCGCGTATAAAAATGATTTTTTGTTTAAAATTAGAAAGGAGGTTGAGAAATTGAGAATCTGAAACACGATAAAATTAACGGTCTGTTGTAAGTGACATGGAGAACTGAAAAAAAAAAAAGGGGAAAAAAAAACAGAGAAAGCGATGGGAAGACAACATCAGCAAAAATAAAAATGGACATTTTTATAGTTATTTGTTTTAACTTATAGACATAAATGTTTATTGTTTCTTAAAATTGATTAATGTTTTTGAATTGATCAGTAAACAAACGAAAGAAAACTAGCTTCATGATTTATATAGATATAACATGGCGACAACCGTAAGCATATCGAAAAAAACTTTTCGGGTTTGTAACTTTTTTCTTCTACAAATATCACATAGAATCTATATTAGAAATTGAGACGTCTAAGTCAGATCTACTTGTAGATTCTCTAACTTGACTGTCTTGAGTTGATCATATGTCATATCCAGACTAGTCACTAGAGTTTTAGACTCGACTCTCAACTGACTCGTCTCCAGACATTCGAGAGATTTCGACATTCACTCACATTGGTCATGATTGGACAACTCACTCAACTGTGATTCAGTGTGATTCACACAGTGACAGTGTGATTACTGTCAGTGACAGTGTCACTGTGGTGATCATTATCAATATCATAATAAACATGGTGATGAGAATGAGTGAGAGTGAGAGGCAGAGTAGACTCAGTCAACTCACTGACTTACTGACTGTTACTTGCCACTTATTGGACACTCCTTCGGCGCTTCGCTGGGTCTTGGAGTGTTAACTAGTAGACTGTGGCGTCTAGATTCTAGAATCTAGATTATTATTCAATGTTCTGCTTCTGGTGGAGATAGCATCTCATTCCAGCTAACCGAACACAGGCGAAAGGCCTACATAAATTGAACAATGAGGCAATTTCCGCAATGAGCGTCAATATTTACAAACTGCAACTATTGCCAGATTGGCTTGGTTGGTTACCGATAAATTAGATATATACCACTCAAACCAAAAAATAAAATAAAATGAGTTCTCTTTTGTTGCCAACTATAAAATATAGTTCTGAAAAAGTTCGATAGCGTTTGAAAATGTAGATCTATTTTATTTAAACAACTCATACATTTACTAGATCTAGTGCAAGTTATAGAGCAAATGTAGATTATTTCTAGATCTAACTTTTTTTTGTAATGATTTTTTGTCTATACTCTTAAGAATTAATAAGTCTTAATAAAATGTTATGGATCTGTCTTTGTGTTTTCTTTTTCTTATTTGTGTTATATGTTAATGCATTATTTCATTAGCACGTAAACGTGTGTATGGTACACTGGTACTGGTATGTTTATTATTAAAATTGGATTTTTTTTTTTTTGACAAGAGTACAGTATAGAAGACTTGCGCCAACAGTTACTGGCACAAAAATCAATAGTTTCAGATAGATGTAGATAAGACTTATAGGCTAGTAGGCCAATTTAGATCTCATCTTTATTTAATTTAAATCGTAATCATAAATCGTAATCAAAATATTACTAAATAGATCTATTTAAAATGTAATCATTAGTCTATATAGATCTAGATGGTATTTAAATTGGGTTTTTTTCTTTCACACAAACACACACACACAAATCTAAACCTAGTCTATATCAAATAACGGTACTATATGATAGATCTATAATTTTTTTTTATTGATCTATACCCACTACTGTATGTAAGGAGCAAACTTGGAGATGTCTGACATGGCTAAACACATGTGCCCCATTCTGCTGTTAGGGGTTAGCATGGGCTCAATTAATGGGCACTGATGAAACCCATGTGGGGCCAGTAAGAGGGGTGATCATTGAGGGGCCTGAAAGTGCTTAATTTATGGGCCCCATCTGGGGAACGAACATTGACCCAAACAGGTGCCCTTAGGGGTGAGCTTGGGCTCAGATAGTGGCACAGATTGAGAAAGCTGAAAGAGCTGTAACTCATGGGCTCTATTTGGGGGATGAAAATTGGCCCAAACAATAGGGGTCCTTAAGGGTGAGTTTGGGCTCAGATAGGGTCCCAGATGAATTCAGGATAAAACCCATGCGGGGCCAGTAAGAGGGGCGAACATTGAGGGCTAAACACATGGGGCCCATTTAGCGATTAATGTTGGCTTAAAAGGGTGCCCTGAAAGGTGAGCCTTGGCTCAGATAGGGGGGTCGGATGAATTTCGAATAAAACCAAGTAAGAGCGTCGAACATTGAGGGGCCTGCGAGGGCTAAAAACATGGCCCCCATTTTGGGGATCATCGTTGTTCAAATGGGGGTCCTTAAAGGGCGATTGTGGGCACTCATCACTGGCCCCTTGTGGGTTTCAGCAGGGTGTTATCTGAGCACAGACTCACCCATTCATCCTCTAAATGGGGTCCATTTGATTAACTCTTCAGACCACTCAATGTTTGGCCCACACTGGCCCCATGAGGGTTCCCTCAAGGCTTCACCTGGGCCTTCTAACTTAGCCCAGGCACAGCCCGAAGGGCGTCCATTTGGACCAATGTTCATCCCCCAAATGGGGCCCATGTGTTTAGCCCTTACAGGCCCCTTATTGTTTGCCCCATACTAGCCCCAAGAGGGATCATTCAGGGCTTCATCTAAGCCCCCTGATCCTTAATCCTTAAGGACCCTGTTTGAGCTTTCATTAATTGCCCCCAAAGGGCCAAGTACTTTCCTTTACTGGCCCCATACAGGTTTCATAAGGGGATTTACTGGGCCCCCTAACTGAGCCCAGACTTATCCCTTAGGGCCCCCATGATGATTCTATCAGGGCTTCATCTGGGCCCGTAACTGAACCCAGACTTATCCCTAAGGGCCCCCATTTGGACTAATGTTCATCCCCCAGATGGGCCCCAAATGGGTTTCATAAGGGGATTTTCTGGGCCCCCTGACTGAGCCCAGATTCAGCCCTAAGGGCGCCCGTTTGGGCCAATGTTCAACCTCCAAATGGTGCCCACGTGGTTAGTCCTTACAGGCCCGTCAACGTTTGTCCTATACTAGCCTCATTAGGTTTCCATCAGGGCTTCATCAGGGCCCCCTGATTGCGCCCGTTTAGGCCAACGTTCATCCCCCAAATGAGGCCCATGTGTATAGCCCTTGTACACCCCTCAGTGTTTGCCCCACAATAGCTCTATGAGGGTTCCAATAAGGTTTCATCTGGGCCCCATAACTGATCCCAGACTCAGCCCTAAGGACGCCCATTTGGGCCAATGTTCATCCCCCAAGTGGGGCCCATGTGGTTAACCCTTACAGGCCCATCAACGTTTGCCCTATACTAGCCCAATTAGGTTTCCATCGGGGCTTCATCTGGGCCCCCTGATTGTGCCAGTTTGGGGCAACCTTCATCCCCCAAATGAGGCCAATGTGTATAGCCCTTTCAGGCCCCTCAGTGTTTGCCCTCCAATGGCTCTTGGAGTGTTCCAATAGGGCTTCATCTGGGCACCTGAATTGAGACCAGACTCAGCCATAAGGGCCCCCATTTGGTCTAATGTTCACCTCCGAAATAGGGCCATGTGTTTAGCCCTTTAAGGCCCCTCAATGTGAGCCCTACACTAGCTCTATGAAGGTTCCATCAGGGCTTCTCTGGGCCCCCAAACTGAGCCTAGACTCAGCCCTAAGGATTCCCATTTGGGCTAATGTTCGCCTCCCAAATGGGGCCCATGTGCTTAGCCCTTTCAGGCCCCTAAATGTTAGCCCCACACTGACTCCGTGAGGGTTTCATCAGGGCTTCATCTTAGCCCCCAAACTGAGACCAGACTCAGCCCTTAGGGCCCTCATTCGGGTCAATGTTCATCCCCAAATGGGGCCCATGTGGTTAGCCCTTTCATACCCTTAACATTAGCCCCATAATAGCCCCATTAGGGTTTCTATCTGGGCTTTATCTGGGCCCCTTCATTGTGCCTAGACTCGATCCTTAAGGGCCATGTTTGGGCTTTCATTAATTGCCCCCAAAGGGCCAATTATCTTTGGCCCTGTTGGGGCCCACAAGTCCTTCCCCTTACAGGCTTCACAGGGGTTTCACAAGGGGATTTTCTGGGCCCCCTGACTGAGCCCAGACTATAGGCGCCTGTTTGGGCCAATGTTCCTCCCCCAAATGGGGCCCATGTGGTTAGTATGAGCTGGACCAGTCGGGGCCCTTACAAGGCCAAAACCTTTGCTACAAAAAACAGGGATCCACTCATCCAGCGTTGAAAGAAAAAAACGATGCTAAATATTGTCTATTGAGATTTTAATAGGCCCGAAGTCTAAAAGAAATATGATCACAATAATAATGTCCATTTTAAGTAAATGTTGACAGCAGGATAGGTGAAATAAAAATAAAATTTCGTATTTTACTTATTTCAACATTATTCTAGACAGACATATTAAGAAATGTTGCAGTAGTCCTAGATTTATTTAAATACAATATTGATCTCAACAATATTTTATTTAAATGGTAATCAAAATATTACTAAATAGATCTATTTAAAATTTAATCATTAATCTCTATATAGACCAAGATGAAGGTGTATTTAAATTCAGTTCTTATCACACACACATTAACACACACACTTAATCTAAACCTATTACCTAGTCATAGTCTATATCAAATACTGCTCTCTTACATCTGTCTAAAATAATGTTTTTCCTCATCTAGATCCACTACCTACTGTACCGGTATGTAATTATTATACTTATAATTTAATGTTGACTTCATTAACATTTGACTAGATAGACGTCCCGGTATGCGTACAGCTATTTAAATTCAATATTAATCTCAACTTTAACTTAGAAATATTACATGTTGACAGCACATTAAATTTTAATCCAAAAATTCTGCACCTAGACCTAGTCTATATCAAATACAAATGCCACATCTAGATCCACTATTTTTTTCTGCAATTATTGTCATTTAGATGTAATTAATAAGAATATATTTATTAATTATATAATAATATACTATTCTCTCCTCCCCCTATTCAAAACTACTGCTAGTAATAGTTTAGATTCTTAGTTGTTTATTCAATCTACATAGTTACATAGCTATCCGTATTTACGGTCGGTATTTTATATAGGTCTGTGAGCTCTATTATTTCTATTAGTTTATTTTCTCTCTCTTCCTATCCGTGATTAAAGTCGGTATTTAAAAAACAACTAGGTTATTCCCCCTTTTGATAATGCTTTTGGTCTTGATCCTGCTCCTTGACAACGCAGAAAAATGGCCAGGAGTGTAAATACCGACGCTCAATGCGGATATTGCCAACAATGAAATGAGTCATGTGACTGTTGAGACAAAAAACTTGAGTGTTGATGATCAAAATGTGATGATCAAAACATTTAATCAGGGAATGATTTTTCATGACAACTTCCATCACCTCCAAAGATGTAAACATATGAACTGTTTTCATTATTCACTACTACATTCTAGATCTAATCCTAGATTCTAAATCTAATAGTTGTTTTATCATGAAGGTATTGTCGCAATATACAACCTAACCCAAAATAAAATAAATTATAGTTTTTATATAGCACAAATTTCATGCTTATAGCATGATGATGCTCAGAGCGCTATGGTCCAATCTCATTTGTGGACCAGTGGGATGAGGGGGTACCTGGGAGAAAGTTTTCCGTGCTGCCTTTAAGGCTTTAGGTGCTCAGTAAACACAACTCTGCTCGAGTTGGGTGTTGAACTCGAGCCCCCTTCATAGGTAGCCAAGACAAGTCAAGCTCAAGCATAGGTAACTCTCGACCATGCTTCCCACAAATAAATAAACAAAACAAATATAACTCTTATTAATTACTTATTCTTGCAAACTAGCAATAGCCTAAAAAAACATCTCTAGAATCTAGACTATCTAGAGCTCTCTCTATATAGATGATATATCTATATTTATAGACTATATTTATTTAGACTATTTATATAATATTAAATAGATATAGATCTAAATATATATAATAAAGATCTATAGATAGATCTAGTATCTATACTAGACCCTTTCTAATTACACTAGAATCTAGAACTAATCTAGATTAAATTTGTTAAAGATAAGAGCTAAGTCTAGGCACTACTATCACTAGATTCTGCTTGTAGTCCTCATTTGTTGAAGACAATGCCTATTCTGCAAACATATTATGAAACACAAAATAAGATAGTTTTAGACTTCTGCAAATAGGGAGCAGATTTTCTGTGAGAGAAAATACCATTAAAATTTATTTTAATCATTGTCCGTAGTTGGTATCAAACTGCTTTTTAAATAAATGAACAACATTAGGTTTATATTGGTATATTCATTAAAGCTTACATAAAATGCTAAGGACATAATTATAATCACTTTTGAATTAACATCAGTATTACATTATATATTTATTTATTTATTTATATATATGTAGGTCACAGCTGGGGCTGCGCAGCCACGGGAAATACTGCACTCCCCACTAATCTTCGGACTCGAAGACAAGCCTTATTATTATTTTTATTATGACACCTAAGACGTGATCATCTTCTTTTTTTGAAGTAACGTCTGTATTATATATGATAAGTTAAAAAAAAATATTTTGCCACGGCCTTTTCCTTTTATCTGCTGTAGGTTGTGATAAGTCTGCTTTTGTCTGTTTCAGACTGTAACGAATGGTCAGTGGAGTGGGACTGGAGTTCAAGGCTATGTAGTAGGCGACGTGGACAAAAATCCTTCTGAATCGTTTTCAATTTCTTGTGTCTGGCAGAGTAAGATCATAGAGAGCAGTGATCTAAAAGAAGACGTTGAGTCCTGTCTCAGCCATTTTCCAGGAGGTATTAACTTAGTAGTTTTATTACGAAAGCTTATTATTACTTACTCTGTTTGTCTGGTAAAAAGTGTGTACACATAATTTCTCCCACACCCATTCTCGGATCAAGCTGAAACTTTGCACAATTATTTATTGACATAGACAAGACACGAATAAAAAAAAAAGAAACAATTAATTACTGGTAATTCATTATTTTGTTTAATAGCAACAAGGGAAACTAATACTTCAGTATTCACAGATGTGACTAAATTTGTTGTGTTTAGCCCCTTTATATAATTGTTAACGCTATTTCTCCCTCATGCATTCTCTGATCAAGTTGATAATATAAACAATTATTTATTGTAGCTAACAAAATATGAATCTATAAATAAAAACACTCAATTAGTCAATTTATTATAGAAGGTAATTAATTATTGTGTTTGATATCAAATAAAGAAAATAACTTGTACATTATTGGTAGATATAGTTTTAAGGACATAGTTCTTCCCCTTTGAATAAGCTTTGTTGTTTTTTTTTAAAGTATTTTTTTAATTTTGCTTGTTTATTAACATATTGAGAAATTGTTTTATAATAATATAAATATCCTTTGATATTCTATTATAAAATAGTTTTCTAATAATACAGACAATATTTGTAACAAAAATGCTAATTGCATTTCAGGTAAAAATGTTGTGGGCTTTGTATTTCTTCCATCTGAACGTTCAGTGAAAAATTTGATTGACAATGATCAAGCTGGAATTGATAGAGAATTTGAAGAAGCTTTTGACACATATAGTGTTTGGTTGGTAAGTTTTTTACTTTTTTTTAGTGTAACATATGGATAGGCGAATTGGATAGATGTGTTCAAATTGATAAAAAAATAATCAGTTATTAGATGCACATAGATCTTGCTAATTAGCAAAAAGGTGAAGGTCACTTCTGGGATTGTTGACTGGAAGGTGGTACATATGTCACAGGTTATCGTTACAGGTCTGGACGGTCTTGAGCTGGTCTGCCTTTGTGTGTTGTAGCTACCTCTTCTGGTACTACTATAAAGTTCTTTGCCTTACTAACTAAATACTTTCTCACGCGCACTAGATTTGCTGGTGCACAAGAACACTAACATGCTGAACTCTACGACCACAACACTTAGAATGATCAATAGACTCACTGGTAGCAGACATGGTTTTATTACATATAAAATAATTGACAAAAGATATTGGCAAATCCAGCCATCAAGAAATATACACAAAACATAGTAATTTAGATATCACACATGCTCCTTACTCCCAGATGTCCAAAAATCAACCTTAATATTTATATATTACTACACTGGAAAAGATATCCATAATATTCCTCTCTCTACGAGAGCCCAAGATCAACTTATGTCCAATGAGTAGTTGAAGTAAATTAATCAATGTATATAGTTGAAAAAAAAAAAGAGATATGTTACAGATATTACACTGGAAGAATGTGTGTGAATTATCTTGCAATATATTTTTACAAAATAAATATAAGTTCAATGAACTTTCTTAATAGTTATATATTCAAATTCAAACAATTGTATATGTATCAAATCAATATTAATCACAAATCCAATAGCTCAAGTGTATTTCAATAAAACATTACTTTGAGCTCAAATATTTCTCAATATGAAGTATGTATGGCTATTATTTATGCCAGTTATAATCTGTTTTCAAACATTTTCTTTAATGAAACACTTCGCACATTTAGAGAATTTAGTGGAGCACTAAAAAAAATAATAATTAATTAAACCATATTCTAAATTTAGCATTCTTTTTTATTGAAAGTATAAAACTAATAAAATACAGACACACATATATATATGAACAAATAAGGTTTAATTACTTTGTGTCCTTGAGTGCATCAGACTTTAAAGGTTGATCTTTGTTTCAAATTAGAGTCAGATTTAGATCAGTTGAAAGTTTAGACTGATGTTGTTATAGAATTTTCTTCCGCTACAATATCAATATTTTTTTTTTGCATTAATTCACATGCAGGTCTACTAGTTAATTACTTCTATAGTTCATGGAACACATATTCAGTCTTTAGTGTTCCATGGAATACAGTATGGGAAATACTGTAATAGATCCTAAGTAAATCTGGTGTCCTTAATATATTAGCATTTAGTAAGTATATATCTGGCTTATGTTCTGTTAATAGAAAAAGTAAAGTGATCTATGGGTCAGATGATGTAAAAGACATACTTCAGTAAGTTAAAACAATCTAATGTTCACAAGTAAAAAAAAAATTATTTATTTTTATCCTTTACACCATGAAAAATGAAAAAGGTATGCTTTTTTTTTGTGTGGATAGGAACCATTGTGTCTGGCGCAGGTAGTCATTTTGTGTCTGTTCAGACATTCTCCCTCTGACAGAGAGTGGCAGACAATGTTTTTTGTCATGAACGAGGAGAGTGTAACAAAAGTGGATTGCTCGTTCAGTGAGGAAGTCAAACCTGTAATCAAAATGCGAGTTAGAGCTGGTATCGACATCACAGTCTCGACTGAATCAAACACTGGTAAGATAAATGACTTCCTGAAATGTGATCTTGAATTCTGTTGGGAATTTTTTCATAGATCTTTTCAGACGTGTTTCTTGATTTGAAATGGATATTGTCTAAGAAAAAAATTTCCTCTGCTCCTATCAACCAGCACAATTCTTACAGGTGAATGAGAAACATTTTAGTTTTTCCAAGACCAATCTACTTTATGGTAAACACATTGCTAGACTTCTTGAATGTCTATCTGTTGATTCAATATGTACTGTGAGTCTCTTGTAAAAAAAAAAGTCCTCTTTCTACAGTCATTTTAATTTGAGTTGACCCATGTTTATGACATATCCATCTTGTTATGTGACCGACCTCATTTATGTCTCCCTCATTGTCTGATGTATGCGGCATCATTGTCAGGTACACACATCACTAGGTGTACTCACTAACAATAAGTTGAAAAATGTCTTTTAAAAACTTTCATACCTAGGACCATTGGTTTTACAGATGAGCTCATTTTTATTGTCTAGCACTAAATTCTAGTGTGTCTCTTAAAAATGTTTGGTATCAATTTTTTCATTCTTATATTATGATAATAATATTTTATTTGTCAAAACCAAACTATAATTAGAAGGAACATACAAATATTGTCTTTACTTATTTTTTATCCAGATGACCAGTTAAAGTCAGCACTTGACTATGAATTGATACGACTGCAGAATCAGTGTGGGAATTTTGTGTTTGCCTTTGAAGACAACACAGTTATCCTTGAAAGGCCAGGGTCATTTGTGGGCTCACAATTAGGCTGGAAATCCTGCCGGGATATTGTCAAATATTACAATGAAAAAGAGGGCAGACCTAGTGGAACAAAGAAAAAGAATGCTGCACAGCCACAGGTAAACATTAGACAGAAAAGAGAGACTATCTACTACATTGACAAATAATAATAATAATAAGGCTTGTCTTCGAGTCCGAAGATTAGTGAGGAGTGCAGTATTTCCCGTGGCTTCGCAGCCCCAGCTGTGACCTACATATTTTGCCACATCCAGGGCAAGCATAACCATTGTCCGCAGGTGGTCGATTTAGATTTTCTTTTGCCGTCTTTGTTTGTCCTCGGCAGTGGATTTTCTTTTGGTCTCAAATGTGTATCCCGCTGCCTTCGTGAGTGACCTCCAGCTGTCTTGTTCTGAGGCTGCATGCCACCAGGTGCTCTCTTCTATGTCACCCAAAGAAAGTTGATGCCTTAGCTGGTCTTTGAAGCGGGGGGCACCTCTTTTACGTCGACCACTTTGTAGCTCACCAAAAAAGACTGCCTTTGGCATACGTTTGTATCCCATACGGGATACATGCCCTACCCAGCGCAAATGCTGGACCATCACAAAAAGTCACTCTATACTGTCCATTCCAGCGTTTGCAAGGACATCGCTGTTTGTAGTGTGATCTTGCCATGATGGAGCGCAAGCATCTTTGATGGAAGCGCTCAAGAAGATTGATTTGCACACTTTCTTTAATTTGTCTTGAAACCAGCATTTTTTTTTTTTTTTAAATGTTCCATAGTGTTTTTAGAGATGTGTTTTAATGCTATTCCACTGCTCACCATCTGGGTGGTTGTCTTTTTCATCTAGAAATGTTTTTCTTCCAATACTAATGGCTTCCAAAATAGTTGTTTTTCTGTTGATCACCTTCCTGCGCTCTATCTCACATTTCTGTTACATTAATCTTGATGTTTTGCAGTTCATCATTCCAGTGAGTATGTTACACTTGATAACTATTGAGCCAAAGACAACTCTACAGTATGCTCCAATCATACAGCATCATATAGGTAACATTCAGTTCAGTACTTTGTTTTATTAGCAGTGGAGGTAGTTTACTCCTGTAACAATCAGCATTCTGTGTTAACAATTGAATGTTTTAATGTGTGTATCTTAATCATGTTTTTTTTTGTTTATTTGACATGTTTCGAATGTTCATTCAGATTCTGAAGATAAAAACATCCTAGCTTAAACTTCCTGCATGCCTGAAATGGCAGTGAACAAGGTTCGAACCCTGGATTTTTAAGACCACCAAACGACAGTCTAAAGTGCACTCCCATGACCAGACAAAAGTTCCCTTTCAGAACTTGTGGTCTATAGGGTAGATGATGTAAAGGTCATCGGTTTCTGTGGCCTACTGTTAACGAGGGTGTCATGTGGCCAGCACAACGACCAACCGCCTTTACTTTTCCCTAACTAATGTCAGGTACCCATTAGAGCTGGGTGGACTCAGAGGCGCCCGAAGATCCCGAAATTAAAAATCCCAGTCTTTGCCAGGATTCGAACCCTGGTTCGGAAGCCAAGCGCTTTACCGCTCAGCCACCGCGCCTCCAGACAGCCATCAGTTATTCATAAACTCAATTCTTCTATATATTATATTTTTTTTTTTATATCAGTTTCCCCTGTAGAACCTAATCTTAATCTTGATGAATTTTTTTTTTTATATAGCATTCACAAGGCAGTAAAGTAGTTTGGTAAAACTGGGTAGTTATTAGCAACCAGATTTAATCTTATTAATTGTTTTTTGTTCTAGGAACCTTTCAGTCAACAAGCCTTTCTCTTCCCATTGATGTGCTTGCTGAAGTTTCGGAAAAAACATCCTTCACAGAATTGTTTAGTGTCTTGAGTAGAGCTGTGTATCGGCAGATTACAGCACTGTTTAACTGTTTGTCTCTGTATACACAGGTAAAGTTCTCTAAAACACTTTCAGTATCTCACGAAACAATGGCTAATTTCAGTCGGCATTTTTTGAACTGAGTATTCAATAAGAGTATAAAAGCTGTGCTATACAAAAAACAATAACAATAATAGTTTTGTTTTCTGCTTAAATCTTCTATTTTAGATTATTCTTCTCATCAAACCACAAGAGAACTACACTCTTTATTTGAACAGTTCTTTTTAAATGACAAGTAGCTTAGTGCATTGACACTTTATGTTCTCATAGATTTTATAGCTCATCCATTCATTATAGTTGAGCATTGTTGATTCTTTTATTAAAATAATACTTTCAAGTCAAGTGTGATGTCAAATGTTGTACCAGATTGTCCTTTTATAGCCTTCTTTGTATAGAATTGAACTTCAAGAATTACAATTTGTATATGTTGTCACCATCCTGCAGATGCAACCAAAATTATGCGTATTGGCTACAGAGCTACATTGTCATAAAGAGCTTGAACAAACAGGAAACTTTATCACAAGCAATGGCAATGCATATCACCTGTGTAGGGAAAGTGGGAGCCATCTTTAAAAAATGACAGTCTATCAGGCTATTTTTACACACATTTAAAATTCACAACTATTCATATCTTGTATTAACAATTACTTGAATTTTAAATTCAGTAGTTGCTTTTAGAAAGACAGGACATGGATTAAAAGTGCTGACATGCCATCAACCAACTACGTTTGTTACACATTAATACTGAAACTTTCTAAGGAAGCTTGGAGCCATTAAATAGAAATTTGAGATAAATGTTTCACTCAGCAAAAGATGTGTGCATGTCTGTGATCTATTTATTTCACTCTCCACTAGGTACCATATGACAATGAATGTTTAAAAAATGGGTGGGGTGAAGTCTTCCTTAAACCCTCAGTAGGTAAAACTGTAACCGTGCAGAATGTTATTTATTGTTCCATTACTTCTTTAAGAATTGTGGTTTTGCTTTTCTTGTGTGATGCTCTTGATTTTAATTTTTCAGTGGTTTTCTTTTTTTTTTTTCTTTAGAGTTCAATGTTCTAGTTGTTTGGAAAAGTTCTATAAAAATATTTTGTCTATTGGCTTCATTTTGTTATGTTTATAGAACATTGCAACATTTCACTGTTTGCAAATTTAAAAAATGAAAATTTTTGTTTAAACTAACTTTTCTTTGTTTCATTTGAAAATTATCAGAATATACTTATATACTAATTTCAATATATTTTTTAATCAAATTTTTTTTTTATTTCAATAATATCTGTCTCTTTTTTTTTTATTGTCTTGTAAATGTCCCATAGCATGCATGTTGTTTCATTAATGGAGTTTTTTAAGTGCTTCAAATTAAAAAAAAAATTATGGCACACAGATTTATGTCATTGAAAAGTCTATGGGCTGTATAATCAACTTATTTCTTGAATATTTCAGTACTAATATTCTTTTGATCATATTATTTCACTGTATAGTCTGAATAACTAGTTGAAATATTTATTTCTAGGAACATAAACTACACACACCTGAAGTCTTTCATTTCAAACCTCATTGTGTTGACACTTCCATCACTCTAGTGTATCCAAAAGGCACGACAGAAAAAGAGCTTGGTTAGTTCAATTTAAATCATAAGAATTTTATTTTGACCTTTTCATTGCTAATCAATTTAAATTGTTTTTGGAGTTTCGGAATGTACAATATTTAATAAAGTTTGAGGCCACTAACTTAGATTTCTAATATCAAAGGCTATAGTATTAAGGAACACTTTCATGATCTTGTCTGCGGCTGGTCTGGCTAGAGTGTATATTTTATTTCTTTGTTAATATTTTGGTATGATAGTTATATCCCTTTGTTAATGTACTCCCAGGTTATGAGTTATGAACAGTCTGCACTTGTTATGAACTGAATGTTTTAGTTTTCCTTGCATGTGAGAGAGAGTGCGATTGTCAGTGGGGTCTTGTCACCAGTCCAGGAAGGTTGGACAGTCTTTTCCTGGACTGGTGTTTGTGCAGTTAATATTTTCTGAGAGTGTGGCTGTCATTATTTATTTTTTTAAGAATATTAAAGTTATTATTATTTTCCTGGATAGCTGGAGTTTCTTTTTGAGTTTATTAGTAGTAATTAATTGTTCATAGGTAACCCCTAACAAGCCAAGAAAAGAACCTGACACCACTCTATTTCTCAGTTATCAGGGAGTTACCTAACATTTAAAATGTATTTTAGGAGTTTTGAATTCTTGTTTCTTCTTTGTTCTGTCTAGAAAGAGAAAGATTAATTTTGCATAACCATTTGTGCCTCCCACTGGACCAGCCGTTGTTGCGTAGAGGAAGTGCCGGATTGTTTTTGAAACAGACTGCTCCTGGAGGCTATTTGTTAAATACACATATTGGGCTTAATGATCCGCCAGGTAAGGTCAACTAAAGAAATGTTTTTTTAGCATGCCAAATGTTATGGAATGTGTGTTTCTATGGTGATGGTGGGAAGAGGTTAGCGATTGGTTGTGAATGATGCAAGATAGGTGGCATTGTGGTCAGGTGGTCTTAGTTAGGACAGACGACTCCAGAACTTGAGACTGAAAGGTTGTGTTATTGTAGTGAGTTAGATTTTGTAAAAAAGTACTAAAGTCTAGTTAATTTATTTTATCTCATTTCAACTTGATTTCGTTTATGTTATAATAAAAGTTATATTTAGTATTGTTCACAAGGAAGTTATTCAAGTTATTTAAAGTTTTATTAGTTAAGATATATTACCCCTACAGCGGTGTAGTTGTCTACCAGCAGTTTGGTGCTACAAGTCAATGACAATCTACAACACAAAGGGCATATCATCTTTCAAGCAAAACTTGGGCTATTTTCGGGAGTCCATTTTAGAAGTCCCTATTAGAAAACTGGAAAATGAAGTACCGAGACTAATCATTAAATAAAAGTGACTTACACAAGAAATTGTTGGGGCTTGGGATACGATCCTTTATGCTCCACAGATAGCTGTGGAAATAAGGCAGAGGGATAGTATGACTGGAGCAGGCAGTTGACTCTCTTAGAAAGATCTAGTGATTTAGTCCAGCATTTCTCAAATAGTGGGGCCAAGGGCACAATGCTTTGACAAGGAGGCACAAAGGCGTTAATGTTTTAATCAATCTGTTGAAATGTATTGAATAAATCCAGAGTTGGCAGTAAAAATTGACTTTTCATCAAGTAAAAATAAAATGGACTCCATTGAGAAGAGCTTGCTGCACTCTTCCAGGCCTTTTTAAATGTACTAATTATGAATGAGGAGATTCTAATTTCCCCAGGGAGAGAGGGTGGGTTGCTTTTTTGAGTGATACTTCCCCACTGATTTAGGATTTTCAGATGAAAAGAAAAAAGCTTAGCATCTGGTTTAATACCTTTTTTCTTCTTCTTCTTCGATCTCATTGTTATGTTGGAGTGTTCAGATGACTAGACCAATACATGAGATGAACTGCGCAGTGGTTTCCAAATCAGGGAGCTCTCCATATAGTTTTCTTTCTATTGGGGTGTTATGGGGCCAGTGTCTTATACGGGCCTCTTGGTAAAGAGAGCAGTTTTGGAGGACGTGGTCGGCATTCTCTGGTGATACTCCACATGGGCAGATTTCACTGGTTCCAATTTTGAGCTTCCGGTACATGTGTTGTCGCATTCAGTTGTGTCTGGTCCTGAGTCGAAAGATTAGACGTTGGTCTTGTCAGGATAGCTTATAGTAAGCGTCATCTTTCTTGTGATTTGGATCAGAGCTCGTCCATTTCTCATTTATTTTATTTACAATTAATTTCTTCAATTCTTCTGGATAGAGTGCAGAGTTCATTTGTGAGTTAGTTCTCCCACTCTTGGCGAGTGTGTCAGCCTTCTCATTTCCTTCTAGTCATTTATTAGCTTACTTTAAAACAAATAAGATTCTTTGTCCCAATTCAAATGTAACCGTATAGGAAATCAGAAAAACAAATTTGTGTCCAACGATGGTTCATTACAATCTTCCACTGATATAATTGCTTGAATCATACTTTCAGTGAAGCCAGCAACAGTAGCTCTAGTAGAAGGCTACTACAGTTACCACCATTATATGCAGGATCGATTTGATGATGACAAGTGGGGATGTGCCTACAGGTCCCTCCAAACCATCTGCTCCTGGTTTAAATATCAGGGCTATACAGAAAGGGATATTCCAACGCACAGAGAAATACAACAGGTCAGCCACCCAGCATGCTTTGTAGAATTTTCATCAGCTCCTCTACCATCAAACATGTCTCACTCTTTTACCCATCATAATAATTAGTTTTGTTTAGAATTTT
This sequence comes from Biomphalaria glabrata, assembly GCF_947242115.1. Taxonomy (NCBI): domain Eukaryota; kingdom Metazoa; phylum Mollusca; class Gastropoda; family Planorbidae; genus Biomphalaria; species Biomphalaria glabrata. The sequence goes on along the minus strand of NC_074718.1, from coordinate 42,405,277 downwards.
TTATTGGCCACTTTATCTATTAATCAATATATATGGATAAATGACAAAAAAGAGTGAAAATAACATTCTAAATGATACAATGACATAAATTTTTCTCATTACATAAATCAAATCAGAAACACTATTCAATATTTTTCTCATTACATAAATCAAATCAGAAACACTATTCAATACCAGCCCACTATACATTTTAGACCTCTTTATTAATCCCAATCAAAGGGAGATGGCTCCACAAGAAATCTAAGAGGGCTTATATAAAAATTAATCTCCAAAGATAATATAAAAAAATACAACTGCAATATAATCAGAATGAATTACATGTACTTTATAGTACAGCCTAGAAATTTAGTGTTTTTATATAAAAGTAAAGTACCCCATTCAGACCTTGAGATCTATAGGGCAGATGATCTAAAGGTCATCAGTTTCTATAGCTGAGGATTAACGAGAGTGCTATGTGGCCAGCTCAACGACCAACCGCCTTTACTTTAGAGTTGGGTGGACTCAGGGGCGTCCTAAAAATCAGGAAATTAAAAATACAGAGATTCAAACCTGGGACCTCTCAGTTCAGTAGCCAAGTGTTTTACCACCACACCCCTTTACCCCTTTGTTTTTATATTTAAATCTTTAATGTGCACTTAAGACAAAGTTGTCAACCTAGAGTTTTCAAAATTAGCTAGGTCTTGGACCAAGACTTGAATGCAATTTTAGAATAATGCATACACAGGTCTAGATCTAGTCATTTTGATTAACATTTCTTACTATATTTCAAGATAAACATCTCATTTGGATTTATTATCTTCATCAAAACTTGACAACCCAGTGCCACAATTTAGAGATGTTGCTGAAATTGATAGGCGATAGCAAAAATCGAAAGTTTTTCATTTTCCACCATACCTCTACCGAGATTTTAATTTCATTGGCTATTCATTTAATACTGTATAGCAGTTTGTAGACCAAGTGATGAGCAGCCATTATGGGATTGAATAGGTAGCTGCAATATTTGTCAGCTATGGAATCAAATGAGTCTATTGACCAAATTTTCAAAATTTTTATATTTTTTGAAGTGTTTCTTCTTGACAGCAAATCTAACTAGTTGATTTATTTTTTTTGTTCACAAAAAGTATGGTAACTATCCCATGCACAATACTGGTGTCTAGAACATGGTTCCTGTCTTTATTATAATTCTCTTTATTTGTTAAATAATAATTGAATGAAAGGTGACATGACCATTAAGGCTTTATTTAACCGATATTCCTTTTTCTAACGAAATAAAAGTTTTATTTGAAAGAATCTTTGAAAATTTTGATAGCCAGTATTGAGACAGACAGTGCTTGACCAGTAAATAATATTGCTTATCTTGATTTGGCCACACCTCCTGATATGGCAGACAATTTTTTTATCCTCATCTGCTCCCTAATAATAATAATAATAATAATCTTTATTGTCCGTATGGAAATTTGTCTTACAATTTGTGCATTATAATTCTCTAAATAAGTTTAACAAAAAAATTGACTTCTTTCCTACCTACTATTTAACTATTAGGAAGTTACATTGACTCTCTGATAGTAAAATCACTAATGCCTGGTAATTATAATGATTAATCACTTGTAAAGAGGTATTTACTTTGTATTTTTAAGGCTCTCTATGATATTGGGGACAAAGAGCAGAAATTTGTTGGCAGCAGACAGTGGATTGGATCATTTGAAGTGAGCTACGTCCTGGATCATTTGCTTGGTGTAAGCATCTCTGATTTTCTTGACCTACTTTTTGTTGTATTTATTGTTAACATTTTGAACTGAACATTTTGCTCAACTAGCAAGTGAAATGATTCTATTGTGTATCACAAGGTGACAAGCAAATTTCTGACAGTTGGTTCAGGTGCAGAACTCTCCACCACTGGCCAAGATTTAATCAACCATTTCCAGACACAGGGAACTCCGATCATGATTGGTAGGCTGTAAATGTTACTATCTTTAACAGAATTTAGTCTAAGTAAAAAGGTATTGGCCTAAAAGATCCCATGGGTGTAGTTCCTTTCCCCAGAATTCCTTGAAATAGATGTAGCAATAAAAAAAAAATTTTTAAGAACATAACAGATGAGTCGAAACCTCAACCACGAAAAAATAATTAATCGATAAATGTCTTTGATCTTAACTGTTTACTTTAGGAAAACATATATGCATTAAACAGCTAAAAATGTGTGATGCTTTTTATTTCCTCGTTCTTTAAAAATGTGATAAAGTGTTTTTGTTCTATTATCTTCTAAAATACATTTATTAAGAAAATACAATTTGAAGGCTCACCCCATTTTTCTATTTAAAAAGAAAAGGCATTTAAGCCCTAAAAAAAAAAGTAATTTCCCTATAATGTTCTGACTTTAATGGTTTTATCAAAGTACAGGCATCCACTTTGTGGAAAAAAAAAAAAAGGTTCATAGTAGTTTCAGTGTAATACTTTAAATCTGGGAAAATTAAGTTTGAAGTTGAATAGGGAGCAGTCAGCCTGTTTCACAGTACCCATTTGAATGATAGCACTCCTGTATAAACCAGTTTAAGCATAATGTTAAAAAAATATAATAAGAAGGCTGTATACTTCATTATAGCCATAATCAACATATTTTTAGTTTTTTATTGTTAACATTTACGAAATCTTGTTATAAAAAAGATGATTTAAAATGTTTAATCAATTCAAAGCTTTGGGTGTTTATTTTCTAAATTTTTTAACTCAGGAGGAGGTGTCCTGGCTCATACCATCCTGGGTGTAGCTTACAGTGAAGTCACTGGAGATATTAGTTTCTTGATTCTAGACCCACATTACACTGGAGGAGAAGACATAAAGATTATACAGGACAAGGTGAGACTCTCTACATGTTGTAACTTGTACCATATTCTATAGAGCAAACCATTCCAAACAGGCTGAAACACATTGTCATGAAAGCTGGTGATAACAATATCTGGCCAAGTGGGAAAGAGAAATAACAGAATCCACTAAACTGTGTGTTGCACGGTGGCGAGTGGTTAAGAGCTTAGCTTCCTAACCTGGGGTCCCGGGTTTGTATCCTGGTGAAGACTGGGATTTTTAATTTCGGAGATCTATGGACACCTCTGACTCCACCCAGCTCTAATGGGTACCTGACATTAGTTGGGGAAAAGTAAACGCGGTTGGTCGTTGTGCTGGCCACATGACACCCTTGTAAATCGTAGGCCACAGAAACAGATGACCTTTACATCATCTGACCTATAGACCACAAGGTCTGAAAGGGAAACTTTACTTTACTTTACTGAACTGTAAGAGGCACATATCACCTTGCACTACTAGGATGACTATTCTGATATGAGGTTAAACTCTGTTGTAGGACTTTGTAGTAGAGGAGTTAAGGTAACCAGGGTCAATGTATTCTAGGTCAGTTAGGGAAGAGAAGACTTGTTCCACTTAGTGAAGCAGACTGTTATTTCTGAGACAAAAAGTATGACAGGGAAGGAGCCTGAGTTTACAGTGAGAAGACTGTCCTGCATAGAGATGTAATGGCAGAGTCAAACCCAATACCTGAAAACTGTTGTGTTTGTGTTTTATTATACCATCATCAGACTCCACACTGTAAATCTCAATCTATTCTAGATGTAATGCCAGACTCAAACCCAATAGGAATATCTACATGAAAACTGTTGTATGTGTGTTTTATTGTCTCATCATCTGTAAATCTCAATCTGTTCCAATTCCCTTCGGTTGATTTGCTTGCTCAGATTTACAATATTGTTACGACCCTATTGGCGGCGCAAAAGGGTTAACTATAGGCTCAGCTGACACACCAGTGAATCACTCGGGTCAGCGGGGCCATGGACAAGGGACAGTACTACGATTACACGCAAATATGACCAATGTTATGGTCATGTGATCGAAAGCCTGCGGGACGAGTGACACAGTGTGTAAGAAAGCGGCAGTTCAAGACCGGAGAGCGTTGAGACCAGGACTGTTAGTTGGCCATGAAGTCGGTCCTTGTCGAGTCCTCAAGTGTTATGTACGAGTCTAGGAAGAAATAGAGACAGTAGAGTTGTATACGGTGATGTACAGTTTAACATTCGTAGTAGCTTATTGTGTTGCCAATTGTGTCGTATTGGCTGTCTTCTACTTATTCACTCATTATTAAAGTACCAGATTATTGTGGAGCTCTTGTTGGCAGGTTCTTGATGTGTTGATGTGTTGTGTTGTGTTTAGCAGTGTTTATAGAAGGCCGGAGTAGAAGAGAGCCGTAACACTGGTGTCAGAAGTGGGATCGGATCGTATCGGATAGGAACGGATCCGCTATGGCTACTATGAAAACGTTAGACCAACTCCGTGTGAAGGAACTGAAGGAAGAGCTCCGTGATCGAGGCCTGAAGACGAGCGGCAACAAAGAAACCTTACAAGCACGCCTTCGGGAAGAACTGGTGAAGGAAAAAGAAGATCCGGACACATATCTTTTTGAGGTCGAACCGGACTTGCTGGAACAGATCTATTACAAGATAGATGCCATGGACACCAAGATAGACACGATGGACTCGGGAATCAAAACGGAGTTATTGGCAATGAACCAACGCATACATGCTGTGGAGGAGAGAATCACCAACATTGACGAGCAGATGAATCAGAGGGTCGACGCAGTGGAGAAGGCCATCGACGAAATGAAGATACAAGTCCAACGCAAGCACACAAATGTACCAGAAGCAGATATGACGTCATTTGTACCTGAAGTCTCCTGGAAAATGAAGCCCCCCGTATTTGATGGTTCCGTGTCCTGGTCAGTATACAAGAAGCAATTTGACGCAGCAGCCAAAGTTAACAAATGGATCAGTGAGGAGGAGAAAGCAACAGCCCTTGTGTTATCCCTAAGAGGAAAAGCCTCCGAATTGCTACAGTCTCTACCGAACCAGCAAGACTTCGCCGCCCTAGTCCAGGCTATGGAACTCCGATACGGGGATGAACATCTACAAGAAGTTTATCGTGTGCAACTAAAGACCAGACAACAGCGCCCCGATGAAACACTACAGGAGCTAGAGACAGACATCGAACGCCTCGCACATCTGGCCTACCCAACAGCCGCACAAGATTTTCTGGAAGTCATTATTACAGACGCTTTCATTGATGCCCTTCGAGACCCCGAGTTAAAGAAAGCCACCAGAGTTAGTGGTAAACGTAAGGCCAGTGAAGCCCTCGTATATGCTCTCTCATATGAAGCCGCCAAAGACGCATCAGGGAGCACTCATCAAGGCCGAAGGTTAGAAGTCAAAGAGGAAGAATTTACACAACTTGTGAGAAGGGTGACAGAGGCAATAGATGAACGACGAACAAACCAAGTACCAGAAAGTCAACCTAGGGTTCCTGTACGATGCTGGAATTGTGGTGAACTCGGTCATATACAAAGAAGCTGCACTAGAAGATTTGCACAAACTGGAACCCATTACAGATCAGAAAGGTATGCACGACCAAATTCTCGGGGCTACCAGGGAAACTAGCACGCGCCGGCTTCAAGGGGCGGAACCCGGCGACACAGAGAATGAGAGCCCCTGCAACCATCATCCCGGTCGCCGTGCTAGGGCAAAGTAAGAGTCTAAAGGTCATCGGGAAAATTGGATGTCAAAACTATCACTTCCTCCTTGATACTGGTGCCTCACGATCAGTCATCCGGACGGATAAAGTGGACAATAGCAAGAAAACGCCAGTTAGGGCCTACTCGTTGAAAACAGCCAGTGGAGAACTGATGCCCATAAAAGGCCTGATCGACATAACAGTCGAGATCGGAAATCAGTCATTCAAACACGAATTCCTGATTGCTGACGTCACAGATGACTGCATAATAGGACTCGACTTCATGCTGAAATATGGCTTTTCTTTGAATATCGGCGGAGGCACTTTACAATGTGGGGACCTCGAAGTACCCTTGCTTGGCGACGAAAATGAAGAAGATGGCCGAGCCAGAAGGGTTACGTTGGTGGAAAATACAACCTTGCCTGCTAAGTCGGAAATGATCATTTGGGGGAAGATTGAGGACGACTATCCCACGACAAAAACCGCGCTGGTAGAAAGCTTGAACACCAACTATAACGGGATAGCAGTAGGAAAGACACTAGTCACGATTGGGAAAGACCAAAAGGTACCCGTAAGAATTATGAACCTCGGCACAGAGGAGAAACATTTACGGGAAGGAAGCCTCATCGCTGGTTGCCATGCTCTAGAGATGATAAGAAACTGCAGCAGTGAAAATCCCGACGGAATACTCAAGCCCAGTGAACCCCAGGTTACTAAACTTCTGGCAGAAGCCAAAACGATCTTGTCAAAAGAACAGTACACCAAAGCAGAACGATTCCTAAGAGAGTTCTCTGACATATTGCCATCTGATGAAATGGACGTTGGGCGAACAAACCTGATCCAGCATCGAATAGACACAGGAAACACTAGGCCCATCCGACAGCAACCACGTCGCCTGCCGCTAGCAAAACATCAAGAAGCTATGGACATGATAGAACGAATGAGGCAGCAAGGGGTTGTTGAACCATCCAACAGTCCGTGGTGTTCACCCATAGTCTTGGTAAAGAAGAAAGATGGATCCACTCGATTTTGTGTCGACTATAGATTACTAAATGACGCCACACACAAGGACAGCTATCCGCTTCCTAGGATTGACGACACATTGGACACACTTGCTGGGTCACAGATCTTTTCCACCCTTGACCTAAAGAGCGGTTACTGGCAAGTGGGACTACACCCCGAGGACAGAGATAAAACAGCCTTCTCTGCTGGTAATGGTCTCTGGCAATTCACCGTGATGCCTTTTGGCCTCTGTAACGCCCCAGCCACCTTTGAAAGACTAATGGAGCATGTGCTAAGAGGACTCAACTGGACCACGTGTCTTGTTTATTTAGATGACATTATCGTCATAGGCAGAACCTTCGAGGAACATATTGCAAACCTGAAGGAAGTGTTTGAACGAATTAGAAACGCTGGAATGAAATTGAATCCAAAGAAGTGCTCCTTGTTCAGAAGGACTGTCAAGTACCTTGGGCACATCGTGTCAAAGGAGGGAGTCAGCACAGACCCGGATAAAGTTGAAGCCGTAAATGGATGGCCGATCCCCGCTAATATCCAGGAGTTAAGAAGCTTTCTTGGACTCTGCACGTATTACAGACGTTTTGTGCCTAATTTCTCTAGCCTCTGTAGTGCCCTTCATCAATTGACAAAACCGAAGCGGCCGTTTATTTGGACAACGGAATGTCATGAGGCCTTTGAGAGACTTAAAAAGGCTCTTGTTTCATCGCCCATTCTGGCCTACCCGATACCAGCAGAGACGTTCGTACTTGACACTGATGCGAGCAATACCGGAATAGGTGCTGTCTTATCCCAAAAGGTAGATGGAACTGAGAGAGTCATAGCTTACTTTAGTCGGAGCTTGTCCAAAGCCGAGAGAAACTACTGTGTCACAAGACGTGAGCTACTGGCAGTTGTGGATGCCATACAACATTTTCACAAATACTTATATGGGCAAAAATTTATCATTAGGACAGACCACGCTGCTCTACAATGGCTGTTGTCATTTAAAAGTCCGGAAGGACAAGTAGCTAGGTGGATTGAACGTTTGCAAACCTATGACTTCGAGACACAGCACCGAAAAGGACAAACTCACCAGAATGCTGACGCGCTGTCTCGACGACCTTGCAGAATCGAATGTAAACACTGCAGCAAGGTTGAAGAAAAGGAAGTTATCGTTGATTGTCGATATCTTGGGGTACAAGCTTCCGGGTCATGGTCCGACGAAAGAATCCGAGAAGACCAGTTAAAAGATGAGGACCTGGCTCCCATTCTGCTTATGAAGGAAGACGGACAAAGACCAGAATGGCATCACCTTTCTGATAAAGGAGCTGCTACCAAGGCATATTGGGCACAATGGGACTCACTGACAATCGACAATGGAGTTCTCAAGAGGGTCTGGGAAACGGCAGATGGGACATGCAATCGCTTACAGCTGTTGTTGCCTAAAGTGAGAGTTGCTGAGGTGCTGCAAGAAATCCATAATAATTCCAGTGGGTCACATTTAGGTGTCAACAAGACCTTTGAAAAAGTACGCCAGCGGTTTTACTGGTTCGGCTACCGGGATGATGTAGAAGAATGGTGCCGAAGATGCGACGCATGTTCAGCAGCAAAGGGCCCGCACAGGAGAACGAGGGGACGTATGCAGCAATACAACGTCGGTAACCCCTTTGAAAGAATAGCGCTCGATGTAGCCGGACCATTTCCTGAATCCCAGAGAGGAAACAAGTACGTTCTAGTAGTGATAGACTATTTTACTAAGTGGCCTGAAGCGTATGCGATACCAAACCAAGAAGCCACCACCATAGCGGAAACACTTGTGGAGAATTGGATTAGCCGATTCGGTCCTCCCAGGGAGTTACACTCCGACCAAGGTCGAAACTTCGAATCCAAGATCTTTCAAGAGATGTGCCAGGTACTCGGCATCGAAAAGACACGCACAACCCCTCTTCACCCCCAGTCAGATGGAATGGTGGAACGATTTAACCGAACATTGGAACAACATCTGTCGAAAGTCGTCGATGAACGTCAAGAGGACTGGGACACCTATATCCCAATGTTCCTTATGGCATATAGAGGATCGATTCACAGCACCACCGGTTACACTCCAGCAAAGATGTTGTTCGGCCGAGAGCTGCAACTACCTTGTGACTTGCTATTCGGGATCCCGGGAGATGTGCCAGCCTCTTCGACAGACTATGTCGCAAATCTCCGAAAACGGATGGAGAAAACTCACGCTCTAGCCCGCAGAAACATCAAGATCAACAGTGACCACATGAAGACAAGGTACGACAAACGGGCCAATGCCGCTGGGTTTCATGAGAACGATCTGGTGTGGCTGTACAACCCACAAAGACGAAAAGGCAAGTCCCCAAAGCTTCAAACAGACTGGGAAGGACCCTACCGCGTGATAAAAAGAATCAACGATGTCGTGTATCGAATACAGAAGAGCCCAAGATCCAAACTGAAGGTCGTCCACATCGACAGACTCAACAAGTACCATGGTGAAGCTGGATCTGCCCGGGACGGACAGATCTAAGGTGGTGGCACAGATGGGGGTAGTGGTGTGTGTAGTCAGCCGTCGCTTTTGCTGCAGAAATGAGTGCCTCCGTCAGCCAGACAGAGCCAGACAACGTTGTGTTACAGCCAGACAGAACCAGACAACGTTGTGTCTTACATCAAGCCTGTAGCTGGGGACATTAAAGACATCTGTCAATCTGTCAGTGCTGACGAGAGGGACCCGAATCCTGATGGCTGCACTCAGATGTTTGGCGAGAACTTTGTGTGTCGAGCTTTGCAGGGAGAACGCCAACTCCAAGAAACCCATCGGCAAGGTCTGCACCCAACAGACGTTTGTCCAGCTGACGAGACCTGGTGATGGTCAAGTAAGTGAACTGGAGCCTGATGCTGAAGATGAGGGTCCTTCGCAAGTGGAGTGCTGCCAACTTGCTCCGCTAGTTTGCCCTCCGGACAAGCCTGAAGATGATGTGTGCCACTATCTCCCCTCCTGTGGACCTGACACCCATTCCCAAAAACCCGTCTCTTGAAAACCCTATGAAACAACCTGATAGGCCAGCGATCTTGGTGACCCCAGTCCTGACATCCTATCCCTCCCCGTGTGTTAAGTGGCTGCCCTCAGAAGTGAGCGACCGAAGAAGGCGACGTTTGCTCAGTCCAAAGTGCATGGCGATGCAACCACGACGTCAGTGCAGCCAGGTGAAGGTCACCTGGAGTAGGAGAAAGAGACATACGCCGAATACAACGCAGATGGCTCCATCGAGATGGCAATATAAGCCCATTGTCGCCCCCACCGATAGACCTCCTCCTGCATCGATTCACCTCCACTGCCCATGTCGTGTGATAGATTTTGTCCGGGACAGACAAATCTGAGAAGGGGGCAGTGTTACGACCCTATTGGCGGCGCAAAAGGGTTAACTATAGGCTCAGCTGACACACCAGTGAATCACTCGGGTCAGCGGGGCCATGGACAAGGGACAGTACTACGATTACACGCAAATATGACCAATGTTATGGTCATGTGATCGAAAGCCTGCGGGACGAGTGACACAGTGTGTAAGAAAGCGGCAGTTCAAGACCGGAGAGCGTTGAGACCAGGACTGTTAGTTGGCCATGAAGTCGGTCCTTGTCGAGTCCTCAAGTGTTATGTACGAGTCTAGGAAGAAATAGAGACAGTAGAGTTGTATACGGTGATGTACAGTTTAACATTCGTAGTAGCTTATTGTGTTGCCAATTGTGTCGTATTGGCTGTCTTCTACTTATTCACTCATTATTAAAGTACCAGATTATTGTGGAGCTCTTGTTGGCAGGTTCTTGATGTGTTGATGTGTTGTGTTGTGTTTAGCAGTGTTTATAGAAGGCCGGAGTAGAAGAGAGCCGTAACAATATATATACTGTTTACATTCATACCTGTAATATAAACAAAGGGATGTAACTCTTTCATACCAAAGTATCAACAAAGAATTGAACACATTCACTCTCCCCATCCCTCCCACCCCTGACAGTCTCTTCTATTTCACTTCAGGTGTTATTAGTTTTTATGGGGGCTAGTTGTAATGCAGACATTTGTCACAAATATTTCTAGTACCTCAATAATGTTCTCTTATTAGCTTTAGTCATATGTTGTATCAATGAAATGAATACCATGGTACATCTTTTTGTGGCAGGTGGATTGTTCTGATGAAATAGATTTTAGATATTTAGTTCTTTTTGTAACTATATTTTAAACATCATTATTGAAACAGTGGACATTCTCTTTGTGCAGGGATGGTGTGGATGGAAAGACATGTCCTTTTGGAACAAGACAGCTCACTACAATTTGTGTCTACCACAGAAACCAACCCTCGTATGAGCTTTCCATCTTGAATAAACTTGAATCAAGTTATGCAGAGCTGAATGAAATACTATTAGCCTAAAGGGAAATCATTGGCCCTTAGGTACAAACTTAGTGCTAGAAGTTTGTTCAGCATTTGAAATTTCATGTCAAACACAAGTAAACATTATTTCAAAAACTTTATAAAAAAAATTTAAAAAGACCCTTGACCATCATTAGTGAATAGAAATGATTTCCTATGAAGTTTATATTTCTTTATTGACACTATGTTTTAATTTATAAAGCTGCATGATGTTTTTAAGTTGTGTAATATTCTCTTGTGATTCTATTGACTGTTGATCTTATTGACTTTATTGGTTGTTGATTTTATCGATTGGGTTGAAGGTGTAAACATTTTTTTTTCTTTGGGGCTTCGAGAGAAACAGAGTTTGTTTTAACTTATCATCCTATGGATGTTTTCTTCTTTGGATTGAATGAACTGGCTGAGATGTTTAAGTAGCACTATATCTTTGAATGTCTGGCTGAGATGTTTAAGTAGCACTATATCTTTGAATGTCTGGCTGAGATGTTTAAGTAGCACTATATCTTTGAATGTCTGGCTGAGATGTTTAAGTAGCACTATGTCTTTGAATGTCTGGCTGAGATGTTTAAGTAGCACTATGTCTTTGAATGTCTGGCTGAGATGTTTAAGTAGCACTGTGTCTTTGAATGTCTGGCTGAGATGTTTAAGTAGCACTATATCTTTGAATGTCTGGCTGAGATGTTTAAGTAGCACTGTGTCTTTGAATGTCTGGCTGAGATGTTTAAGTAGCACTGTGTCTTTGAATGTCTGGCTGAGATGTTTAAGTAGCACTATGTCTTTGAATGTCTGGCTGAGATGTTTAAGTAGCACTGTGTCTTTGAATGTCTGGCTGAGATGTTTAAGTAGCACTATATCTTTGAATGTCTGGCTGAGATGTTTAAGTAGCACTGTGTCTTTGAATGTCTGGCTGAGATGTTTAAGTAGCACTGTGTCTTTGAATGTCTGGCTGAGATGTTTAAGTAGCACTATGTCTTTGAATGTCTGGCTGAGATGTTTAAGTAGCACTATGTCTTTGATATTTAGAGGATGAATGACATAAGAAAAGTGTGTGTACTTACTATTAAAAAAGTATTCATTCAAAGTGTTTTGTTTTTTGTTTCAAATTATTATAGTTTTGGGAAAATTGTTTTTATCAATGAGTTAATAAAATGGTATTGAACTATTTATAATACTATTGGCCTGCAGTTGAACATGTTACCAATCACAACAAAAAATAGACACAAAAACTTTGACAATTAAATTGTTGAACAATATGTAACTAGCTGTTGTAAATTTTGCATGTAATGTTCAAGAGAAACTGGGGTATGAACGTATATCTTATGTGCTATTGTACAAATGGTTGCTCTAATCAGGTAATGCAAAATTGTAAAACAAATTTCAGCATGGATAATTAAGATTATTATTATTAAAATGGTAAAGTGGATCATTACTAGTAAACACATACTATTGTACTGCATTGCATATAGTCACTAAGTGACACTGGCAGAAAACACAAAATTCCATCAAAGACACAGTCTCTTAGCAGACTTATGACTTGCTTAGTTAGCAGCATACTAATTTTCAAATTGATTAATACAATCCTCCCATGTCAGCACAGGCTTAGGTGACTCATTGTATTAAAACCATTCAGTTCTGTCACACAACAAATACATCACTTTGATTTGTATTGTAATTCTCAGGAGGTAGCTAATATAAACACTGACCTAAACATTTTATGTAGTATGGTTATGGGAGCCATCATCAAGATGCGAGCAAGGAACTGACAAAGACACCTAGTGGATGTAGTGCACAAAGGTAGTTTACTGTAGGTTGTAACATGTTGACGCATGCCACTAGGAAGCTTTTTATAGGTAGTGGAGTGCTTACATCCAGTACCACTTCCGGCAATGACAACCTTGCGGAACCTATAAAATGCTTCCTAATGGCATGCGTCTCAAATAGCCTCTGACAACCAGGCCAACTCCTGACCTTCACGTGTGGCTCAGATATTGAGTACGGCGTAACTGTTCTCACTAACAGGAGAAGGGGCAAAGGCGAGTAACTGGCGCCTTAACCAGTAAGCTTCGGGCAGGAGGGGCAACCCACCTAGGAGAAGGAAAACTCTGAATTCAAACCTCTGTTGCCTTGCAGCTATACCCTATCATGGGGAAAGGCTTCGGGAGTCAACCCTGAGGAGAAATCAGGAGCTGGCGACCCTAAGGAAGTTTGCAGCGCCCAGTGCTACACCCTGGCAGAACCTACGACGCCGCTGACCCCAAGCTGTATCGGCACTGCCGTACCTTTGGATACATCAGCTGCGTGGAGAGGGCGGAACTGATGTGTGTGCGACATCCTTCCGACCACAGCTAATACCCATGCTCATTTCCATGAGATGATCCATAGTCGCTTCGTCTTTAGGGATTCTTCCATCTGGCATGCGAGTGACATGACTGAGCCAGCGTAGTCTTCTCTGTTGAAGGAGTGCATAGATGCTGTGCATGTTGGCCCGTGTTAAATCTTCCCGGTTAGTGACACAATCCCTACAGGAGATGCACATTATGCGTCGCAGGCAGCGTAGCTGGAAGCTATTTAATCTATGTTCTTGACGCATGTAAGTTGCGTAGCTCTCACTGCCATAAAGAATTTCTCAGAACGCAGGCATTGTAGACCAGGATTTTTGTTGCCGTAGTCAATTTGGTATTTTCTCACACAGCTTGGAGAGTTTTGGCATTGCTGCAGAAGCTTTTCCTATTCTTTTGTCAGCTCAGTGTCTAAATCTAGGTTGCTTGCTATTGTTGTTCCCAATTATGTGAATTCCTTCACCGCCGTAAGTGTGTGATTTCCAATATGTATCACTGGTATTTCTGCGACATCTCGTGCCATGATTTCAGTTTTGGAGAAGCTTATTGTAAGGCCAAACTCTTGACAAACAGCTGCCAGAGCATTCACAAGCCTCTACAATCATTCTTGTGAATGAGATATGAGTGCGGCACCATCGGCGAACAGCAGTTCCTTAATCAAGATACGCCGTCTTTCTTTTGGCTTTAAGGCATGCCAGGTTAAATAGCTTTCAATCGGATCTACTGTGGATATATACTCCATTTTCCAGTGAGTTAAAAGCGCTGGTGAGTACAACTGAAAAGAAGATGCCGAATAGTTGTGGAGCCAGAACACATCCTTGTTTTACTCCGCTCTTGATGGAGAAGGGCCTAGAGGCGGAACTTTCAAACTGTACGGTGCCCTGCATATTTTCATGAAAAGCTGACACTAGTTTCCGTAGCTTGTTTTGGACAGCCGATTCTCTCTAATACGGCAAAAAAGCCGGTTCTGCTGACAAGGTTAAACGCCTTGGTTAAGTCAATAAAAGCTATAAAGAGGGGCTGCCTTTGTTATCTGCTTTTCTCCTGTAGCTGCCGCAGGGAGATGATCATATCTGTTGTGGATCTGCCGGCCCTAAAGCCACACTGCGATTGTGGGTAAACTCGTTCTGCCAAGATTTGCAGCCGCTTCAGTATTACTCTGGCATTAGCCTTCCCAACTATGCTAAGAAGTGAAATGCCTCTATAACTGTTACAATTGGAGCGGTCGCCCTTATTTTTGTAAATTGTTACTATGTTGGCATCCTTCAATTCCTGTGGGACTATTCCTTGCTCCCAGCACAAACTTAACAGTTCATGGAGTGGCTTGATTAGGGAATACTTTCCAGCCTGAATGGCTTCTGCAGGAATACCATCTCCTCAGGGTGCTTTCCCGTTTGCAAGCATGTCAATGGCTGTGCTCAATTCCTTTACAGAGGGCGTTTCGTCTAAATCGCTCAAAACTGAAAGTGGTGGGAAGTTAAACAAAGCAGTTGGCGAGATGACATTTTCAATCTGGTAAAGTTCTGCATTAACATTCACTATGCCATGAAATTTCCGTCAGTAGGCCTAATTGTCAGCTTCTTCAATGTGCTCCTTGCTTGCATCTTCCACCGTTCAAGGCTTGTTGATGAAGCTAAGTAATTATTAGGCCTATCGTGCTTTCTTTATTTTTTTAAAACAATTCGGTTGGAAAACAAACAACATTGATGCTGTCTCGGGGTATAAATCCGATGGTGATAGAAAAAAAAATACTTAAAAAAAAAAAAGCAGAAAAAAGGAAATACTATCAGTACCAACGGTTTAATTATAAATAAATAGGGCTTGTCTTCGAGTCCGAAGATTAGTGAGGAATGCAGTATTTCCCGTGGCTACGCAGCCCCAGCTGTGACCTACATATTTTGCCACATCCAGGGCATAACCATTGTCCGCAGGTGGTCGATTTAGATTTTCTTTTCGCCGTCTGCGCCTGTTCTCGGCAGCAGATTGGGTTTCAAATGTGTTTCATTAACATAGAGGGGAAATAACCCAAAGAAAGAATGGGACCTAATCATCATCACCAACACACAATTACAGCATTACAATAAACCTGATGAAAACAGTTCCTTACATTAAAACCACAAAAGTGGCTTATGTACACTCTAACTAAAAACACGGGTTAATGTTTTGAAGTTAATAAAGTCTGTTATGACGTTAAGGATATTTTAAGGAAACTTTAATTTTTTAAATTTGTTTATTAGTTAGGGCCTATTATTTTTTTTATTTTTTTTTTACAAAATTGCAGTTTTTTTTTACCCCACTTTACCCCTACCCAAGGGCGGGTCACAATTGGTCATTAATCACGCGCCATGCAGTGCCGTATTTAGACTAAAAAGGCCCTAAGCTATTTAAGATAAGGGAAAGGGACCCCAAATTAGTTCAGATATTATATTTAACTATTACATATTTCTTGGGGGCCCTAACCTATAGCTTATGTTGCATATAGATAAATGTAGTCCTGGTTCCCATGTTTGTTACGCCATTGAGTGTGGGCCCCTAAATGGTCGTGGGCCCGGGTTCATTGAACCCCTTCGCGCCATGGATGCTACGATGCCTCTATGAGACACAATGCTGTGGTTTTGTCCTGAAGTATGTGTTGGTAATGCAGAGCTTATGGTATGCGCAGAATTCAAGAAGTCTTTATCCGTTGTCAATCATCCTGCCAAATGCCAATTCCAAAAAGCCCAAGGCAGTCTGGCCAGGTAGTGTGGTCTGCTCCTACTCTGGCATTGAAGTCACCTAGAATAACCATGTGCTCTTTTTAAGGAATAATCTCAATGGCTTCCTTGAGGTCTTCGTAGAACTTGTCTTTGTCCTCTTGGAGTGAACATAGTGTAGGGGCATAGGCACTGATTACTTTTCCAGATGTAGTCATCATACTTATGCTTAGTAGCCTTTCCGAGACACCAACTGGAGGGACTATTGTGGGAAGTAGACTGTTCTTGACAGCAAATCCTACACTATGCATTCGCGTCTCATCCTGTGCTTTTCCTTTCCAAAAGAAAGTGTAATCAGCCTCGCGGAGCATGCCGTCTTCGGACATTCGGGTTTCGTGGAGAGCTGCAATGTCAATGCGTAATCTTTTTCAGCTCGTTGTTTATGACTGCCGTCTTCCTTGCATCGTCAACCTGCCGTAGGTCATCTGTGAGACCAGGACACATTGTCCTGGCGTTCCTTGTGGCCAGTTGCATGACAGGATTTTTTGTTTTTCATCTTTTGTTGTTTGTTGCAAGTTTCCAGCCTACTTGTTTTAAACTAAGCTCTAAGCACCCATTAGAGCAGGCAGGCTGTGGCGGATCAGCACCTAACTGTCTGGGGGCTGCCCAGGTTGAGGCGGGCGGTACCTGATCAGTGAGGCGCGAAGACCTCTCCCACTGTGGCGTCCATACATTACGCCAATCAAGTTGGACTTATAATCCGTAACTGTTGCTGTTGTTTTAGCCGCTTTGCAGCAGCACCAGAGTTTCCTCTCCGGGGCGCATTCCTGGGCCTTAGATCAAGGGGTCATGGGTGGCCCATGCGTCATGATCCCTCTCTCGACCTTGCTGATGTGATCGAAAGAAACGCATCGCGTACTTACATTTGGCACCAACTCAGTTGCAGAAGCTGCCGGAGGGGATTTCATAGCTGATACTCCCAACGCCTATGGGGCTTCACTCATTTTTCCTCGAGGTTGTCTCATTACCGCAAGGCAGCGGGGGTTTGAAGTCAGAGTACCCCTCTCTTAAATTAATTGCCTTACTTGGCTGACAAGCTCCATCTGCCCGAAGCTCCTGGTTTTGTGGCGCCGGGTGTCCGTCTTCACCTGTTTAGTAAGAACAGTTTCGCCGGGCTTAGCATCTAAGCCACACGAGCAGGCCAGGTGCTGGACTTAGTTGTCAGTGGCTATCTGAGACGCATGCCTTTAGGAGTATTCTATAGACAATGGGAGCTTGTCCCCATTGACACCCCCTGGCCATGACAACCTTTGAAACTGGTATATTTATATATAGACTCAAAAAAAAAAATTTATTGTTGCAGGAGTAAACGGCTGTATAGAAAATACAAAAACATGCACATAATAATTTGATCTAAATTTAAATTGTGTAATGTATCTATGTTCATTAATATCTTTAACGTTTTGATAGTGGTCTGTGGTCAATGATTCCCAATTAATATCTGGGAGGTTGAAGTCACCCATAATAAAAAAAACTGCAATTTTATGATTTTCTTGAGTAATGAAAGTGGATTGCATAATTCCTGCATAACGGTATACTCTAAGCTAGATTTTGATGTTAAATATTATTAGGGTTGTTGAGGTGGTGTTAATTTTACAAAATGATGCTTCTGTTTTCTGAGTAGGTAAAGCAATTTCTTCTGCTACTATTGTTTTTTTGTTACCGTACTAAAATAACTATTGAAAATTTCTGAGTGTAGCCAAGTTTCTGTAATTAAGTCTGTTGATTTGTTCTTAATACTTTAAAGTGTATGACTAGGGTTTTGAGGTGCTTTGGTATTACTGCTTTAGTAGGTTTATTTCATGAGGGTATTGTATTAGTAAATTTAACAGGAGTGGATCTGGCTAGCGGTTAGTCAATTTGATTTGGGATGGGTTAGAAGTGTCTGCATCAAAGGAATCAACAATCCTGATGTAAACTGAGGTAACCCACAAGGTACACAGTGCCACGATGTGTCTTAGTTGCCAATGTATAATACACAGAGGTATTCATATGGAGACACAATGTGCGGTACCATTGGTCACATTCAATGGCCTTTTGTTTCTAGGTGAATGCTTTTTTTTCTTCGTATGTTGAATTTATCCTTAGACCTAAGTCCTGGGTTAAACTCTACATCCTCTGCTATTAATATTAGGAGTGAAAAGTATTTATTTTAACTCTATTTGCAAACTTTCATGTGTGATAGGTAATCTTTAATACCGGTACTATGGATATGTATGTAAATTATTTTAGGTTTAGAGTTGACAGAGATCTGTGTTCATTTAATTATTACAATAAATAGCCAGAGCTATTCCATGAGTTATTAGGTTTTAGTTTTTACCATATCTTGTCTTATTCTAAATCAGGTTTAGGTTCAAGCCAAATAGTTTATATTCAGTCAACAACTAATTGGAATTTTATAATAGATTATACTAGATGAAAGATCTGTAATAAAAGTATTATTAATTTTTACTAGGTTAGGGTTAAAAAAAAACAACAACCTTGTTTCAGTTTTTTTTTTTCTTAAAAAAAAAAGAGATCTACACATCCAGTCTAGGTCTGTGATTGGGACATAAATTATCTAATGACATAACATGCAGACACAAGAACAAACAAACTCAATGTGTAAAGAACCACAAGAATTTTATTCATTATCAACATTCAGTGTTTGTTTTCCTGTGGAAGAAAAAACAAACAAAAAAAATTATTATCACAATCAAGTAATCCTGATAGCCTAAGTTAATACAGTAGAATAAAGTTATTCCCAAGTAATACCATTGACAATTCAATTGAACATTTCTAGGCTTCTGATTTAGCGTAGAACTAGACACAAAGTATCTAAATCTATGTTTAAAAAAAGTATACATCTGGTTTTCACAAAGATTCAGCAAGTTTCTTGATTTGAATGAGACAGGATCTCTTCTTGTATGGAAGTTTAAAAAACTGCTGGTAGCTTCAACTGTATTTGTTATATACAATAAATGCTGCATTGTACCGCAGCACAACTTAGGCCAGTTACTGTAAAAAAATCTTGAATTAACAACAGTATTTTAAACTTTAAGAAAAAAATCACCTTTGAAATCACCGCATGGGACATGTGTCACCAAGGTGTACAATCTGTGAGTAGAGTCTTCATCTTCGTTCCTCTTACGGGCAAGTCTGACTCGAAGTCTATGTGGAACATGCCTGGAATAAAAAGTCAACTTAGATAAACAGAAACATTTACATCATAGGCAATTAAAAAAAAAATAGTACTCAGATATCACTGAAATCATATATATATAATCACAATTTACATGAAACATGTCAAAGTGCCCACAAGGGCCCCCTGTTGCTTTTAGGTGCTTAGCAGACACTCAAGCCCCCCTTGATAGGTAGCCAAGCCATTTATGTCCTACAATATAAAGTAGGCACAGATCTGATACTCATTAATTGCAGAGATTCTATTGTAACTAAAACTTGTGTCAATATATGAGTTTTCAATAATATATTTCATAGCAGCTACAATCATGCCTAGATTGTGTGGGCCACAAGAAGTTGCCTCTAGGAGACTCAAATCCTCTCCTGCCAAAGCCCTGCTGCGACTTGACAATAGGAATTACAGAATTTACTCCCCCCTTCATTAATATGATTGGCAAAATGAAATAGGTAACAGGTATGTGTAAGGTAACAGGTATATGTATACACATAACTTTAAAAAGAGCTTGAAAGTACACTTCATCTGTGGCATTATACATCTTGAGAAAAGATTTTTTCCCTTTGCAACTTCTTATGTGACTTCAGAGGCCAATCCTTGATAGACAACTGCTGTCACAGGTTGGACATTAGTAATAACTGTTGCACTTTCACCCTTCTTTCTACTTGTGGATATGTCCAATGATTTGAAGAACATCATGTCCCATTTGCATAAATCAGCATACCATAAAAAAGTGGGTGACCTGCTAGCCTTCTGGCTACTTACACAAAATTAATTGAATTAGTTTATTAGATCTATATCGACTGCAACTAACCTTATTCCTTGGGACCAGATGTGCTTGTTCAAGCGAATGTCGATTCTAACATCAGGAGTGCCCATCATTTTTTCAGCAAACTTTCTGATTTCTTTAATGGCACGAGGAGCCCTCTTTTTAAATCCTCTGAAAATTATCATAAAACCTTTAGTTAAGCAATTTATCCTTTAATATTAGATTACTTAGAAGTTGGACCTCTTTATTATCTTATCTCACTGTAGATTCAAAATTTTATCCGTCTCTTTAATTAGGGCATTCAGTGATAAAATAGTTATTTACTTATATGCAATGAAACCACTATAGCTAGATGGATAATTTTGAGATATAAATGACACAAAAAGAATTTTGAAAATCTGATAATTAGTTCAAAAGCAGACCTGCCTACCAAAAAAAAAGCCCAAAAGCGTAACGCTGATGTTCAAAATGCGTATTTTGGCACCAGAATGCGTAACACTTACGCGATCCACTATTTTGTCATATATAGATGTCATGATTAGATCTACAATCTAAATCTAGATCAATACAACAATAGAGATGATATCTAGCCAAGATCTGGATCTATGTCTATATAATGAATATAATCTACTCTAGATCTGGGCTCAAGAGTGTTACCGATGCAGTGGATCCGCTACAAACGTAGGTCTACTCCAAACTTTCGTAGGCCTACCTTCATCCTTGATCTATTCTATACTAAGAATAAGAATCTAGTCTAGATGGTAGTAGATGTTATCGATCTAGTCAATCTAAATCATACTACAACTAAATTGGATCTAGATTGTAGAGTATAGTAATGACTAATGTTGAGAATCATGACATAACGTAATGACTAGCTGCTAGCTAGACTCTAGCTAGATCTATTCCTGTATAACAAGTTATCTAGATTGTAGATCTAGACAAGATATCTACAATGTCACTCAATGTGTTTTGAATGGATAGCACTTCGATATTTTTTTCTATACAAATGGATTCAACATAATTAATTTCTACTAATGAACGTTGGTGTATAAGCTAACTGACGGTACCAACCCGCCACTCCCTCACTTTCTTCATTTCTAGACTAAATCTAATTGCTATTAAGAACCAATCAACGTATAGATCTGGACACAATGTGTTTCCCCACCTTTTCTCCCCCCCCCCAACAGAACGGCTTAGCGTGACCTCCGTGACCGCTCGTAAGGTAGTCAAGAGAGAAAAAAAAAGGATACGAAATGCGTAACGCGACGGGTTAAATGCGTATCTGCGTACTGATGGTCATTTTTGGGAGATTTTGCGTAACGGTAGGCAGGTCTGCAAAAGTTATACATTTTCTTGTTAAATTACTTTGACCTCTTCTTTGCCTTGGTATTTTACTTATTTGTTTGTCCCACTTTTGGTTGTCTTGTCTTACACTGTCACTTTGAATTATTTTTTTCAAATCTATATAAATCTAAATATTATTTAGCTTTTAAATATATATTTTAAGATACATTAAAATTAATATTCCTGTGATTTTTTAATGTTATTTAACTGTTAATTAACATTATGAAATAATATTTTAAGTGAGAAAATATGTTCATCTGACATGGCATTCATTCATGGCCACCCCCAACCCCACTGCAATGTCTAGATCTAATTCTAATGTACATGATTTGACTTATTGGAGTTATGACCATGTCATAAAAAGATGGCCTAAAATCAAATGTATAAGTAAATAAATACAAAATCAACTAAAATGTTTGTTTTTACGGCTAAATACATTGATAAACATGAAGGAAAAATTCATTTGACCCATTTATACAGCCGGTAAGCACAAGAGGATTGGCTGGGCCCAATCACGTGACGTACTTTTGACATCGCAAATGACGCGAAGGAAAAAAAAGAGGGTTGAGCGAGTGATTTGATTGGACGAAAATAAAAGATTACGTACAAGCAAAAGCCGCTGGAATTGTCAATGCTTACAAAAAAACTAATTACACACATAGAATCGGCAATTGATGAGCTTTAAAATGATGTTTGAAATTTTCTTTCAGGTCAACAGAATATGAAGATATTACAAAGAGTAAGCTTAAACCTGCAACAGTTTCGTACACGCTGTAACTTAAGCCAAGTTAAGCTATCTAATATTTCAAACAGTAATTGAAACGTCATCCATTTCTGCGTACAACGGTGTATCACATGATTATATACGACTTAAATTTACAAAAGGCTTTTAAATAGAAAATGGGATACCCTAACCTTGTTTCGCGGCGAAGCGGGACAAAAGAAATACAGGCGTTTTTTCAGGCGGACTGAATGGCCTACTTTAATAATTTAGTACGTATGTAACGCTAAAACTTTTAAAACTAGATCAAGAATAAAAGAATCTTAATATTGTATTATAGATCTATTAAGTATTATATCTATATAATCAGAATAAGATATTACTATATTAGATTCCGGGTAGATTCAACTTTCAAAAGTTAAACTAGTAAGAGAGTAAGAGAGGTAAAAGTAAAAAGATTGGGTTTACTTACATTCCGTGCAGTCTCTTGTGAATATGAATAGTACATTCTTTTGTAATGACCTCATTAGTAACGGCCTTCTTTTTTTCTCTTTGCTTTCTTGGGGGTGCCATTCTTAGGCTCAGCTATGAATTGAAAAAAAAAAATTAAATGAAAACAATAAAATAGATCACCAGATCTATTATCCCCCCCCCCCCCAAACAAAATGAAAATAGCAAGAAATTATCTATGCGTATTGGTTAAATTCGTGGAAAAAATCAAGGGAAAGTCACAAATATCTTTATATTAAGTAAAATTAAATTGATTTTACAATTTAAGTTGGATGATATTAGATTTACGTTTACCGAATTGAAAACACTACTTACAACAACGACAACAAATGTCGGAAAGGAAGTGACTTTTCTATACTTCCGGTAAAATTAATATCAAGGGGAAGTTATTCTATTTTTATTTTGTGTAATAAGAAGAACGTGATTTATCCACCTTTATTGTAAGTCTATCCACATTCTAATGTACATTTTAGTATCATTTAAACAGAATTTTGACATTTATTTCACAATACCGGCTTTAAATTGGTACCCTATATTATAGAAAGAGAAATGTACTTGAAAACGACTTGAAAATAATCACAATCTAAAACAAAAAACAAACCTACACAAAAAAAGTGTTGCTGTTGACTATTCCTCCTCTATAAAGCTGACGAACCTTTTGTACTTTAATCTAAATAAAAACGCCATTGAACGATAGATAGAAAGGGACATCCCATTTCCCCGGAAAATAAAATCAAGGTTAAGTGCATGTATAAATCTACTCAGAGTATATAAGTTTCTGTTTTGCGACTATATCTCTGTGACTGTCTTTTATTCTCAGGGGTCTATAAGAGTCGTACGAAAGGTTTTGATATCCTTAGCTCTTTCTCTCCGTAATTATTTTTCCACATTTTGAAGGAATTCTTCATTTTGCTCGTTACTATTTCACTACCCTTGTTCTGATAGGGCTTCGATAGCTTGGTAGTTTGTTAACAGAAAATGCTGTATTTGGTATAGAATTAAAAGGAAAATTCATGATCTTTTTATATCATTAAAAGTCAATTTTTAAAAGGAAACATTAATTTAATTTAATGAGGTCAAAATCAACGATGGTATCGTCGATTAGGAGAGAAAGAGTAAAAACTTGATGTTCTGAATGATAATGAACTTTCAATAGTATATCTGTTTCAGATTACACACGCAGGTACAATATGGACTATGATGGTGGAGAATAATTGTTGCAATAACATACAAGTTATAAAAAATGCGATTATTTTTCTTCTGTACATAAACAATAACTTTTAAACCTGAATCTTTATACAAAAATTTTCATAATAAGGTTAGATGTTCAATATTGGTACAATTAGAGTATATCTAGGACAAACCAAAATAATATGGTCCGCCTAAATTATATATTTTTAATTATCCAAACATGTTAGAGTAATAAATAGAGAAGTAAATATTTCAAATGAAATGCCTTCAATATATGCCGTGAAATGTTTAAGTTTTAAATATTTGAGGCTAACTTTTATATTACTACGAATTGACGGAGGGAGCTGTTGCGTCTTTAAATTGATCATGTGATGGTCATTGGATAGAAACAGTAGCCTATTGTGGTTATACATTTGAGTGTGCGAAAAAAAACAACCTAAGTTTTCTATTTATATAAACTAAATATTAAAAGTAAAATTGGTAAATTACCGAAATGTACTATTCAAAAAAAAAAAAATAAAACAATATTTTTTAAATTGTGAAATCGATATAATAATTACTTTTATAATCAATTTAGTAAAGTTATGCGACTGTGAATTTTTACAGTAAATTGAAATTTATTTTGATAAAAAAGGCAAATTTTTCTTCTTTAAACACCTAAAGAGTTCTCTATGTCGTTGTATTGCGAAAATAGAAAATGAAAAGGTCATTAATTCCTTGAAGGATGGATATTTCTTGGATAAGTTGTCATCTATTTTTAATTTGTATAAATATGACTAAATTTAGAATTTTAAAGGTCAAATATAGCCTCAGCATTAAAAATGCTTTCTTTTTAGTAAATATGTTTTAAAACATATACAATTTAATAATTTATATAAAATTCAACATTTTGAAGCAGCATTTGTGAAATATCAAATAAAAAAAAAGTAGATTTATCTTTTAGCAAGAAATTTTGATAACAATTTTTCATAAATAACCTAAATTTTTACTATTTATGTTTCCCGTGTGGCACTTACGTAGAACGTTGGCCTTTCAAGGCAAAAGTAGAAAGTTCAAATCTTTGACGATGTACTTTTTTGTTTTTAATTTTTTTCATTCGTTGTTTTTAAACAAATAAATAACTGTACTAAGATAAATCTAAAACTTGCAATTTTGTCCAAAAATATATTTAATTCTTATCACTTTGAACTATTTTTATCATTATCTATCTCTTAAATAATTTCGCCAGACTACTGTTACTGTCGCAAACATCGACTTTTCACTCCTAGCAGCTACCCTGATCAGAAATCAAGAGAAAGGCCTGTCAATTGTTTTAGTTTGATCATCAAGCTTATCTTGATAATTTTAGTACTATGTACTTTTATTGTCTATTAAGGATAATTTTGACAGTGAGTCGAGTCTAACAATATGGCCAAACCAGTTTAATGTTCTCCTCGCTACAGTATTAAGGAGTTCCTTCTTCTTTGCCAGCCAAAGTGTTCATTAGTTAAAGTACACATTTTTTTTTCTGATATCTAAAAGCAGACTAACACTGCTTTATTGATCCTTACGGAAATTTGTTGTGATTACAAGGACTCTTTTCTCATATAAAGACAACACAACAGAAAAATAGATATAAATACAACAAACAACATAAAGAGTTCATTCAGCGACTACACACAGGTATCTTGGTGCATTTCATGTTCCCTGATCAATGAGTGGCGGTGATAGAGTCTGACCGAGTGAGGTACGAACGAGTTTTTGTACCGCTCCGTTCTTGTTTTGATTGACAGCAGTCGCCCACTTGCGACGACCTGACGTAGTTCTGATGGAGCGGGTGGCCGTTGTCTTTCATGATTTTTTCGATTTTTCTTAGGCACTTTTGTTCAAAAAGTTCCTTTAAAGCTTTAAATGTAATGTTGGGAGTGTAATTTTTGATGCTTTTTCAATGATGTTTTCTAGAAGTCGCAACAGTTTAGATGAGGCGTTGCCTTGCCAACAAGTTATTCCGTATGTTAGCAGATTTTGTATAGTCGCACCGTAAAAGGTCTCAAGGATCTTCTTGTTTAGTTTAAAGCTATTGAGTTTGTATAGAAAAAAAAGTCACTGGGCTGTTTTCTTTGTCAGAGTTCCAAGGTGGTCTTCTGTAAATGAACGTTGAATATTAGAGACTGATTGAATGGTGTAATACTGGGTTCCTACTTCCTGAAGTGCTCTAGACACGTGACGAGACAAACACTATACGACTGACTCAAGTCCGTTCAGCAGACAACATGAAGATTTTATTTACAACATAATAATAATATACTGCACTCCTTGTTAGTGCTACAAGTCAAGAAATAATAATCCCATCCGCATAACAGCGGTATCAAAAGTATCAATCACGTCCGCACCTCAGCGGGTAACAATAAGAACAATTACTACTAGTGACACTGGAGCTTCAACTATAGATATCCATTGAAATACGAATAATACCTTAATATCCAATAAGCACATTATGAAATCAACTCTCAAATATTATTAATCAACAATGACTAGTCCTTCGACTCTCATGCTATATGCATACATATCCACCAGTCCAGGAGGAAACGTCCAACCTTCCTGTACCGGGAGCAAGACCTTACTGACTTGACTTGACTGACTCAAAGTCAACTTTGTTCACTCTACTTCCTGTTTTCTACATCAGGAATTCCACGTGTCTTTTAAACTATTAACATTACGTGAACTTAAGATCATGCAATGTCAACTAAGACTGTGACATTACGCCCTTTCCCTCAAAAAAAGATTTTGAAAAAATCTTTTAAAATTTAAGTAATAATACTATTATATGTATAGTCTCATCTTTTGAGAGAAAAAAAATCTATACAAATGTACAATGTTTGCTATAATCTCTTGCACATGTCTTATCATGCTATGAAAAAATTTGATGAGACTAATTTGTGGTCTCATTTGACCTTACAATATTTGAAAAAATATTTGTCGGTATAGACAATACTCATAATTGTCAACATTATTTGAAAAAGAAAGTTGTCTTTTTTTTGTTTTTTTTACACAAAATTTCAAAGTAAATTCTCAATTTATCAAAAGAATGCTTTCAATATTAATTTTACAACAGAATGAGCAGCCAAGAAAAATGCTCGTATACAAATATACTTAGTTTATCCCATCAGGTTACATGGTCAGATGAAAATATTGACAATGGTTACATGGTTAAACGAAAATATATTGACAATGTTCTTTAAAATAAATCAATGCATGTGAAATACATCTATAATAAATATGTATGTTGTCTCAATGGTTTGTGTATGAAAATAATGGCAATGTTTTGACAATGCTACTAAATCATGAAAGTCAAGAAAATATATTCTTCAATGATGATTTATGGGGAACGTCTAAATCATCAAAGTCATAAGCATATTAAAGCGTGAAGGTCGTTATCATGATATTCATTTGGCTCATATGTCTTACTGTGAACTCAAGTTGCTTTAACATATGTATAAGTTACAATCTTCTCTCAAAAAATTAGTTTTCATTACACAATATCAAGTATATTACTTTGAGCCATTAATATTGCTCCAATAGTCGTCATCGATCAAGCACAATGTTCTTTCAAAAAATCAGTGCTTACATCACATATCAGATATGTTGCTTTGAGCCATTGATAATGCTCCAATAGTTTCTCCTTAAATACAATCTTCTCCTCAAAAAATTAGTGATTACATCACACCTTATATATATTACTTCATGAGCCATCAATAATGCTCCAATAATTTTCTCATATCAATACAATATTCTTCTCAAAAATCAGTGTCTACATCACACATCATCAAATATATTACTTCACGAGCCCTCAATAATGCTCCAATAATTTTCTCCTATTAAATACAATCTTCTAAAAAAATCAGTGTCTACGACACATCATCAAATATATTACTTCACGAGCCATCAATAATGCTCCAATACTTCTCATATTAAATACAATCTTGTCCTCAAAAAATCAGTGATTACATCATACTTTATATATATTACTTCATGAGTCATCAATAATGCTCCAATAATTTCTCATATTAATACAATATTCTTCTCAAAAATCATTCTTTGCATTACATATCATCAAGTATATCTTTTCAAGCCATAGATTAAGCTCAAATAGTCTTCAAACTGATATGTGGGAAAATAAATTCATCAGTGAAGATCAATGTCACAATCAAATCTATACAATTTACAAAGGTTATGTACATTTGAAAAAAAATGAAAAATACATTTCAATAAATAGTGTCACATACTCAGGTTCCAATATGACTGAGTTCTGTTCAAATTGACTCATGAAAAAATAATTTACATATTTGCAAAAATTTAGACACATATGACCTTTTAAAGTGTCATCTGTACTAATACAATCAACATTTACGAAGAATATGGCATCAATTGATTCCATAGATGAGTAATGAGAATTAAGTGTTGTGGGCAATGTTTCAACACAATGTGATCATAGTATGAGAAATGTATCAATACGAAATAAATACAAGAGCTGAAAAAATAAAGCTCTAATTCAAATAGTAGCATATATATACACAATATTATTACTTCAAATATATCTTTGTAACATGTTATAAGTGCAGTGAAAAAATGAAATGAAAAAAAAAATAAATTAATAAGAGAATAAAGAGATCAAGGATAAATGACGAACGCAAAAACAATATAGATAACAATACAGTCTGCTTTAAAAGAAATCAATAAATAGAAGACTTTGACAGGAGAATCACAGATGTGTAAATACAAGACTTACACAAACAAACAATATGGATACGAAGAGAAATTACACTACGATTGTACAAACATAACTATATACGACTAAACAAAAAATTTCTGAATGATCTAGAAGTCCCTACCGAACAAGGCTGGTCTACTCGGACCTTATTAGGACTAGGAGAACAAAAAGAAAATCCCTAAAGATCCCTATCAGATGAAGTGAAATGGAACGGAACAAATAAATTGTGCCGCTTCAGTCTCAAAACATAAGACAGACCCACGCCGACCGCCCTTTAAGGTAACAAATATAAAAAATGAAAATCAATTTAATATGGTTCCAAGAGTTATCAATCACTAACTCTATATATAATCAACTTCAATTACTGCTATACCACAGCAAAATCAATGTACTTTATTAATCATATGAATATATTCAATCCTTAATTATAACTTACAGACTTTCTTTTGTAGACTGATGTAGATTAATCCTCTCTTGTAGCTTGTCAAATACAAATACAGCTTGAGTAGTTCAATAATAATCCATGGATAAGGTAACTTTAAGTAAATAATCCAATAAGTATAATCCAAATAATCCAATAAGATAATCCAAAAGGTAAGTGTAGTAATGCAGGCACGTGTTATTTCTTCGGCGTACAACGATGACTAGGAGAGCGCCAATAGGTACAAGTTAGTCCAACTTCAACGTCAAAGATCAATAATCCAAAAGTACTTGAACATTCGTATAAATAATCCAACAGTACTTAAGTGGAAAACTTCAGCTTAGATAATCCAAATATGTAAAGTCTCTGAAAAAATAGAATGACCATAAGTGAACAGAGGCCTAAATGGAGGACCTTCTGTATAGCAATGTAAGGAGCGTGTCAAGAGTTGGTGACGAGTGCTCACGTAGAAACGATGTATCATTTGTCTTCAGGCGACGCCTTGAATTTTTCACCCACACAAATGTAATACTGAGTTCTTGCTTCCTGAAGTGCTCTAGACACGTGACGAGACAAACACTATACGACTGACTCAAGTCCGTTCAGCAGACAACATGAAGATTTTATTTACAACATAATAATAATATACTGCACTCCTTGTTAGTGCTACAAGTCAAGAAATAATAATCCCATCCGCATAACAGCGGTATCAAAAGTATCAATCACGTCCGCACCTCAGCGGGTAACAATAAGAACAATTACTACTAGTGACACTGGAGCTTCAACTATAGATATCCATTGAAATACGAATAATACCTTAATATCCAATAAGCACATTATGAAATCAACTCTCAAATATTATTAATCAACAATGACTAGTCCTTCGACTCTCATGCTATATGCATACATATCCACCAGTCCAGGAGGAAACGTCCAACCTTCCTGTACCGGGAGCAAGACCTTACTGACTTGACTTGACTGACTCAAAGTCAACTTTGTTCACTCTACTTCCTGTTTTCTACATCAGGAATTCCACGTGTCTTTTAAACTATTAACATTACGTGAACTTAAGATCATGCAATGTCAACTAAGACTGTGACATCTTCCCATGAAAGCTTGTCGTTAATGATAACGCCTAGATATTTATATGCGTTTACTTGTTCTATAGATGTAGTGTTTATTTGCAGTTCACGTATTTTTTTTCTTTCTAAAATCTATTATAAGTTCTTTAGTTTTTGTGACATTCAGTTCTAGAAAGTTAGTATTCAATCTCAACGGCTCCATTGGCACCCGAATATGCAAAATGGACTAAAAAGTGGACACACTTGATCTCACTGCACCAAACAAAAAAAAAGAATTGTTCTTGTCCCTTAGTACATTAATTACTTGTTATGTCCTTCAGGAAGCCCAGCGTTCCATTTATTTAATGTCTCTAATTGTGCCATTCTTCTCTCTCATAAGATACGTTTCGTCGGCTTTTTAAGTGTTAAACCATGGAACTATACTAAAAAAACACCAGCTTCGAGTTTTTTACAAAGCCAAAGAGAGTCGAAGTGTCGTCGCGCATCTTTTTTCGCGCATGGTGCAATGTGGAGAAATCCATGATGATGCCAAAGAAGAAATTTACTCCGTCAGTCACTAAGATCGACCTGCATTGAGTGTAAAACTTTCGAACGCTCTATTTAATAGATGTGTAAAAACTTCATTTTCCCGAATAAGAGATCGTCACAAAAGTTGTTTTTTTTCGATCAACCTATAAAATGCCACTTTTTTTCAAAAAAATAAAATCTAAATTCCGAAAATACAATCTTTCAGTGTTTCTGTGTTTGGTTTATTTACACTAAATCTGGATAAAAACCTGTCTACCGTTCCGCTAAATGCGTATTTGTTATGATATACTAAATTGCACGAAATAAAAACAAAAATAGGAGGCCTAATACAGTATTGACACTCTAAGCTACGCATTTCTAATCGTTTTTTTATTATTATTATCGAAAGGACAAGGCTATAGGCATACAGGCTGGAGAGGAAAAACATGAAAAACACATTTTTTAAAAGATTGTCACAAGATCTTGCAGTCAGGAGAAGCCTTCCAATAAAAGGCAATTTACAACTATGTCAAAACTACTACTGCACCATCAGCCTCATAAGACATCCCTTCAAAATCCTGTTAAAAATTGTATTAAACCTGCACAAACTGATATCAATGCTCGTGAATAGAGATTCTATCCAAGCCAAAAGACAGACATGGATGGAAAAAGCCCGTTAACAGATCTTGTGTGGTGACCCAACGGTCCAACAGACTAAGCCTGCAGTGATGAGCAAATATCGGCCTGCGGGCCAACTCCGTTCAGCAGAAAAGTTTCATTCGGTCAACCAGAACCTTTGTACTAATAATTTCAAATAACACTTTCACCCATAATGTAAACATTTAAGCTTTTAATACAACGGAGACACCGATCTAATGCTAACTTTGATGTGTATGATTTAAGACTTATTGTTTCGCACAATGTGCTTCAATCAAGTGACTGTTACATTTATGTTTATTGTTATAAATTTGTCCTAAATTATGACGATCTGTTATCTGAACAATAGCATTTTAAAGTAATACACTATATTAGTTCAATTTTAATATTATTAAATGAAATACTAAATTTCTGTATTTTTCTACCAAACAATAGTAATATGGTCCGCCAAAATTATATATATATTTTTTAAATATTTCGAACGAAATGTCTTCAATACATGCTTTGAAATGTTTAAGCTTTAAATATTTGAGGCTGACTTTAATATTACTACGAATTGGCGATGCTGTTGCGTTTTTAAATAGGTCATGTGATGATCACTGGATGGAAACAGTATTATAGCCTACTGTATCTCTATTGTACAAAAAATTGTTGTTAAAGTTTTCTATTTATATAAACTAAATATTAAAAGTAAAATTGGTGAATTACCGAAATGTACTATATTAAAAAAAATTATAATTTGTCAAAAAAAATATAAACAAATATTTTTTAAATTGTAAAATCGTTTTAATAATGACTTTTATAAGCAATTTAGTAATTTTATGCAACTGTGAATTTGTACAGTAAATTGAAATTTATTTTGATAAAAAATGCAAATTTTTCTTCTTTAAACACCTATAGAGTTCTCTATGTCGTTGTATTAAGAAAATAAAAAACGAACAGGTCATTCCTTGAAGGATGGATAACTGTTGGAAAAGATGTCATCTATTTTTAACTTATATAAATGTTACTAGATATAGAATTTTAAAGGTCAAATATAGCATCAGCATAAAAAATGCTTTCTTTTTACTAAATATGTTTTAAAACATATACAATTTAATAATTTATATAAAATTCAACATTTTGAAGCAGCATTTGTGAAAAATTAAATTTAAAAAAAAAGTAGATTTATCTTTTAGCAAGAAATTTTGAAAACAATTATTTATAAATAACCTAAATTTTTACTTTTTATGTGTCCCGTGTGGCACTTACGTAGAACGTTGGCCTTTCAAGACAAAAGTAGAAAGTTCAAATCTCTGACGATGTACTTTTTTGTTTTTAATTTTTTCATTCGTTGTTTTTAAACAAATAAATAACTGTACTAAGATAAATCTAAAACTTGCAATTTTGTCCGAAAATATATTTAGTGCTTATTCCTTTGAACTATTTTTATCATTATTTATCTCTTAAAAATGTCGCTGGACTACTGCTACGGTCACAACAACGATTTTTCACTCCTTCGATTTAGCAGCCACCCTGATCAGAAATCAAGAGAAAGGCCTGTCAATTGTTTTACTTCGATCATCAAGCTTATCTTGATAATTTTAGTACTATGTACTTTTATTGTCTATTAAGGATAATTTTGACAGTGAGTCGAGTCTAACAATATGGCCAAACCAGCTCAATGTTCTCCTCGCTACAGTATTAAGGAGTTCCTTCTTCTTTGCCAGCCAAAGTGTTGATTAGTTAAAGTACAAACTTTTTTTTTCTGATATCTAAAAGCAGACTAACACTGCTTTATTGATCCTTACGGAAATTTGTTGTGATTACAAGGACTCTTTTCTCATATAAAGACAACACAACAGAAAAATACATATAAATACAAAAGACAACATAAAGAGTTCATTCAGCGACTACACACAGGTATCTTGGTGCATTTCATGTTCCCTGATCAATGAGTGGCGGTGATAGAGTCTGACCGAGTGAGGTACGAACGAACGAGTTTTTGTACCGCTCCGTTCTTGTTTTGATTGACAGCAGTCGCCCACTTGCGACGACCTGACGTAGTTCTGATGGAGCGGGTGGCCGTTGTCTTTCATGATTTTTTCGATTTTTCTTAGGCACTTTTGTTCAAAAAGTTCCTTTAAAACTTTAAATGTAATGTTGGGAGTGTAATTTTTGATGCTTTTTTAATGATGTTTTCTAGAAGTCGCAACAGTTTAGATGAGGCGTTGCCTTGCCAACAAGTTATTCCGTATGTTAGCAGATTTTGTATAGTCGCACCGTAAAAGGTCTCAAGGATCTTCTTGTTTAGTTTAAAGCTATTGAGTTTGTATAGAAAAAAAAGTCACTGGGCTGTTTTCTTTGTCAGAGTTCCAAGGTGGTCTTCCCATGAAAGCTTGTTGTTGATGATAACGCCTAGATATTTATATGCGTTTACTTGTTCTATAGATGTAGTGTTTATTTGCAGTTCACGTATTTTTTTTTCTTTCTAAAATCTATTATAAATTCTTTAGTTTTTGTGACATTCAGTTCTAGAAAGTTAGTATTCAATCTCAACGGCTCCATTGGCACCCGAATATGCAAAATGGACTAAAAAGTGGACACACTTGATCTCACTGCACCAAACAAAAAAAAAGAATTGTTCTTGTCCCTTAGTACATTAATTACTTGTTATGTCCTTCAGGAAGCCCAGCGTTCCATTTATTTAATGTCTCTAATTGTGCCATTCTTCTCTCTCATAAGATACGTTTCGTCGGCTTTTTAAGTGTTAAACCATGGAACTATACTAAAAGAACACCAGCTTCGAGTTTTTTACAAAGCCAAAGAGAGTCGAAGTGTCGTCGCGCATCTTTTTTCGCGCATGGTGCAATGTGGAGAAATCCATGATGATGCCAAAGAAGAGATTTACTCCGTCAGTCACTAAGATCGACATGCATTGAGTGTAAAACTTTCGTACGCTCTATTTGATTAGATGTGTAAAAACTTCATTTTCCCGAATAAGAGATCGTCACAAAAGTTTGTTTTTTTCGATCACCCTATAAAATGCCACTTTTTTTCAAAAAAATAGAATCTAAATTCCGAAAATACAATCTTTCAGTGTTTCTGTGTTTGGTTTATTTACACTAAATCTGGATGAAAACCTGTCTACCGTTCCGCTAAATGCGTATTTGTTATGATATACTAAATTGCACGAAATAAAAACAAAAATAGGAGGCCTAATACAGTTTTGACACTCTAAGCTACGCATTTCTAATCGTTTTTTTATTATTATTATCGAAAGGACAAGGCTATAGGCATACAGGCTGGAGAGGAAAAACATGAAAAACACATTTTTTAAAAGATTGTCACAAGATCTTGCAGTCAGGAGAAGCCTTCCAATAAAAGGCAATTTACAACTATGTCAAAACTACTACTGCACCATCAGCCTCATAAGACATCCCTTCAAAATCCTGTTAAAAATTGTATTAAACCTGCACAAACTGATATCAATGCTCGTGAATAGAGATTCTATCCAAGCCAAAAGACAGACATGGATGGAAAAAGCCCGTTAACAGATCTTCGGTGGTGACCCAACGGTCCAACAGACTAAGCCTGCAGTGATGAGCAAATATCGGCCTGCGGGCCAACTCCGTTCAGCAGAAAAGTTTCATTCGGTCAACCAGAACCTTTGTAATAATAATTTCAAATAACACTTTCACCCATAATGTAAACATTTAAGCTTTTAATACAATGGAGACACCGATCTAATGCTAACTTTGATGTGCATGATTTAAGACTTATTGTTTCGCACAATGTGCTTCAATCAAGTGACTGTTACATTTATGTTTATTGTTATAAATTTGTCTTAAATTATGACGATCTGTTATTCGAACAATTGCATTTTAAAGTAATACACTATATTAGTTCAATTTTAATATTATTAAATGAAATACTAAATTTCTGTATTTTTCTACCAAACAATAGTAATATGGTCCGCCAAAATCATATATATATTTTTTAAATATTTCGAACGAA
The DNA here is from genome assembly GCF_947242115.1 of Biomphalaria glabrata. Lineage (NCBI taxonomy): Eukaryota > Metazoa > Mollusca > Gastropoda > Planorbidae > Biomphalaria > Biomphalaria glabrata. The sequence goes on along the minus strand of NC_074718.1, from coordinate 42,370,068 downwards.
ATGTCAATACATGCTTTGAAATGTTTAAGCTTTAAATATTTGAGGCTGACTTTAATATTACTACGAATTGGCGGTGCTGTTGCGTTTTTAAATAGGTCATGTGATGATCATTGGATGGAAACAGTATTATAGCCTACTATGTCTCTGCAGAACAGTAGATTGTTGTTAAAGTTTTCTATTTATATAAACTAAATATTAAAAGTAAAATTGGTGAATTACCGAAATGTACTATATTAAAAAAAACTATAATTTGTCAAAAAAAAAATAAATACATATTTTTTTAAATTGTAAAATCGTTTTAATAATGACTTTTATAAGCAATTTAGTAATTTTATGCAACTGTGAATTTGTACAGTAAATTGAAATTTATTTTGATAAAAAATGCAAATTTTTCTTCTTTAAACACCTATAGAGTTCTCTATGTCGTTGTATTAAGAAAATAAAAAACGAACAGGTCATTCCTTGAAGGATGGATAACTGTTGGAAAAGATGTCATCTATTTTTAACTTATATAAATGTTACTAGATATAGAATTTTAAAGGTCAAATATAGCATCAGCATAAAAAATGCTTTCTTTTTACTAAATATGTTTTAAAACATATACAATTTAATAATTTATATAAAATTCAACATTTTGAAGCAGCATTTGTGAAAAATTAAATTTAAAAAAAAAGTAGATTTATCTTTTAGCAAGAAATTTTGATAACAATTATTTATAAATAACCTAAATTTTTACTTTTTATGTGTCCCGTGTGGCACTTACGTAGAACGTTGGCCTTTCAAGACAAAAGTAGAAAGTTCAAATCTCTGACGATGTACTTTTTTGTTTTTAATTTTTTCATTCGTTGTTTTTAAACAAATAAATAACTGTACTAAGATAAATCTAAAACTTGCAATTTTGTCCGAAAATATATTTAGTGCTTATTCCTTTGAACTATTTTTATCATTATTTATCTCTTAAAAATGTCGCTGGACTACTGCTACGGTCACAACAACGATTTTTCACTCCTTCGATTTAGCAGCCACCCTGATCAGAAATCAAGAGAAAGGCCTGTCAATTGTTTTACTTCAATCATCAAGCTTATCTTGATAATTTTAGTACTATGTACTTTTATTGTCTATTAAGGATAATTTTGACAGTGAGTCGAGTCTAACAATATGGCCAAACCAGCTCAATGTTCTCCTCGCTACAGTATTAAGGAGTTCCTTCTTCTTTGCCAGCCAAAGTGTTGATTAGTTAAAGTACAAACTTTTTTTTTCTGATATCTAAAAGCAGACTAACACTGCTTTATTGATCCTTACGGAAATTTGTTGTGATTACAAGGACTCTTTTCTCATATAAAGACAAGACAACAGAAAAATACATATAAATACAAAAGACAACATAAAGAGTTCATTCAGCGACTACACACAGGTATCTTGGTGCATTTCATGTTCCCTGATCAATGAGTGGCGGTGATAGAGTCTGACCGAGTGAGGTACGAACGAACGAGTTTTTGTACCGCTCCGTTCTTGTTTTGATTGACAGCAGTCGCCCACTTGCGACGACCTAGCGTAGTTCTGATGGAGCGGGTGGCCGTTGTCTTTCATGATTTTTTCGATTTTTCTTAGGCACTTTTGTTCAAAAAGTTCCTTTAAAACTTTAAATGTAATGTTGGGAGTGTAATTTTTGATGCTTTTTTAATGATGTTTTCTAGAAATCGCAACAGTTTAGATGAGGCGTTGCCTTGCCAACAAGTTATTCCGTATGTTAGCAGATTTTGTATAGTCGCACCGTAAAAGGTCTCAAGGATCTTCTTGTTTAGTTTAAAGCTATTGAGTTTGTATAGAAAAAAAAGTCACTGGGCTGTTTTCTTTGTCAGAGTTCCAAGGTGGTCTTCCCATGAAAGCTTGTTGTTGATGATAACGCCTAGATATTTATATGCGTTTACTTGTTCTATAGATGTAGTGTTTATTTGCAGTTCACGTATTTTTTTTCTTTCTTAAATCTATTATAAGTTCTTTAGTTTTTGTGACATTCAGTTCTAGAAAGTTAGTATTCAATCTCAACGGCTCCATTGGCACCCGAATATGCAAAATGGACTAAAAAGTGGACACACTTGATCTCACTGCACCAAACAAAAAAAAAGAATTGTTCTTGTCCCTTAGTACATTAATTACTTGTTATGTCCTTCAGGAAGCCCAGCGTTCCATTTATTTAATGTCTCTAATTGTGCCATTCTTCTCTCTCATAAGATACGTTTCGTCGGCTTTTTAAGTGTTAAACCATGGAACTATACTAAAAGAACACCAGCTTCGAGTTTTTTACAAAGCCAAAGAGAGTCGAAGTGCTGTCGCGCATCTTTTTTTCGCGCATGGTGCAATGTGGAGAAATCCATGATGATGCCAAAGAAGAAATTTACTCCGTCAGTCACTAGGATCGACCTGCATTGTGTGTAAAACTTTCGTACGCTCTATTTGATTAGATGTGTAAAAACTTCATTTTCCCGAATATTATTATCGAAAGGACAAGGCTATAGACATACAGGCTGGAGAGGAAAAACATGAAAAACACATTTTTTAAAAGATTGTCACAAGATCTTGCAGTCAGGAGAAGCCTTCCAATAAAAGGCAATTTACAACTCTGTCAAAACTACTACTGCACCATCAGCCTTATAAGACATCCCTTCAAAATCCTGTTAAAAATTGTATTAAACCTGCACAAACTGATATCAATGCTCGTGAATAGAGATTCTCTCCAAGCCAAAAGACAGACATGGATGGAAAAAGCCCGTTAACAGATCTTGTGTGGTGACCCAACGGTCCAACAGACTAAGCCTGCAGTGATGAGCAAATATCGGCCTGCGGGCCAACTCCGTTCAGCAGAAAAGTTTCATTCGGTCAACCAGAACCTTTGTACTAATAATTTCAAATAACACTTTCACCCATAATGTAAACATTTAAGCTTTTAATACAACGGAGACACCGATCTAATGCTAACTTTGATGTGTATGATTTAAGACTTATTGTTTCGTACAATGTGCTTCAATCAAGTGACTGTTACATTTATGTTTATTGTTATAAATTTGTCCTAAATTATGACGATCTGTTATCCGAACAATAGCATTTTAAAGTAATACACTATATTGGTTCAATTTTAATATTATTAAATGAAATACTAAATTTCTGTATTTTTCTACCAAACAATAGTAATATGGTCCGCCAAAATTATATATATATTTTTTAAATATTTCGAACGAAATGTCTTCAATATATGCTTTGAAATGTTTAAGCTTTAAATATTTGAGGCTGACTTTAATATTACTACGAATTGGCGGAGCTGTTGCGTTTTTAAATAGGTCATGTGATGATTATTGGATGGAAACAGTATTATTATTATTTTTTTTTCTTTTTTTTTTTTTTAGGAAACCTCAGCTTTTTAGCTTTGGACTTTAGTTGTCTAGCTTAGTACATCCTAGGAATCCTTGGGATTTTGCCTCTTTTCTTTGCCTCTTTTTTGGGCGTTGCCTCTTTTTTGGGCTTTTGGCCTCTTTATTGGGCTTCTTTTTTTTTTTTATTATTATTTTTTTTTTCCAAAGAAAACACACAAAACATTATTCTAAATTAATAATAACACAAGGGAAATTTCATAAGAAAAAAAAAGACATTTTTATCAAAGTCATCTTCCAGGATTTTCAGTATGATCGCGGAGTAGGCTGCAGCGAAGATCCATAAAATGGTGACAGCAAGGGGTCCAGAAAATGATGATGGCAGAGGTCCAATAAAATGATGACAGCAAAGGTCCAATAAAATGATGACAGCAGAGGTTCAGAAAAAGGTGACAGCAAAGGTCCATAAAATGATGACAGCAAATGTCCAGAAATTGATGACATCAAGGGTCCAAAAACATTCCCAAAAATTATTTTTATTATTGTTATTATTATTATTTTTTTTTTATAGACTTATGAGTTATTAAAATTTATTTTTATTTATATTATTTTTGCAACAATTTTCCCCTTAAGAACCTAAGACAAAGGACCTCCATCCTGTATCCTTAGGAATTCTCTGGTGTCTACTAGAGTTACAAAAATGTACATATAATGAAACAATTTGGTTTCTATAAAGTACAAAGCTCAAAGTAAGTATGTGTATGAAGAGCTTAAAAATTATTTCATTTTGGATTATAACTCATTTTAAGATTAAATTCATTATTTATTTTTATTATTATTTATTGTGATAGTGTTTTTTTTTTTTTAACAATTTAGTAGTCCATTTGGTCCATTTTCATGAAATCCTGTCCTGTTTGGGTTGTCTTGAAAATTTATTAATTTGGTCAAAGGGATGTAACCAAAAGAAATTTCCAGCTTGCATCTTCCAGTCCTAATTGTCTCTCTTGTTGAAAAAAGAAATTAATAAATAGTTTATAGGTAATTTTTAGTAATTATAATTTTAAAGCAGATAAATGATGTATTAAATACATACACATGCAAATTTTTAATAGTTATTACTTATACAAACACACACACCCATACATTCAACCTTATTTTCCTCATTGTTTAAACAGAATTGATAATTTATGATACAAATGGCATCTACCAATTCATTGATAGAAAACAAAGTATTCTTTAAAAAAAAAAAAAAAAAAGGAAATTCCTTGATTTAATATATAACATATGTACATACAATGGGTCAATGTAAAGTTACATTTGGGGTTAGCCTTTATAGTGTTCAATTTTAAAATCAACTATATTTCTATATATTATATCTAAATCATTAGGGTTAAAATTGGCATTATGGTACACAGCTTTAAGTCTACTGTTCCATACTAAGTTTCTGTATTCTGACACAATTATTAAGTTAAAATTATGTATCATCTTGTGTTTAGTTTTAGGTAACTTATTTAAGAGAATAGATAAATTAATATTCACATTGGTTTCACAATTTCCTTCTAATAAATCTCTCATAGTATTTCTAACATTCTAGATATAAATGCTTTTCATTGTCACCATTAACAGATTGATAAAATTTACAATATTTTACACCAAGTTTTTTCTTTGAAAATGGAGTCATCTCAAAGATAAGTCTGTAAGATATTTCTTTAGCTTTTGTTGCAATGTGTTTGTTATGAAGGTTAGTAAAAGTGTCTTTAAAATCTGTTATATTTAAATCTTTTCCCCATTTAATCCTAATAGCTAAATTTTCTTGTAACTGTTTTTTTAATGTTGTGTATATTTCTTTATATTTATTGTGTATTAAAGGTTCATTGCCCGAAAGAGTTCTTGAGATTTATCTATAAAAAGGATGTAAGTTTGTGCCAAAATAGTGTGGAATGATGTTTTGTATTGGAATTAAATTGCTTAATCTCAAACCATAATAATATATTGTAAAAGGAAAATCATTTGGATTCTTAACTACTTGACCTATGAATTTTAATCTGAGTGCACATATTTTAGTTTTGATGTCTTGTAAATTGATCCCCCCATCCTCTTTGTTTTGAATAATTGTAGTATGTTTGATGTTTCTAAGTGTGTTTTTGAAGATGAAACTTCTAATTATGTTATTTAATTGAAATATGTATTTTGTAGGAGGTTCTATAATATTGGCTAAATAGACTATCTTTGGGATGACCAAATTGTTTATAAGGATGGCTCTACCAAAAATAGTAGAACCTGTGTGCTTGTACCTGTTAACTAAATTGGATGCCTTAATAATAATATTTTTCCACTGATCTTCACAGAAGAAAAAGGGATTACTATTGTATTCTATACCACATATTTTGATTTTATGTCTTCAATACATGCTTTGAAATGTTTAAGCTTTAAATATTTGAGGCTGACTTTAATATTACTACGAATTGGCGGAGCTGTTGCGTTTTTGAATAGGTCATGTGATGATCATTGGATGAAAACTGTATTTTTTTTTTTCTTTTTTTTTTTTTTTTTTAAAAAAGAAAACTGTATTATAGCATACTGTTTCTCCATGTAAAATAAATAGTTGTTAAAGTTTTCTATTTATATAAACTAAATATTAAAAGTAAAATTGGTAAATTACCGAAATGTACTATTTTAAAAACACTATAATTTATCAAAAAAATATATAAAACAATATTTTTTAAATTGTAAAATCGATATAATAATTACTTTTATAATCAATTTAGTTAAGTTATGCGACTGTGAATTTTTACTGTAAATTGAAATTTATTTTGATAAAAAATGCAAATTTTTCTTCTTTAAACACCTATAGAGTTCTCTATGTCGTTGTATTACGAAAATAAAAAACGGAAAGGTCATTTCTTGAAGGATGGATAACTCTTGGATAAGATATCATCTATTTTTAATTTGTATAAATATGACTAAATTTAGAATTTTAAAGGTCAAATATAGCCTCAGCATTAAAAATGCTTTCTTTTTAGAAAATATGTTTTAAAACATATACAATTTAATAATTTATATAAAATTCAACATTTTGAAGCAGCATTTGTGAAATATTAAATTAAAAAAAAGTAGATTTATCTTTTAGCAAGAAATTTTGATAACAATTTTTCATAAATAACCTAAATGTTTACTTTTTTTATGTGTCCCGTGTGGCACTTACGTAGAACGTTGGCCTTTCAAGGCAAAGGTAGAACGTTCAAATCTCTGACGATGTACTTTTTTGTTTTTAATTTTTTCATTCGTTGTTTTTAAACAAATAAATAACTGTACTAAGATAAATCTAAAACTTGCAATTTTGTCCGAAAATATATTTAGTGCTTATTCCTTTGAACTATTTTTATCATTATTTATCTCTTAAAAATGTCGCTGGACTACTGCTACGGTCACAAACATCGATTTTTCACTCCTTCGAGTTAGCAGAAATCAAGAGAAAGACTCTTTACCAAGAGGTCTGTATAAGACACTGGCCCCAAAACACTCTAATAGAAAGAAAACTATATTTTCCCTGATTTGGAAACCACTGCGCAGTTCATCTCATGTATTGGTCTAGTCATCTGAACACTCCAACATAACAAAGAGAACGAAGATGAAGAAGAAGAAGAATCAGCCTTATAAGACATCCCTTCAAAATCCTGTTAAAATTGTAATAATAACAGTTTCACACTTAATGTATACATTTAAGCTTTTAATACAATGGAGACACCGATCTAATGCTAATTTTGATGTGTATGATTTCAGACTTGTTGTTTCACAAACTTTCGTTGAACGTGGAATGTGCTTCAATCAAGTGACTGTTACATTTATGTTTTATTGTCAATGTCCTCACTTGGCAGTTTCAGGCTACGAGCATTGCTACTAAATGTACTTTTTATGTGTGAGACATGACCGACGGACAACAACAAACCCATTAGCGCTTTCAGTCATAATTTTGAGAAGGTCTTTAATAGTTTGGCGGATCTTGGAAAAAAAATGTCTGCTGTGGTGAAAACAATCTGTGCATGTTTTACTTAGTGCCTGATCTGCGTTTGCGTTTCTGATTAGTCTTTTCACTGTTGTCAGTTATTCATCCGTTCTTGAACCAGTTGCCCAGATGTTGCAGTCTGTCCAACTTAACATTGTCGCCACTGAACAGCACATCAACAGTCTCATTTGCAGCGTCAAAAAACACAGTGTCTGTTCTGAAGAACACTTTATGAATGACATCCTGAGTAAGGTGAAACTGCTGGCAAACTTATTGAGGTGGTGCTGCTGAGGATTTTTAGTCGACAGACACTTTGGGCTTGTCGTTGCTAGGAATTTGCCATCATTTGGGGGCCCGAGGAGCTTGAATTATTTGGGGACCATGCATTTTGAGAAATATTTAATATTTAATGTAAAAAAAAACACTCAAGTGGTGCCCGGAGAATTTTCAAACTATCCTCCCCCTCTTCCCCACCCTACCTGCGCCTCTGCACCTAGCAAACACGTCACCTGCTTTACATTCGTTAGTTTCCTCATTTATTTCTCGCTTTTCGAGCAATAATAATGTCCTGTTTAAATATTCACAACCCATTGTGATTTTTTTTTCCGGCTGATTTTACCGGCCAATTTCTATTCTTGGATCAAGTTAAAACTTTGCATAATAACTCATTGTCAATAAGAAAACACGAATCAATCGAAAAATTAACCACCAAATTATTTTATTAATTAATGTGGTTTGATATAGAAAAATCGAAAATAAACAATAATTACAAATACAATAAATCAATACAATATTAAGGGATATGAACATAAATAGGCAGTTCTCTCCCTTTATAAGTTTTTTTTAAAATTATTATTCAACGTATTTACAGATACATTTAATTTATAAACTCCACCACTTAAAGTACTGCTCCACCAGCGCTGTTCAATGTTTTCGTCTATTTATAAATGAAAATGTCAAGAGTGCTTTTATCTGTATGTGGCCGGTTAGCTCAGTTGGTTAGAGCGTCGTGCTAATAACGCGAATGTCGTGGGTTCGATCCCCATACTGGCCAGCTAAATTTTTTTTTGTGCGTGGAGATTTTCGAATCAGCAACTAAAATCATGTTTATTTTAATTTCCACTTTTTTTTTAATTAAAGATTTAAAAGAGAAATAACTGACACCATCCTCACAGACTCTCTCTCTCTCTACCTCCCTCTCCCCCCCCCCCTCCCACTCTCTTCCTCTCTCTGTCTTTCGGTTCGGGGCGAGAGACATTTTTGAGAACGGGGAAGGGAGAGAGCGAGAGATAGAGAGCGGGAGAGTCAGAGAGAGAGAGAGAGAGAGAGCTAGAGGGGGAAAAGAAAGAGTGTGTATTTGTGAGAGAAAGAGAGAGAGAGAGAGAAAGATAGAATTAGTAGATAGGGAGACCAAACGAGAGGGAGAGAAAGAGAGAGAGAGAGAAAGATAGAATTAGTAGATAGGGAGACCAAACGAGAGGGAGAGAAAGAGAGAGAGAGAGAGAGAAAGATAGAATTAGTAGATAGGGAGACCAAACGAGAGGGAGAGAAAGAGAGAGAGAAAATACTAAATGAATTGTTTTAAAATATAATTTAAAAAAAAAAAAGGGGGAAACTATTTTGTCCAAGACCGATACGTCACAAACAAGAAATATGTAAAATGTAAAAAAAACAAATGTCTTCTGTTTCCTTGTGTATTGTTTTTGAACGACCTGGGCTTTCTGTGTCCTACACGCATCCAACTAGCGGTCACTCACGTCCAGTAGTAGCAGCTCACGTCCTGGTCCAGAACAGCACATGACACTATTTCTAGCCAAGAGAAGTTTGGAGCACAACGAGGGCTAAAAATGAACCCCCAACACAAGCACATACACCCCCAACACACACACACGCGCGAACAAACGTGCCTTTGTTGGGTTGGACGTTGAAAAAGGGGGGGGGGGGAGAACGAAAAATTCAGAGGTAAAAAAAAAAAAAAGACGGTGGCTAATTTCTAGGTCAGTATTTTCGGAAGCAGACAGCCGTCTTCGAGAGGGGAGATAATTCCTTTCAGTAAATAATAGCAGACGAGATGATATTTCGTCCATCATTCATAGATCAATATGGCTATTGGTCACATAGGTTGGTGAAGAAGAGTGCTGGTCTGGTTGAAAGTTAATACTTGGATATGGATAGAAATGTGGACATTGCTGTTTTCTAGATATCAGCGCCAAAAAAATGTACCGATCAAACGATAAAGAATCGTGTGTTCATGTGTGATTGGCTTTTACTATGAATGATCACGATACATGCATATCTTGTCTTATAATATACAGACGTTACTTCAAATAGGAAGATGATTACGTCCTACGCGTGTTACTCTTGTTTTTTCTCTTCATTTTATGATATCAATAATTTATTACACTGAAACAGATATTTCATAACAAGATTTTCATATATAGATTGATACGAAAATATAACTAGCGATCAGGATCTATAACAAGTCTGATATATTCCTATAACTCTAACATTTCTAACAGGGCTGTCTTTGACATCAGTTCAATGAAATGGGAATCACTAAAGATGGATTTTTTTTTTAGGAAACCTTAGCATTTGTGCTATTCACTTTTAGCTTTTTCCTCATAGGAATTCTTGGGCCTCTTTTCTTTTTCTTGCCTCATATTGTGTGTTTCTTTCACAACTTTTTGGGGGCCTTTTTTAAAATTTTATTTAAAAACAGTTAGCATATTATTTTATATTAATAACATTTCAAAACAAATGCTATAAAGCACATTCTTATGACGAAAGTATTTTGAAACACATTTATTCAAAGATGAATATAGTCATGTGTTTTTCGTTCGAATCTATCAATCACTATCCTGGCTGGCTTATATAATTGCTTATTAATGTTTGTTGTTTTGGTGTTACCACCTTTGCATAAAACAACAATACATTCAACTGCATCACTACGCACACCTAACGATTTGTGGACCGTAATGCATTAGTCCACAATTTGAGTGAAAGATTTCCGCTGAAGGGACATAGCTAGTTATAACCTTACAAGCAGACGTGGTGACAGATTCATATTACATTCCACCTGTTACAGAGCTCTAGTATTATTGTTAGTGCAGTCTTACACAAGCGTGGTGCACTGCCATTGTAAAAGGATTAGCATAACCTGAGCAAAGCTTTAAGGATCTCACCCCCCCCTCCCACACACAACAAATTTCAATAACGCTAGAATGTTTAACCTTAACAACGCGGTATACACTATTTCCAAAATTAGGTCGACATTTGGTTATCAAGTCTTCAACAACTGAGAACATAGAGAATTTCTATTCCAATAATTATCTACGTTAACCAGGGGCGCAGCTAGAAATTTTCCATCGTTTAGGGGGTCCCGGGGAGTTGAACCTCTTTTGGGGGCTCAGCATTTTTCGTAATATTTAATTTTTAATGTAAAAAAAAACAAACAACTCATTTGGGGTGCCCCTCAAGTGGGAGCCCGGGGGGGATTTTCAAATTATCCCCTTCCTCCCCCACTCTAGCTACGCCACTGATGCTAACTGTAGATTATTCACTGTGACAAAACAGCAAATATTAAAGTCGGCTATATACTGTATTTTTCTTTTAATTACAAAGCTTACATTAACTTTGTCCGTCATGGTCGTCTTGACCACGATATTTCCTCCGTCTCCTGTTCTCGGATCAAGTGGAAACTTTGCACAATTATTTCGTTGTTGATGACAACACATGAATTTATATATAAAAAAAATAAATAAAAATTAACAAAATAATGAATAAGTCGTAATTGATTGTTTTAAATACCGGTACTAAACTTAGGGGAGATAAGCCTTGTGTAGAGAATTAAGTCGTTCGCTAAATTTTTAAACTATAGACATTTTTTTTTTAGACAATAAAACTTTCAATTTGTGTAAGTACTTGTATAGCTCAACGGCTAACGCGTCGGCCTTCCATCATTGAGGTCAGGGACCCGAGTTCAAATTCAGACTCGAGCAATTTAAAAAAAAAAAATATAATTTTGAAAAAGCAGCACGGAAGCCTTCTACCCTAACCTTCCGTCCCCTTCCCCTTGCCATCAGGTCCACAACATTGATTGGTCCATAGCGCACTGAGTATTCTATCATCATGAAAGTTGCGCTAAACAAAATCAATTTATAAAAGCACTTCCAATCGAACAGATGTATTATTGCTAGTCTAGATCTATTAAAAATTAATTACCAGATTAATTTCAACATAGTTGATATAATTTCCACCCATATGGGAAGTGTAGTCGAGAGGTTAAGTACGTTTGAACTTGGCTTGGCTTGGCTACCTATGAAGGGGGCTCGAGGTTCGACACTCGACTAGAGCAGAGTTGTGTTTACTGAGTGCCTAAAGGCAGCACGGAAAACCTTCTCCCATATATCCCCTTCCTCTTGACCATGAAAGCATGAAAGTAGTGCTATATAAAAAGATATAATTATTATTATTAATATAAGGAGGGAGTCAGACCCAAAGGCCGCCCAAGACTAACCTATAGAGTTAAGCGAGACATGAGAGCCACAGACATCAACGAAAGTATGCCTAAAGGCAGCACGGAAAACCTTCTCCCATATATCCCCTTCCTCCTGACCATGAAAGCATGAAAGTAGTGTTAAATAAAAAGATATAATTATTATTATTAATATAAGGAGGGAGTCAGACCCAAAGGCCGCCCAAGACTAACCTATAGAGTTAAGCGAGACATGAGAGCCACAGACATCAACGAAAGTATGTGGGAAGAAATAGCCACAGACCGGAGTGAATGGAGACAGACTGGGCGTGCTGGGACGATCCTCGCTGAGAGGAAAAGAAACGAAGCCGCCTTAATCAAGAGGGGGGGGGGGGAAGAAAGCTGCCCTGTCCGCTAGCCCTGAATCAGATGCATACACATGCACGAATTGTGGCAAAGTCTGCAGCTCTAAAATTAGCTTTATTAGACACACCAGATTCTGCCCCGTCGCAAGACTAAACCAAAACCAGTGACTCATCTGGGCGCATCCATTGCCTTCCGAGACAAAAAGGAGCCATATTATTTTTTTTTTCAAAAAAAATATTTCTTATATTATTTATTGTGTTTAACTTTTATTTTTCTCCAACTGAAAGAATTAATATTTTTAATCTAAATACCGGTAGCGGCAAAACATAAGTCACTGAATTCAAACTGACAAATACAAAAACACAGCCTAACAAGTAACAGAAAGAAAAGTTTTTTCTTAAAAAGACAATTCTCACTTTGAAGCTGATCACTTTTCGCAAGAGCGAGTATTTTATTCTAATAGCTAATGAATGATATTTTTTAGCGGCCCCCGAAAGGGGAAAAGACGCTATTAATTTTGTGTGAAATGTCTGTCCGTCTGTCCGTCCATCCCGTTTAGATCTCGTAAACTAGAAAAGCTAGTGAAAATCCAACATCACAATATTTTAGACCATTCAAAGTTCTGATGCAACGGCTACTTTTTCTTTTCTGAAAGCGAAAAATCTAATTTTTTAAATCACTTATGGAAGCAGTTTTTTCCATAAAAATACACCACTTTTACAACTATTAACTATTAAACACTCAAACATTTGAGGCTCTTTATTAGGGGAGACGAATGTTTTCCATATTTTTAACACATTTATGCAAACGGTTGTAGATTTTTTGTCAAAAAGTTTTGTTTTTATATTTGTATTGTTAGGTTATGTAAGTTCTGTTTTATTCAGTACTTTATTTACACACAAACAAATGTTTACAATTTTTTTAAAGAGAAAAAATTTATTTAGTACCATGCATTATAAATGCATTATAAATTAGATCTGCAGTTTCCCTTCCCCGTTATGTTTTCCAGATTCTAGTGTTAAAGAATTTTATCTTGAGGATTCGAATAAGACACCCAACCATTTCTAAACACTTACATCAATTAAAAGACTTCAGTTAGACGCGGTGAAGAGCTTGGCTTCCGAACCGGCGGTCCCGGGTTCGAATCCTGGTGAAGACTGGGATTTCAACTTCGGAATCTTTGGGCGCCTCTGAGTCCACCCAGCTCTAATGGGTAACCGACAATAGTTGGGGAAAAGTAAAGACGGTTGGTCGTTGTGCTGGCTATATGACACCCTCGTTAACCGTAGGCCACAAAAACAGATGAACTTTAAATCATCTGCCCTATAGACCACAATGTCTAAAATGGGAACTAGTTAGGCCAGGTTCACATCTAACTTTACATTCACTTACACCTATTCTTTGATCTGCTGGACCGTTGGGGCACTACACAAGATCTGTCAACCTTCTTTCTCCATTCTTATCTGTCATTTGTCTTTGATATAACTTCATTCGGATGTTCCTCCTGAAAATATTGAAGCCTGCCTAGGTGGACCACTTCAGGGGCCGATTTTGAGTTTGTGTTTCCACACAAACTGTCTTTGTAACCTTGTTTTGTTTTTTTTAAGAATCTTCCCTCACGAAGAAAAAAAAATCCTGGTAAAGCGAATGTATAACTCTGCTCACAGTATATACAATTCTAATGCTAGGCCCTATAGATCCAGACTGAGAAGACTGTGCGCCAAATGCTTCTATTTATTTATTTTACTCTTTAATGAAGACAAGCGGGAATACTTCCTGGCATACGTCTGCTCAAGATAAGATTGGAAAGGCCAAATTTAATTTTAGAAAATATTTTGAAAATTTTAACGGACAAACTAGAGTTCTCCCAGAGTGGCCAATTAACAAATATTTCTTGTCATAAAGATATACATCAACTGTCCTAGTTCTAGGAAAATCGCTAAAGCCGTTTTCAATAACCATGTCCAGGTTTTTATTTTTTTTTATTTTCGACCTTTGTTGTTTTTTTTCAATTGTAATTATAAAGTACTCAGAAAGATACAAAGAAAAGAGCATTTTTAGCGGCCCCCTAAAGGGGAAAAGACGCTATTAGTTTTGTGTGGCCTGTCTGTCCGTCTGTCCGTCCCATTTAGATCTCGTAAACTATAGATAGTGAAAATCCGACATCAAGATATTTTAGACCTGCCTTTTTACCTGTAAGGGTGGACCACTTAGGGGGCCTATTATGAGTTTGTGTTACCACACAAACTGTCTTTGTAACCTTGTTTATTCCATAAACTAAGACGTGTTTGTACAAATACTTTCTTTTTTTTTCCCCCTAAAGCCATTAGAGCATGGAATGGGTTGCCTGTATCAGTCAGGAAAACTACGACTAGATCAGCCCATGGATACGTGTAGGATTGAATTATATTACCTTTTAAAGGAACGTCCGTAGCATATAAGATACAAAGTTTTTAAAGATACACTTGATTGGGATTGTGTCATGATATGACACGCATCACATGCTGATGATATTTTACTTGGGATCTCGCGCTAGATGATGTAATGCTAGAAATCTAATGTTTGTGATGTTTCGTTTGGCATCTCGTGCTAGTGATGTTTTTAATGATGTTATCCTTGTTAAGTTGCTACTTTTAATGATGTTATCCTAGTTATGTTGCTACTTTTAATGATGTTATCCTAGTTATGTTGCTACTTTTAATGATGTTATCCTAGTTATGTTGCTACTTTAATGATGTTATCCTAGTTATGTTGCTACTTTTAATGATGTTATCCTAGTTATGTTGCTACTTTTAATGATGTTATCCTAGTTATGTTGCTACTTTTAATGATGTTATCCGAGTTATGTTGCTACTTTTAATGATGTTATCCTAGTTATGTTGCTACTTTTAATGATGTTATCCTAGTTATGTTGCTACTTTTAATGATGTTATCCTAGTTATGTTGCTACTTTTAATGATGTTATCCTAGTTATGTTGCTACTTTTAATGATGTTATCCTAGTTATGTTGCTACTTTTAATGATGTTATCCTAGTTATGTTGCTACTTTTAATGATGTTATCCTAGTTATGTTGCTACTTTTAATGATGTTATCCGAGTTATGTTGCTACTTTTAATGATGTTATCCTAGTTATGTTGCTACTTTTAATGATGTTATCCTAGTTATGTTGCTACTTTTAATGATGTTATCCTAGTTATGTTGCTACTTTTAATGATGTTATCCTAGTTATGTTGCTACTTTTAATGATGTTATCCTAGTTATGTTGCTACTTTTAATGATGTTATCCTAGTTATGTTGCTACTTTTAATGATGTTATCCTAGTTATGTTGCTACTTTAATGATGTTATCCTAGTTATGTTGCTACTCTAAAGACAATGTCTTTTTTTTTTAAAATTATTTTTTACAGGAATAACATCTTTTAGACACTCTATTATCCTTATCTCCCCTCCATGTGGAGCACTTTCAGTGACACACAGTCCCGGCACTAAGTCATTGTGTACGACACCGGACGTGTATGTGGCTGGTCGACCTCTGACATTATGTTTGAGACGTCTGCTTTGGTCCTGTAACATAAAGAGATACATTACCAAAGAGTAGAGGGCGTGGGGGAGGGTAAGAGGGAGGGGACTAGCTATTAGTTGTGATGAGATGACAAACTGAATCAAGCTTGACCTTTCATGGGAAAACTGAGTATGATTTAAACCAGCGGTTCTCAACCTTTTTTTGGCTCGGCGACCCCTTTTATAATTTTTTCACCATGCGGTGACCCCCACCCCAACCGTAATCTTATTTTCGTTCATAAGCGTAAGAAAAACCGTAATCCTGATGTAAATCTCTGAGATGTGATGCCTAAGTTTTATACTTAAACCCAAAAACATACGAAATATATATTGCGCATTGCAATTCAATGACATATATAATATTAAATTGTATCTTTGACATGCATCTATTTATCTATTTCTCACTCACCATATTCGTGTTGCATACTCAGGTGACTATTTGAAAAGCGTAGCGTAACAATACTTCATTAATACTCCATAATATTGCTGTTGTTGTTTCTGATTCACCAGGCCAGGAATTCTAAGGACAGTCTTTGTATGACCACAACGAATGTCATCTTCTGATTAACTCTTTCTCTCCTAGCTGACGATACCAGCGTTGATTCCACCAGAATTTGGTAAATAATTACGGAGAGAAAGAGTTAATAAATTGTCAATATTTATGCTGCGACAATGAAAATGTTTGAAGTTGATTTGATTTGTCTGCATTATCGATGTCAATGTTTTACACGTTAGTATAGACCAAAAAAAAAATCAACATTTTCTATGGCCTTAAGCGACCCCTGGCTAATCGTCATATAAATTTCTTTATACTGTTATTATTATTATTATTATAGCTTTTGTATAGCGCTACTTTCATGCTTATAGCATACTCAGAGTGCTTTGGTCCAATCTCATTTGTGGACCAGTGTGGGGGAGGGGGTATCTAGGAGTTGGTTTTCCGTGCTGCCTTTAGGCGCTCAGTAAACACAACTCTGCCCGAGTCGGGTGTCGAACCTCGAGCCCCCCTTCCAGGTAGCCAAGACAAGCCAAGTTAGTAAAATGGACCATTTAAAATATTCCGCATTCGGTAAAACCGGACGAGACACCGTTTCCAATTAATCTGGATAAACGACTTTCTACTATAAGGTAAAAAAAAAAAAAAAAAAAAAAAGCAATCAATGAAAGTAAACAAACTTCTGTCTCAAAGCTTATATCAACTCATTCTATGTGGTAAAAAAGGGTGTATAAGTTATTTCTCCCACACCCATTTTCTTATCAATTATTCATTGGCGTAGACAAGACATGAATCAATCCAAACATTAACCAATTAGTTAATCAATTAGTTTTAAGTAATTAATTTTGTTATATATAAATAACAGAAAGGGGTCTAAACCCTGGCATTTTATATCAATGGCAGTAATTTGCGATTCTTTCCCTTAGATAAACCTTGTTTAAAAAATTTATTTTTTTTATTTTTTCTATTGCTAGTAAACCCTTCTCTGTCCAAACCATATATATATATAGAGTCTATGGTCCAAACCAGTGGTTCCCAAACTTTTTTGTCCCGTAGACCCCTTGCCATGTTTTCTGGTTTTCGGTAGACCCCCTGCTCAACTTGCACCTTTTTGCAAATTCATTAACATTTTTTTTAATACAAATTTCTAACTGTAGTGAGTTGAAGAGTGAAAAAGTAATTTAAAACTACACAAATACGGATGTTATGTTTCATATACGAATTAGCCGTTCTATGAAGTAGTTTTTCCTAACATTAAATATTAATTAATTAATTAATTAATATGCCTTAAGTATCATTGTAAAAGGTTTCGCAAAGAGCAGTTGTTCGTGTATTTCTTGATCTTTCATGTGTGGCTCAAATATTGAATCTGCGGAACTGTTTTCATTAACAGGAGAAGGGTCGAAGGCGAGTAACTGGAGCCTAAACCAGTAAGCTTTGAGCAGAAAGGGCTCATTAACCTTGACTTGCTACCCACCTAGCAGATGGAAAACTGAATTCAAACCTCTGCTGCCTTGCTACTATACCCAAACATGGGAAAAGTCTCGTGGGTCAACCCTAAGGAAATATAAGGAGACGGTGACCATAAGCGCCATGTATTCCTGGGCCGTCCCCTCTTTCTCTTTCCTTGGGGGTTCCAGTTTAGGGCTTGCCTTGTTATGTTGGATGCAGGCGTGCGAAGGGTGTGACCTATCCATCTCCAGCGTCTCTGAAAGATATCTACTTCAATGAGCTGCTGCTTTATTCTTTGCCACAGTTCCTCATTCAAGATTTTGTCTGGCCAGCGGATCATAAGAATCTTCCTCAGGCAGGTATTGATGAATACCTGGATTTTTTTTCATGGTGGTAATGGTGGTTCTCCAGGTCTCCGCGATTTGGAAGCAGATGCCAAGCAGATGGGCAAGACGTGGAGACAGTTGGAGAGTCTCGCCCAGAACCGAGATGCCTGGAGGAAACTGGTTGGTGGCCTATGCCCAGAAGGGACCACAGGCATAGATGAGATAAGATGGTGACCATTAGACAGTTTGTAGCACACAGCGCTACACCTTGTCAGACCAAACTGTATTTATGTCTTTTGCAATGATTTACATAAGAAGCTTTTAATTTTATAACTCATGCCACCGAAGCGACCTTGAACTGTATTGTCGCTTAAAGAAATTCTTTAAATATAACAGTTGTAGGTTTATATAAAACGGCTGGTAAAATCAATGTTTGAACTTTGCTGTTTTCCGTATTTTGCTTTAAGTAATGAAATCTTGTACGACTCTCACAAACCATCATCTTCTCTTTATGATGTCGAACAGAGATTTTGAGTGTTCAAAAGTTTTTCAAATCTTAATTTTTGTTAGTTTGGCATTGTCTCAAATGATCCTCCAGCTTAACTGGTTCATATCGTCATAAAAAAGTCACTTAGATAAAGGCAACTGCTTGTTTGACAAGGAAGGAATGAATCCCAATTTTAAATAAATAATTATGTACTGTTTATATTTCTTTTCTTTTTTTCTAAATATTAGTTACATGTAGACAAAATTAAGCTATTTAAATAAGTGTTGAAATTTATTACAACAATTTTTTGTTTGAATAGCAGGATAAATATTTAAAGGATTAATGAAGGTACAAATCATATATTAGTGTATGAAATAATTACATTAATGGAATGTGAAAATTAAGTAACTCGACCTGCTTAAATGAAATCTATTATCGTAGACCCCCGTGGACATCTCATAGACCCCCAATTTATTTTTTTACTTTCGTAGACCCCTTGGAGGTCTTCGTAGACCCCTGGGGGTCTATATAGACCACTTTGGGAATCACTGGTCCAAACCAACACAACTGTAGTGGAAACTCCTCGAAAACTTCCTTTCTAGTCCTGTCTTTTATAGTGCGCAAGATTGTGCGCACCATCGCCGCTATCAGAGTAGTGGTGCGCAGGACAGAGTTACAACAATAACTTTTAAAGTTGCTAAATTCTAACGAACCGCATTGCAACTATTACCTTACCGAGGCTCAATGTGGTTACAATAATTAGTAAGACAATCCTTTTACTTTTGCTGCATCTTCTGGCTTTAGCCCGTCATATATTTTTGTATTCCGTGCCTGGTTTCAGACCTTATTCTGCGCGCGTTCGTGGTTTCACCAATCGTTGTGCCTGGTTTCAAATCTGATAGAGGAAAAAACGTAAAAGACCGACTGTATGCTTGGCTTTGTGACTAATTAGTTCGCCTCCTTGTACTCACGCTTTACCCTCTCGTATTGCCTCATTGTCTTCACTCATTGCTCGCATCAATGGGTTCCTTCACTGCCCTGACATGATGGCTGCCTGGTCGTGCAGTAAGCGCACTGGACTATCGTTCGGTCCCGGGTTCAAACCCTGCCCTCTGCCATTCCCCCGTCGTCCTGCGGGAGGTTTGGGTTAGGGAGTAGATTATCTTCAACTCTGAAGGAACATTAGAAAACATTTTTACTGTACTCCCCTCACTGTACTCTCTCACTGTACCTCCCTCACTATACTCTCTCACTGTACCTTCCTCACTATACTCTCTCACTGTACCTCCCTCACTATACTCTCTCACTGTACCTCCCTCACTATACTCTCTCACTGTACCTCCCTCACTATACTCTCTCACCCTACCTCCCTCACTATACTCTCTCACTGTACGTCCCTCACTATACTCTCTCACCTACCTCCCTCACTATACTCTCTCATTCTCCGCCTCTAACATTAGTGCTCACTTTTTTATGCACATTTTGTTCACTTGAGTCATTCAGAGCTATAACTATGATTGGGTTGTTGAAACTCAACAAGATCGGACTGCTCACGTTTTAAAGTACACTTAAAGTTATTGTTGAAAATCTAAGGGGAAGCACTAAATGAACGGAAGTAAATAATACATAAAGTGTTTGTTAACAGTCACCAAATACACAGACAGTGAAATACTTTAACATTGTTTAGTTCAGTGATGCCTACATTTTAAGTAAGAAATCCATTTTCCGACGCGTAAAAACAAAAATAAAAAAAAAATTATATTTCAGATATCCCATT
Organism: Biomphalaria glabrata; assembly: GCF_947242115.1. Classification (NCBI taxonomy): domain Eukaryota; kingdom Metazoa; phylum Mollusca; class Gastropoda; family Planorbidae; genus Biomphalaria; species Biomphalaria glabrata. The sequence continues at coordinate 42,349,755 of NC_074718.1, read as the reverse complement.
AAAGCAGGGGTTCTCAACCTGTGGGTCGCGACCCCTTTGGGGGTCGATTGACCATTTGCCAGGGGGTCGCCTAAGACCATCGAAAATATGGATTGTTATTGTCTACTCTTCTATTGTGGGTTGGGGGGGGGGTCGCGGCAGAGTGGGGGATTGTAAAAAGGGGTCGCCGAACTTAAAAGGTTGAGAACCGCTGCATTAAAGACTGTAGCTTAGGTACTAGTAGATCCACAGATTTCTAATAAAATTTTTTCAGGTCAATTTCATTTCATACTTATACCATTTCGGTCCTGTGACCCGCGACATGAGTGTCGGAAATTCAAATGCTCAGCAGGTTGGGCATCACTGCTTCAGTTTCTTGTGAAAATCTCCAATTCAGCACTTAACAATGTTCAAAGCATTTCTTATAATACACCGCAGTTCCAGAAGTACCACATTATATTTGTCTCTAATAATGTTTTTAAGCTCTTATAAAAAAATAAAAAATAAAATATAATTTAAAAAGAAAAGACCGATTCGTAATTTCAGTAGCTCAATACCTCCTCGAAGAAAGATCTGCTAATTAAAGCATAAAGTTTTATAAAGGGTATTTTTTTATATTCAAATTAGACACTGTAATCTGCACTTTATTTTCATCTTGATTATAAAAACCCAGTTTTTTTACAAAAAAAAAAAAAAAAAAAAAAAAAAAAAAAAAAAAAAGCAATATGGAGACGTGGGGACGCTACAAGGAACCATAAGAAAAACAGAAGAAAATAAAAAGATTGTGAGAGATTTTAAAATAAAGAACAAAAAATGATGAAACATTCCCTGTTGCCAACTAAATATTCAGACTAGAGAGTGCTGCATGAATTTTACTTTGCAGAACCTAAAAAAAAAGAAGCACAAAATCATTACTTGCTTTCTAAAATACATATCATATCAATATTTCTGTGTTTTGTACACAGGATACATCGAAGACTCCGTTTATGAAAATCCTACATAAAAGTTCACAGCATTTCCCACAAAATTGTATTGATATAATAACATAGTACACGGGTACTTACTCGGTCAAATCTTCTTTTTTTTTTTTTTTAAATCTAATACAAAATTTAATTATCTTCATTTGGTGCAGACGAAAGGGGGTAAAAAAAAAGATAATTTTTAAAAATTCACTTGTGACAAAGTAGGTCTACAATATTGGTCAATATTTACTACTGTTACAAAAAAAAAAAAGACCGAAGATCACGTATAATAGAACTAAGTACTGGGCTTTGCAAAAAGCAATAAAGATAATTAATCAGTTTGACTTTAACCTAGAGCGGTGATGCTCAACTTTTTGGGAACAAAGAGTCATCAGAGGGTCAGACTATTTTCTCAAACCAATTATACTATTTGTCCTCCTTTAAAAAACAAAACAAATATGCTGATTTCCCTCGCTGTGAACAAAACTTTCGAGGGGGACTATATTCCTGTTCAAAGGGCCGAAAAGGGCCCGCGGGTCGCAGTTTGAGTATCTCTGACTGATGAAATAGTTAGATAAGACCTTATCTTAACATGCGGGAAGTGTTGGGCTTATGTTTGATTGTCTGGATATCTTACAATAGATTTTTATTAGTAAAACACTTTTGCTATCTCTGACCAATGGACCAACCTCGGGGGGAAGAATCTGAAAGTCCCCCGGCCCCCACTTGAGAAGGCCTCCAAATGATTGTTCGATTTTTTTTTTTTACATTTAATATTAAATATTACGCAAAATGCAAGCCCCCCCCCCAAAAAAAAAAAATAGGTCAAGCCCCCCCCCCCAGGGCCCCCAAATGATGGCAAATTCCTGGCTACGCCACTGCGACTGATGTTCACCTGTCATCGGAAAGCAGCCTGGTCACGTGGTATACGCTTCGGGCTGTCGTCACGAATGTCCCGAGTTCAGGCCCTGGTTAATCCCCTGCTACAGGAGATGTGGGCTACGGCGTAATTCTTTTCATTTCTAACCCAAACGCTGCCAACTTTTTCAAACAGAAACTGAGAAGCATGAAACCGATACTTTGGATTGAATGCTGACTGCCCAGAATGCGACCGAAGGCACACTTACAGGTCTCACAAAATGCTGATATAGGTCCATCAAATGTGCTAAATGAGCACCATGTTGTCTTCTTCGTATTCGGCGCTCCATCCTCATTGCTGTCCATTTGGAACTTTTTCCTCTCACAGACACACACACACACACACACGATCGGATGCCTTCCATCACCCCCCCCCCCGCCCCCCTATTCACATGTGTCCAGAAATGGGGCAGAATGCCAAAACCAATTTTCTTTTGTTAAGCCAGCCAGCCTATCCCAGCCCTCTCTTGGCCAAACTTTGGCTTTAATCTGATGTAGGCAGTGAGTGTGGGGGGGGGGAGGGAGGTAAGGGAGCCAGACCATTGCAGGGAGGGAGGGGGGGGGCTAAGGAGTAGGGCTAGATCTATCTATCTATCTATTTATCTATCTATCTATCTATCTATCTATCTATCTATCTATCTATCTATCTATCTATTTATCTGTCTGTCTGTCTGTCTCTCTGTCTATCTATCTATCTA